>NC_138551.1:36955678-37520678 GCF_964273705.1 Natrix helvetica | reverse complement strand
GGTTATGCTTTCTAATGACTGAAGAGAATTAGCTGTCCTCCCATCTGTACAGTATTTGGAGGTATAGGACTTATTGGTCTAAAAATAAACTTTTTGTTCTATAAAGCACCATTGGTAGAAAGCAAATCCTCATTATGTATAAAATCTTACAAAGGGGACAGCTAATTTCAATAGGCCTCACACAAATTAGAATAGATTATTATTATTCCAATCCCAAAATTCCTCATAGTTATATGAAGCCATGCAGTAACATATCCATGCTACAAAATTTATTCAAAATGATAGTACCGAAGAAAGAAAGAAGATATTACAATACAAACAGATCACCTATTAAAAGACTGTATTTTTAAACAAAGAGGCTAAATACCCAAAGGCAATGATGCTAAACCATTTCCATAACCTAGAAAGCTATATAGATTTGTCCATGGGAATAATAAGTTTGAAAGGATCTTTTCAATCCTTAATACATTATGGGCACCAAGTATCTGAACAGCAATTCAATGACCATTAATCTATCATATTATATTATATATAATATTAGAGCCAACCTATCAAAAGTAGCACCATGGGATATAGAGCAGGAATGTCAAAATAGTCAAGGAATTGGTAAGAGAACATCCATCCATCTTGGATAAATTCAAATCACCAGAACCAGATGGTATACATCCCAGGGTTCTACAGGAGCTGACAGATGTGATCTTGGAATACATTGACTGAAATCTTTCAGAACTCCTGGTGTACAGGGCAAGTGCAGAGGACTGGAAAATAGCTTATGTTGTTCTAGTCTTCAAAAAGGAGGGGAAAGTGGATCTAGAAAACTACAGACCAATTACCTTGACATCAATACCAAAAAAATCCTGGAAAATTTAAAAAGCAGTGGTTATGTGTACCCCTGGTATTGAACAAGATGATTACTAGAAGTCAGGATAGGTTTGTTAAAATCAGGTCATTCTAACCAGTCCTTATAGCCTTTTTGATAAAATAACTAAATTGATAAAGGCAATGCTGTGGATATAGTATACTTAGTTTTCAGCAAGGTATTTGATAAAGTGAACCATAGCTTACTTCTTGATAAAATAGAACAACATAGGATAGACCACTAGATAAATATTCAGTTGGTTGACAAACCACATTTAATATGCGGTTCTCAATGGAATTACATGTACATGGAGAGATGTATTCAGTAGTGTACCTCAAGGTACGGTTGTGGATCCAATGCTCTTCAAGATCTTCATAAATTACCTAGATGAGGAGATTGAAGGGACACTTATCAAATTTACAGGCAACACCAATCTGGGGAAAATTGCTAACACTTTGGAATGATATGGTCAAGATTGAGAAGGATCTTGACCGACTTGAGTAATCAAATGCATAGGAGCACAGAACATACTTCACAGGGCTCGTCAGTAGTGCCTGTGACAGGGAGCTAGGTGTGTTAGTAGACCACCACTTAAGTATGAGCTAGCATGGTTCTGCCACTGCCAAAATATCAATGTTCTCCTAAACTGCATCAACAGAGGGATAGATCAAGCTCTTGAGAAGTGATAATACCTTTCTATGCTGCACTAGTAAGACCATAGCTGGAATACTGCATCCAGTTCTGGTCAACACAATTTTTTAAAAGCATGTTGAGACCCTAGAAACAGCCAGAGAATAGCAACCAAGATGATAAGGAGTCAGGAGGGGTCTCGTTACTTTCGGATCCTTTCCAGTCCTATAATTCTATTTTTATATCTAAGGCCTAAATCTGAAGAACTATTAGATGGCAGCCAAACAGTGCTCCTCCAGATTTTTGCAATAAAGAGCTGACCCTCCTACTGTCTATTAATAGGATTGAATGTATTATTTGTGTAGAGAAATCATGTTCTGATTCACAGTATTCTTTATTCATTTAACTATAAGTTGATTTTTCTGGCTTCAGTTCTTATTCTTCTCACTTATGTTTTATGTTTTCATACCTATTAAATCAAGATTGTGTTTTATTGTTAGAAACAGTACTAGAAGTCTTTGGAGAGCAAAAAGCAGCATACAAAAGTCTTCCAGTACAAATATAATACAAAAAGATGAAATCAACTAATGTAATCTAGTTCTAAAATTCAGCATTTTAGAGATGACATTCATTTACTATAAACCAGCAAGCATTTGAATCTAGAATTAAGGAGAGGGCATGTGGAGGGTGAGTTTTAACTCTCACATTTTCTAAATCAACCTTATGCATACATTTCTATTAATAGTAAGGGAAAGGGAGAACTTTTGGCAAATTTGTTTTTTCTTCTCTTTTCATGTAGGGCAAATATTTCACAATTTGTTACCATGCAATTTAGTGCTTTTCATATCTGACAATGCCTCAGTAATGACAGCCTATTAAAAATATCTGTTTAAAGTTTCTCCGTTTAACTGCAGGCAGACTACTCACCTACGCTTATTCCCTGCAGATAGTTCTTTAGTGCAGATGAAATGTATATTTCTTCGGTACTGAGCTGAAAGAGTCCTGCTGGTATAATGTCAGGGACAAAACTATACTGTGTCAAACTCCTGAATAAGAATGAGCAGTATTATGTAGCTCAGTCTGGCTAATTACCATTACTTGGGAGACTATAGTCACTCTCTGCCAAACCCAAAATTCGTGAGCTGCAAGAAATCTATTGCTTGGTATTCTCAGTAGGCTCAATGTACCCACCAGATGCAATAATTAACGATAAATTACTGCATCCAGCATAGACGTGCACTACGCTTAGTTTAAACTAAAAGCACCTCTTACCTGCAAAGGGCTTTAAATTTGGGACAATTGTGTTAAGAACAGGAGTAAATGAAAGACCAAAGGAATGAATACATTTCTGAATGGGAATAATTGTTTCTCCTAACTGAATTTGCACTATGTAATAATCTAGATTAAATTGGTTGCATAATTTGTGGGCCCTTATACATTTGTTTAGCCATGGCATGACTCTCGGATAATTCAGATGTTAGCTTTAGGTCTAGATTAAGTTTTAGTATGATATGTGTACAACTATCAAGTGCTACTGGACCATTCAGGATTTTTTAATCTTGGTTACTAGATAGACAACTAAACTCAAGAACATTGTATCTTCACTACTTTAGGGTATTATTGTTCTGCATTATGATATGGTCTACTTGCTGAGAGCAGATGGTATGCTAGGATTTATGCAGGGATGATCAGCAATTACACAGTTCATGCAACATACATGTTAGGAAGGAGAACCGCTGTTCTGATTCAACTCTGTTTTTTCTTAAGTCTAAAAACAGTCCATGCATGAAACATAAGGCTTCATATTTAGACACTGGCAAATTTCATGTGCCTTCAATCTTAATTCAGATGCTTCTGCAAACAACCAATTCAGATCTCTGGCAAGTATGAAAAAGTGCCCTGGTTTATTGCATGAAGAGAGAATCAGGACAGAAAATGAGAAAGATGTCAGATTAAAAAAAAAGAACAACACCATGGTAACTTGCTGTGGAAATGCCACTATTATAAATATGTGCAAAGGTAAATTTTCCACATTTAAACATTAGACTAAATGTGGATTAGGCAATGTGATGGCATTGTTTAAAATGCCTTTAAACAGATTATAATCAGTAAAGCTGATTATAGAAGCTTCTTGTATGTGCTATTTGAGGTTTTTCACTTCAGAATATTATTTAATGTGTCTTTGTATGTTTGACCCAAACTCTTAATAAAGTTTTGGATATTTTTAATTTGCATTCTGATCAGCTAGAGCACGGGTGTCAAATTAGCGCCATCACATTGACATCACGTGATGCATTGTGATGTTTTTCCCTTTGCAAAGCTGGGGCGGGCATGGCCTGCGCATGATGCATCTGTCCCATGGGCCTCCCGTTTGATACTCTTGATAGCAGAACAGACCTCAGGAAGAGGAGGAGAAAAAAAGGAACTGAGAGTTTTGTCAGGGTGTGTCTCTAACAATATCTACCCAATTAAATGCCACTGTATGATCTGTAAACTGTAAGGAATTCTTTTTCATTATCTACTGGACAATTATTTATTTATGTATTGATTTGTGTATTGATTTGTAATTCTTTATTTATTTATTCATTATTTAAGGCTTCTAGACAATGCAAATCCCAATGAACTTTGAGCAGTTTATCAGCACCGGGTGTAGCCTGATGAAACTCCCAGACTCCTAAACTCTCATTAGACAGATAAGGCAGGGGTTCGATGCACAAGTGTTAAATCTAAAGACACTAAGATCCTGGTACATATACTTGTGAACCCCAGGTTCAAAAACATTCCAATACTATCACATAATATGACTGCTATTGTTTCAATATATTCACCCATTGATCATTGGAACAACTTAGAGCAATGATATGCAAGAAATGATCAGCCAGTCAATCACAGTTTACATTAATTAGTTCTTCTGACCCATCATTCCCAAAGACAGCTATAAATAGTGCAGCTGGCTGACATTAAATAGATGCAATAAAGGATGAAAAATTATTTCACTTTGACATTCTCATCACCAGAGAGTAGCCTCAAACCTGATTTTAAATTCATGACCAATCACTTTTCATCTTGAAGCTTCATTCTAAGTTTATCTTCACCTGCTTCATTTTTGGGAGTTATTCAGAAAACTAAAAAAAGTTGGTAAGGATCAGCAGAGGAGAAAAAAACCCTCTTGGAGGAATCTTTTAAGCACCCTGGTCACTTCTATGTTCTCAAAGATAACAAGACAGCCCACACAATGTCATCTCAGATTGCTGGAAATATCTCTAAGTACCAATGTTCTGGCTCCATCAATGATCTCTCATGGTGGTTCATGGCTCCAGGTAACTCATTAGCATGAGGAAGTAGTCTGTGACATCAAATCCTTGGCAGAGCATTAGAGAGCATTACCACTTCCTTCTCCAGTGGATCATATTTTGTCTGACCCTTATCTATAATCTGCCCATCATGGGTGGTCTTTCTGGAAGCAAAAAAAATCTAGTGATATAGCTCCTAGCAACATTGTGGTGCAGAAACCACTTTACCATTATCTATAAAAGGGATGTTAACACAATTTAATTTAAATCATTAGTCATGGTTATATTAGCTAGAAGTCTATATCACAGTAAATTTTAAATGGCAATGGATTTTTTTTCACTTCAATATACAGTACAAATGAAAAAGACACAGAAAAAATGAGGAGAAAATAATGGTTATACATACATACATACATACATACATACATACATACATACATACACACACACACACACAAACGAGCCCCACCCGTGTGTGTGTGTGTGTGTGTGTATGTGTGTGTGTGTATGCATATATATATATATATATATATATATATATATATATATATATATATAGAGAGAGAGAGAGAGAGAGAGAGAGAGAGAGAGAGAGAGGGAGAGAGAGAGAGGGGGGGAGGGAGGGAGGGAGAAGGAGGGAGGGAGGGAGAGAGAGAGAGAGAGAGAGAAGGGAGGGAGGGAGGGAGAAGGAGGGAGGGAGGGAGGGAGGGAGGGAGAGAGAGAGAGAGAGAGAGAGAGAGAGAGAGAATTAAATGGGAAAAAATAAATGAAGGAGGATCTCATCTGATTATTAGCATCCTACGACTTTCAGAAACTCTTTGGAACAAGGCATTTTGCATTTTGTTCAGGGGTGGCCTTCAAAAATTTCAGCCATGGGTTATCTGCCCAGTTGCTAGGTGGCCATGGTGGGCATTACCTAGCTGGCCTCCTGTACCACAGTAGAGGGGGAGGTGTTTTCACCCTCCCCAGGCTCTGGAGGCTTTCCTCAAGCTTCCAGGAGAGTGAAAACTGCTTCCCCGGGCTGGAAACAGACCCATTTAAATATGTATTGTATTCCATTTGAAATACCCAACAAAATATTACTGGTTTTAAATCCATATTTTGCTTTACCATTGCTTCTAACCATGACATCACTAACTCTTGAATAACTACTTGGTCTGTCCTAAATACTGAACCTAATTCATATATTCCTGTATTTTGAACTGAGGAATAAATTTCAGAAAAATAAATCTGTATTGCTCTGTGAATCTATCTATGACATTCATTCTTGATCTAACTTCTTAGATGAAAAACTATATCTTTCCTATTTGTTGGGGGACATCCTTCCTGAAAAGACTGTACATTGTTGGATAAAAACAGAGGTCCCTTCTGTTACCTGTAGTGTAGTCCTCAGCTTACAACCACAATTGAGTCCAATATTGTTTTATTTCTTTTGCAGTTAGATTTATTTAACAGGATGAAGAGGCAACAGAGTATGACAGCTAGGACAGTCATCTTTCCTATGTAAGTAGCTGTTTTATTGCTTTGTGTGCTTGTTTCATCCTTAATATAATAGTGGATGAAATTCAAGTCTTCCTTTCTGTATTTCTTTGTGCAGGCCATTCCTTGGAGCAGGGTGGTCAGTGGGTGACTTCAACACACAAAAGGACAGTCATCTTCCTTTTCTATTATTTTGTGTGCTTATTTTATCCTAATGCAGTGCATGCAATTAAAGTCTTCCTTTCTGTGTCTCTTTGTGCAGGCCATTCAGTGAAGCAAAGTGGTCAGTCGGTGATGTTGACGATGCACAAAAGGACAGTCATCTTCTTTTTCTATTATTTTGTGTGCTTGTTTCATCCTAATGCAGTGCATGCAATTGAAGAGTTCATTTCTGTGTCTCTTTGTGCCGGCCATTCATTGGAGCCAGATATTGAAGACTGGCAAGGAGAGTCATCTTCCTTCTGTAAGTAGCTCTTTTATTGTTTTCTATACTTATTTTAATCTTATTTAAATAGTAAGTGAACAAAATAATAAATTTCCTTTTTTATATCTTTTTTTTTTGTAGATCATTCATTGGGGCAAAGAATTCAGTGACATTGTTTTGGCCACTCCCACATGGTCACATGACTGCCAACCCACTCCCACCAGGTCACATGACTGCCAAGCCACTCGATTCCAGTCACATGGCCGGCAAGCCACTCCCACTTGGTCACATGGCCAGCAAGCCACTCCCACTTGGTCACATTGACAGCAAGCCACTCCCACAAACCAGGCCACACCTACAGAAGAGGTTCTAAAAAAATTTGAAACCCACCACTGGTTGTAAAGCACTGTGAAGTGGTATATAAGTCTAAGTGCTATTGCTATTGCTATTGTTTCTGATTAGTGGCCTAAATTCCCACATTTGAAATTATGAAAATATATGTCCACTTATTTACAGATTCACAGACGCTTTCATGGAGGACACAACCAAAATCAAAATGGTTTAAAAAGAAAATCTGACATCTTTTCCTGGAGAAGGATCCCAGTCAAAGGGATCTCCAATCAAAGAGCTGCCTAGCAGCTTCCCATCCTTTCTATAGTCTAAAAATATATATTTGGTCCATCTAGGAAATAATATCCTAGAACTGTTAATTTGTATATACCTGCAAGCTTGTTTGGTTTGTTTGTTTTGTTTTTAGTAAAAGAGAAAGGAAAACTTGTATGAGTGAATGTATCTTGGCAAGAGGCAGTGGTGAAATCTGAATCTTTTTGCCACAGGTTCTGTGGCCGTGGCTTGGTAGGGAGGGTGGTCATGTGACTTGGTTGGCATGACCAAATTGTTTTCACTTTTTAAAGCATTTTTCCCCTGCCAGTTCGGGCAAATAGGCAGGGAAAATGATGCTTTAAAAAATGGAAACAAGAGCTTCCGATGATCATACAATTGTTGGAAGCTTTTTTCCCCACTCTTTAAAGCATTCTTTTCCTGCCTATTCGCCTGAACCGGCAAGAAAAAAATGCTTTAAAAAGTGTGTGTGGGGGGGAAGCTTACGATAATCATGTGGATCAGCTGTAAGCCACGCAATCATCAGTAGCTCCCCCCCACACACTTTTTAAAGCATTTTTTCCTGCCAGTTCAGGCAAATAGGCAGAAAAAAATGGTTTAAAAAGCAGAAAAAAAGCTTCCGACAATTGTGCAGCTCACAGTTGAGCTGCGTGATCCTCGGAAGGTTTTTTTTTTTACTACCGGTTCGCAGAACCAATGACAATCGCCCCTACCAGTTTGGCCAAACTGGGTCTAACTGGGAGGATTTCAACCCTGCACAGAGGTGATACACTGGCATGCTATTTTGGAAATGAACAAATAGAAATCACTAGAAAGGTTGATGATAGGTATTGTACATGGCTATTTTTTTAAAAGGTATGATGTAATGTATTAAAGCTCTGCAGTTTGCAAACTTTAGAAGAAGTATCTGCCCTTGGAATAAAAAAAAAAGATACTCTCACAAATTAAGAAATACATGTTGGGAAAATAAGTTCATTGTCAACAGAGACAATTAAGTAGCTAGTCATCACCAATTCCCTAACCACAGCCAAATGAGTACAATAAAATGAACAATGAAACAGGAAGCAGGACCTATTTGATTAATATTTTAAAAGATGTTTCTTCAATGCAAATTAATTTAAAGGCAAGTAAAATAGAATGGGTAATGTGTCATCATATAAAATTATTATATGGCTCCTTTATTCTAGTCCACACTAGGTGACTCAGGAAAGTAGTAACAAAGAACAGTAAATTTAAGCAATTTGAATACAATGCAAATTATTTAAGGCCAAATATCTGGCCAAAATATCCTTTTTGTGTGTCATTTTCCTACTAAATAGGACTAAATAGCATCTAGAATCCCACCATTATTGTGTCAAAATAAAGCTTTATTAATATCACTTCAGTGGATGGATAAGTAATCTATAAAAATTCTATAAATTACTATTGGGAAAACCTTATTGTGTTGCAAATGCAGAACGTGGGAATTACAACATTTGGGAACAAACTAGATTATGCAAATGAAAAATGCAGATAAAACAAGCTTCTGTCTGTCTATCTATTTATGCCATGAACACACATGTACAGAATCATTTCACACATACACAAACATGAATGTGTTTCAGGATAAATAAACTCTCCTTGGCTAAATCAGAACCTTTGTGTGGGGTTATGTTCTTTTATGAAAGAGAAAAAAATATATGTCAAATCGGTCTTATTTATCTTGGGGATATTGTTTCCTTTGCTCTAACCTATGGAGAGAGGGGAAATATTCTATTTTTGATAATGCACAGCTTTCTATTTAGTGCATAACTTTTTTTTCATTTGCAAGTGCTGTACTATCATTTATATTTCATCTTCTAACAACAAGAGTTTACAGCAATAAAATAAAATATAAGCAAATGTATTAGAATAAGGCATAAACAGAATAGAATAGAATCTACTTCTAAAGTCATAAATATAGAGATAAGTAGCTCTTCTTTAATAGAAAGGATTTTGCAGGGTGTGAAGCAGTGAAGAGATTCACTTACCTTCACTACTGGTTTGCAAATGTGAGGGTGCTTTTGCATGTGCTCGCTAAGATCGAGCATTACATGGGGGGGGGGGCAGAGCTTCCAGCAGCCACTGCTACCAGTTTGCTTGAACCGGTAAGAACTGGTTGAATACCACCTGGTATGAATACAATAATTTAATTTAATTTAATTTTAATTTAATGCTTCTAGACCGCCCCCTCTCCCGAAAGGGACTCGGGGCGGTGTACAGTTCATACAAAATATAACAAGATACAATAAAATTAAATATGTACAGTTGACAGTTGACATGGAGGAGGTTAAAATGCCGTTAAAAGAACTGTACAAAGCAGATATAAAATAAATTCAAACCCCTAAAAACAAATACAGTAAATTAAAAAAAACCTAAAATAACCAGATATAGTACGTTTGCCAGGAGGGACAGTTGAATTATGCCAGGCCTGCTAATCGGAACAGGTGAGTCTTCAGTTTTTGCCGGAAGGAGCGGAGGTCAGAAGTGGTTCTAATGTCGGGGGGGAGGTCATTCCAGAGGGTTGGGCCCATCACAGTGAAGGCCCTACTCCTCGGTGTCGCCCGCCGGCATTGTCCAGTGGATGGCACCAGGAGAAGTCCCTCCCTGTGTGAGCGTATTGGCCGCAGGGATGTATGTGGGAGGATGCGATCCCGCAAGTAACTAGGTCCCGTGCCATGGAGCGCTTTAAAGATGGTAATCAGCACCTTGAAACGCACCCGGAAAACCACAGGTAGCCAATGCAGCTCGCGCAGGAGAGGTGTTACATGGGAATACACCGTACTCCCCATCACAGCCCGCGTGGCTGCATTCTGAACTAACTGCAGTCTCCGGGCGCGTCCCAAGGGCAGCCCCATGTAGAGAGCGTTGCAGTAATCCAGGCGGGACGTCACCAGCGCATGAGTGACCGTGCGTAGGGCATCCCGGTCCAGTAGGGGGCGCAATTGGCGCACCAGGCGAACCTGGTGGAATGCCCCCCTTGCCACGGCCGCCACATGGTCATCCATTGACAGCCGGGCATCAAGGAGGACGCCCAAATTGTGCGCCCGTTCCACAAGGGGCAATTGCTCGCCCCCTATGGCCAGCGATGGAATCAGCTGGCTGAACCGAGGTGCCGGTAGCCACAGCCACTCAGTCTTGGAGGGGTTGAGTTTAAGTCTGTTGTCCCCCATCCAGACCCCGACAGCCTCCAAACACCGGGACATCACTTCGACAGCCTCGTTGGGGTGGTTTGGAGTTGAAATATACAGCTGAGTATCATCAGTGTAGAGGTGATACTCAACCCCAAAACCACGGATGATCTCACCCAGCGGCTTCACATATGTGTTGAACAGGAGAGGCGAGAGGACCGACCCCTGTGGCACCCCACAAGTGAGTGGCCTCGGGGTCGACCTCTGTCCCCCTGTCAACACACATTGCCTCCGGTCGGAGAGGTAGGAGCCGAACCACCGCAAAACGGTACCTCCGACTCCCATCCCCTCCAACCGGCGCAATAGGATACCATGGTCGATGGTATCAAAAGCCGCCGAGAGGTCTAATAGGACCAGGATAGAGGAACAACCTCTATCTCTGGCCCTCCAGAGATCATCAACCAACGCGACCAAGGCTGTCTCTGTGCTGTGCCCAGGTCGGAAGCCGGACTGGCGTGAGTCTAGATACTCGGATTCGTCAAGGTGTCGTGGAAACTGCTGGGCCACCACATTCTCAACAACCTTCGCTAGAAACGGAAGGTTTCTACAATACAATAATACAATACAATACAATAGTAGAGTTGGAAGGAACCTTGGAGGTCTTCCAGTCCAACCCCCTGCCTAGGCAGGAAACCCTATACCATTTCAGGCAAATGGCTATCCAACATCTTCTTAAAGACTTCCAGTGTTGGGGCATTCACAACTTCTGGAGGCAAGCTGTTCCACTGATTAATTGCCCTCACTGTCAGGAAATTTCTCCTCAGTTCTAAGTTGCTTCTCTCCTTGATTAGTTTCCACCCATTGCTTCTTGTTCTACCCTCGGGTGCCTTGGAAAATAGTTTGACTCCCTCTTCTTTGTGGCAACCCCTGAGATATTGGAACACTGCTATCATGTCTCCCCTAGTCCTTCTTTCTCTTAAGCTAAACATACCCAGTTCCTGCAACCGTTCTTCATATGTTTTAGTCTCCAGTCCCCTAATCATCTTTGTTGCTCTTCTCTGCACTCTTTCTAGAGTCTCCACATCTTTTTTACATTGTGGCGACCAGAACTGAATGCAGTATTCCAAGTGTGGCCTTACCAAGGCATTATAAAGTGGTATTAACACTTCACGTGATCTTGATTCTATCCCTCTGTTGATGCAGCCTAGGAGAGAGTTCTCATATGCAGCCATGAAGAGAGTTCTCATTTGAACAAGTAAAAAACACCTGTGACACAAGCCCCCATTTTATTTTATTTTATAGAAATGTAGAAATATACCAAGATCTCAACAGTGAATTAGGAACCAGATAACTTAAACAAGAATGTACGATCTCAAGGGAAATTCATTATCTGGGCCACATGTTTTTCACCATATGTATACTTCTGGGCCTATGAATATTTACAGCAATCAAACAACCAGAAAACTATATAGCACATTTAGTGGCATGCTTAAAGGGGGTACACAAGTTAACAGCAGTTAAGAGAAAAGTAGCTGTTAAGTCCAAACAGTCATAATCAATTGTCAACCATCACAATCAACTTCTCAAAAGATGAGAGAATCAGTCAGTAGCAATAGAAAACCAACCAGTGCTATTTAGTGACACTTCTGTCATTTTATCATATGTCTACCAGAGAAATGATTGCTTTTTTTGCCTCCAGTCTCTACGTTTAATACACAAAGACAGCTTTTTCAGGGGCACTCATAAGTAGAGGACATGCCCCAATTTCAAATGCAGTGAGACAAAAAGCCACCATCAGCCATTATAAAAAAACAGAACACTTAACTTGTGACTGTTCCAGTTAACCCTGCTCCTGATGTCAGCCAAATGACATCTTTTTTATCAGTCACTTGTTCAGCACAAATGTCTTAAAGAAAAAAAGAAGAAAGAAAAGTTTTTATGCGAACAGCTATATTTTTATCCTTGTTAAAACTTCAACAATGCTGAAACTATACTTATCAGTACATAAACAGTGTCTTTTTTTCTTGCTTATTTCAGTCCTGGCGATGGGAAATGATGTTCTATAATATATAATAATATTGGAACAGGGGTAAACAAACTGAAAGACAATATCAGCTTTGCAGATAGTTTGAAAAATCAGCCACAGAAAACATCAATAGGGTGTTTTATTTGTATTTGTGATAAGAAATATAGGTTACAGCACTATAAAAAACTTTGTAAATGAATGCTTCAAAATATCAGTTTGCTTATCCATCCTTGGATTAATATTCAGGGGATATTAAACAACTGACATGTTCTGGAAGTTTCAAACCAATTGTTTTAAAGGCATTTCCTATCTATGTCCATATTTCTGTTGGTAGTGGCAGAAAAACAAAATGGCAATTCTTGTATTTATAAATGGAAACTTTTGGGAAGATATGTCTAAAGAGGTTCTCAGCCATTCGGATCAGGATTCCCTAAAGGCGCTTTTTCAAAAGACAACAGGACTTTGTTTCTCCTTGAAGACATTTTGCTTCTCATCCAAGTAGCTCCTGACCAAGAAGTCAGAACTGAAGAACCTTCTTGGATGAGAAGCAAAACATCTTCAAAGAAAAACGAAGTACAATTGTCTTTTGAAAAAGCACCTGTGGTGATATTGAAAGATGTTTTAAATAAAAGTATTTTGTTTGCACTGATGGACATTCCAAAGGCTCTTTCTAATATTTATTTATCTACATAAATATTAGAGAGCCGGTTTGAATGTAGTGGTTAAAGCATCAAACTAAAGCTCAGGAGAATGAGTTTCCAATCCCACCCTTAGGCATAAAAGCAGCTGGGGTGCTTTGAGCCAGTGACACTTTCTCAGCCCTAAAAAGGAGGCAATGAAAACCACTTCTGAAAAAGTTGCCAAGAAAATTTATTTGTTCTAATAGTTACCATGAGTCAGGTATCTGATTCAAAGGCACAATTACACACACACACACACACACCAACAACCAATACTGCTTTTCCAACTCTCAAAGTTATCTGACAGAAACAGATTCCCATTACTTTAAGATGACATGATGAGGAACTGAAACTTAAACAATCATGACTGTTGTCAGTGTGACATGTTTATCACTCATATACACATTGTTTAAATTGCATAACGAACAAATAGGAAAAAAAAGTCAATTCTCCAAATTACTTGTATATGTAGCTTTACCATGTTGAGGCAGCAAATGCACTGTCCTTTTAGCCTAGACTTTGATGATTTATTTTGATCTAATATTTGCCAACTGCATGTTAGGTTCAGTTCAGTTGTTTCATAAGCTACCTTGATAGAAAAAATTGTGAAAATGTCTTTGGCACGCAGACCCTATATGCCAATATCAATTTATGAATTAGCATTCCTTGGTTAACAGCCATTCTCAGTGTAGGGATGTTAGCAAGATATACGTGTCTGTGTGTGCGTGCATGCGTGCGTGCGTGTGTGTGTGTGTGTGTGTGTGTTGTATTTATGGTTTTGTGCCTGTAATTTTTAACAATATTTTAAAAATACCGCAGTAGGGATACAAAGCAATATTAAGAGGTGAATTAAGAGTGAAATAGGACACATTCTTTCATTTTGCAATGCCTTAGAAATCATGGGATTAAACAATTGACATGATATGATTCCTTCAAAAAAAAACTGTAGAACTGTTTTGACATAGATTAATACTGGAGGTATGTTAGGAAAGGAGCCAAGAAACCTGGATTAACATGCAATACACATAAATATCCAAAGCTTGACAGCATCTGAATAATACAACCATTTTCTTCTTTGTTTGATATTATTGTTCAATTCAAAACCATTTAATTTTGCAATTCAAATGATGAATGTTCCTCATTGTTGAAAAAACTGCAGTGACTTCCAAGTTATAAAGACTACAAATAACAATGATAAGTTCAAGAAGAACACTCCCTTGTCATAATGTTAAAGCCTAAAACACACCTGAGCCTCAAGGGGATTTCTTTCTTGAGAAAATATAGGTGGGTATTTTTATGGGGCAAATTGTGTAGCTGTGTAATCACATGAGATTATTTCTGATTTGTCTAACATCTTAAGTCAGCCATGTGCCCTTCAGATTTGTCAGATATATTGTACTTAGATTCACCTATTTGGGAGACTAAACTCTATTTGCATATAAATCAGATATAAAAAAATATTGATCAAGTGTTTCTATGCTCAGAGAGAATGGCCAAAATGTAAAGCTGGAAGAATGAAATCAGGTCCAAATACTGTATATAGAAAACATTGTAACATGGACATTTCCGAATTAAATGTAAGTGAAATAAATCTTCTCAAAAAATTTATAAATATTTCAAATAAATGCATGAATTTGCAGTACAGAATCAGTAGAATAGAATACTGTTAAAGAAAGATGGAGTCAAATTCATATTGCCACCCATCTCACTTGATAATTGAGTGCAATCATTTTTTTTAATAAACTTACAAGTAGGTGTGTGTGTGTGTGTGTGTGTGTGTGTGTGTGTATGAATGAATGTATGAATGATACCAAAATGAGGTATACAGAATGAGGACTTCCAAAGTCATCCCAAATGCTATGGCATGATTTGACATGGGCTGTATATGCAAGAAACACCTTGAAAAATTCCACATCTGAAAAAATTCACCACATGATAGTGAGAAAACATTCTACCCAATTATGTCACAGAAATTAGACAGTTAAAAGACAATTATAAGAAATGCCTACTTGAGATTATTTCTGCGAAAAAGGACAGTAACCAGTAATACAGCCACAGAGAAAAAAAAACATTTGTTGTTATTATTGAATAAATGATAGCATAAAGTCAACTTTTTTCATAGCCTCTTCCCAATTATATTACCTTTATTTTTATATATTGTTTGAATGAAAGATGTAATATTGATTCCCACTTTTGTATGTTACAAAAGACAAAACTTTACACAAAGTGTCTTTTTTCACATGACATTAAGCATAATAGTTAATTGTCATAATAATTAATTTAAACCAAGTTTACTCTTACTCTTAGGCCCTCATATTATTAGCATCCTTATCCAACTTTCTTCAGAGTGTGAAGTCCTTGACATATAATTCAAAAACAGTCTGCATGTGGATATACATTCTCCTGTGCTGTTTGGAGAGAAGATTTTTGAATATAGTAAATAGTAAATTAAATTGAAAAGCTATAAATTATTCTCATAAAGCTAAAATATTCATTTAAGATACTTTTTCATGCATATATTAGGTTTATGAACATCAGAGGTGTTTTCAATATTTGGCTCAAAAACAAAACAAAATTAAATCAATTTATTATTATTTTTACAAAAAAAAGTCCTAATTTCAATGTCTATAGCAATCTACCCTATTATAACTTTTTTTTAAGCAAAGAAAAATATTTGCAAATGAACTGAATATGGATAAGACCAATTACATGTTCATTTTTTACCAAAATTCTATATAGCTTAGTCTGTGATGACTCATAAATAAATTATCTGTAAAGCCTCAAGCAACAAAAATATACCTATTGGTACAATGTGGGGGGGAAATAGATACTTGCTACTTCTGAATTTAAAATAATGTTGGAATGAAAAAGAAATAATGTAAAATAGTTAACCCATAGACTAAAGTGCATGATATCCTGACTTTGCATCAGTTCTTAATAGGGTTTGCATCAGATACCGGACACAATTAGGAATGTCAAGGAAGGCAAAGAGTTCAGTTCAACCAAAAATTTCAAGTTCTCCTGTACAGGTAGTCTTCAACTTACCACGACAATTGAGCCCAAATTTTATGTTGCTAAGCAAGATATTTGTTACATGAGTTTTGCCCCTTTTTACAACCTTTCCTGCCATAGTTGTTAAGTGAATCACTGAAAATGTTATGTTAGCAATGCAGTTGTTTTTGCGACTGAATCTGAAATTCAGACCTTTAAATTTTGATGTAAACCTTCCCTAATGTCATACTACATATACTGATGTTTTTTAAAAAATATTTTCTTCTAAGATTTTAAGATCTTTTAAAGAGTTTTTTTTAATCTTTGTCTTATATAGTTGAGATGAAGAGAACTGCCAAACACACATATCCAGAATTTCCAGTTAAATTATTGTGCAGTTGTTGCAAATCTTTTGTTGCTAAGTGAAGAGGGAGTGGCCCGAAATAGTCTCCTCTGCACATTCCTAAGAACTACAGTAATTGTTAGGTATATATACCATTTGTAATCTGCTTTTAAAGAATTTCCTGAGCTCTTAACATAAATAGAATAGTCTGTATAGCAGGGGTGTCCAAACTTGGGAACTTTAAGACTTGTGGACTTCATGCTGGCTGGGGAATTCTGGGAGTTGAAGTCCACAAGTCTTAAAGTTCCCAAGTTTGGACACCCCTGCTGTATAGTAATTGAAATGAATTATCCTATGTTTATGAAGAAATTCTATTAGTTTTTATAAATTAGGAAAGAAGCATAAAAGCAGTATGTGCCCAAGTTGCTAAAGTGTCATTCTCTAAAGCTTCATACATGTGGCTGAATGGTGTGAAGTTCTGTGAGTTCAATATTCATTTGGATGTTTCCATAGTTATGGATTACAGTTTCTTTAAATAAGAAATGATTTCAGTTAAATATGGCATAGTTCATTAATATTTAACAAACTCTGCAAAGATATCATTCCATTTCCAGCATTTGAAGAGACATGAGCAGTGATCAGGATTTACCTTCATATGTTAAATCTAATAAGAAAGATCCAATGGGCAAACATTATTGGGTTCAATATAAATATGGATTGAACGTTATAAAAGTTTGAACTATCAAAATTAATGAATTCCAATATGCTAAATAAATAAAATGAATGGATGAATGGTTTATGTTTTTCTCTTTCTCACGTGCACATCAGAAGACAATGCCCAAGCAGAGAACTTAAGAACATAAAATGAAAGGTTGACAGACAATTCCATTGTGAGTTTACTTTCAATTGAGTTTTAAATATGAAAATTCCTTTTTATATGTGCCTGAAATTTTATGGAAGGAAAGTAAAGCCTCATCTTAATGACCTCACCACCACTTCCCATTATTTATGCACACTGAAGAAGCTGTATTGGTAATAAGTCACTCAACATGAAAAAAATGGAACTGTTAATTCTCCCATTTCCTGTAAAGGATTTTGCTTCTAAAATTTCTACCAACAGAAACATTAAATTTGGTTTAATTCTTGGATGGAGATGGCTTACTTGTGGTTATACTTAGTCATGAGGTGGTTATATTTAGTCATGAGGCGTTATTAATCATCTCTTCAGTGGTCTTCAGCCCCTAAGCTTGTCATCCTTCAACTAAATCTCAATGGAAGTTGGCATGAGGAGTTGGCTTTTCCAGATGGCAAGTGTCGTTAGCTGAGAAGGGTTCAGAATGATGGAAAAATGTGTAATAAAAAAAAATACTCTTTGCTACCACCAACAGTCAACTACGCTCAAAAACACCAAGGGAAATTTCAAAGAAACATCAAGCCTCTTTGATAGAGAACAAAAGCAAATACAGTGCACTATTGGATTCACATATTATAAGTAAGTAACTGGACAACCAAGTCAATGCCCATTATTACCTCAGCTTTTTAGCATGACTCCAAAGACTATCCATATCTTCAGGATTATTTAGAGAAATCCAAGATAACCTACCCTATCTTAAATACAGAACATCACACACAAGATTGTCCTTGGGAAACTCAAATATTTTCCAGTCTCCATTACAATATATGGCTTGCCTCATAACCCTTTATTCCTATGGTCTCTTATAACATTCACATTTGAAAACCAGTATTAATTTAAGGTTTGGATACCAAGAAGATGTAATCTCAGGATTAATTTGTTCTTAGTGGATATGAATAAGGGTCATTCTGAGTGTAGACCTAATTAGAGCTTTGCATGGATGTTGCCTAGCAACCATCTGGAACCAAAGAAGTTACCTCTTTGACCTGGATTTTTTCATATACTACTATTGCTGTAGTTGCTGTAAATGTTAATACTGATCTGCTCTTTTGGGGTCATTATTTCAAAACTAGCATGTTGCTTTGGTTTCCATGACTAATTTTGCTTCCTAACCATATCGTTTGTCAAATTCTTAATTCATTGGATTTATTTATTATACCATTTTGCCATACTTAGGGCTGCACCAGGGAGCACAGATCCAAGGCCCCTGGAATCAAGGATTTCCCTGAAGTAATAAAATGAGTTTCTGCAAGTGCCCTCATTCTTCCCATTTAAGTTCAGCAAAAAATTGTTTCTGCAGAATAATTAAAATCTTTCTCATACAGGAAGCAACTAAAATTTGGTTGTGAATAATGGTAAACTGAAGATATCCAGAAGACATTTATTCAATATCATTCCTCCAAACCTCAAAAAGGCAATTGCATCCTTCTAACAAGGACTTCAATCCATCTCCCAAACACAATTGTAAATTTAAATGAATTCCTAAGTGAACTCTTACTGTGTATCAGTAATTTGTGATATTCATATTGTATGCCCATAGCAATAGCTAAGTATAACACTCAGTTATATTTATAACTGTTCACATAAATCTTTCACATTAGCAATGTTGTGGCAAGCATTCAGAATGATAGCACATATAAGAAAGCTATACCTAAATACATAACGTAACAAAAAACCTTTTCTGATTAAATCTCTGTAGGAAAGCATGGCTTGAGAATGCAGCAACTTCATTTTCCTCTTATCAAACATTTAAGCTATTTATACATCCTCTGATTGTTATCCTACATTACTTGCCAAGAAACATTTTGAAAGCCCTTTAGCCATTCTTGCTTGGATCTTGAAGATTGTCATGCCAGCCTGGGTCAGTTGCTGAAAAGTATAAACAACTCTTTTGTGTGCTTGAACTTGAAAGAGAAATCAGTCATCTGTATGTGGTCTGTGCAGCAGCAAAATGTATTTTTTTTCTTTCTGACAACTTGTTTATGGTTGTTAAGTTATCTTGATTGCAAAGAGAAATCTGTTTTCTGTAGAGATTCTCTAGCTTAAAATGTCAGCTGCTTCCCCCGCATAGCTTTTCTCCCCTTCCTTCCTTTTCTGCTTCTAGCTAATTCACAAATTGAATTGATTTTTTCCTCCCTTTTAAAAATCTAGCAGAGAGGGAGTGCAATGGAAAAATCCTGAAAATTAGACATATGGTACTAGGATAGACTTTAAAGATTATTCATTTATAATCCCTCAATCTCTTTTATGTATATTTTGTGCTTAAATAATCACATCTGGTAATAATGTTTCAAAACTATATTTGGTTCCAATGTTCATCTCTTCATTAAAATTATGTATGATTAAATTATCAACGAAAAAAACAATTGCAATTCATATTTGTTGCTAGTCTGGCGGTGGTGGTGAATCTCTTAGTAAATAGCCATTATGCCTATTTAAAAAGCAAATTGGTTTTTTTTCCAAAACAACAAGCATATGTTAGAATAATATGCCTGTGTTAATTAATAGACAGCTATATATAAAACAGTTAGAATGTTTAATGGAAGAGTAGCAAGAGTAGCAATCACAGGAAATGATTTTATTAAAACAAGATTATTTGATGAAGAATATAATGCTAAAATATGAATTACATCACAGAACAGGGAGAAAAATATTTGCATAAGTTTTTAAGTGGCAGTTTATAAATGTAGATGCAAATTGAGAAATGATTAATGAATTATACTATTAATTATATTCATTAATCACTCATTAATGATTAATAAACATCAAACACAACACATTTCATTATATCTGATATCATTCAAGGGATATTCAAGGCTCTTGTTAAATAGTATGTAGAATGGACAAACTGTCATACAGAATAACAGAGTTAGAAAGAACCTTATCCATCCCCCCCCCCAAGCAAGAAACCCTACACCATTTTAGACAAATGGTAGTGCAATCTCTTTTTAAAAACAAGAGTACCGTTCTATGTAAATAGAACAAATGTTTTCCATAGATGACAGCTTTTCCTTCAAAACACTCAAGATAAAATTAGTTATGTAGGCTGACTTTGAGGTAGCATTACAAACATCAAGTATAGCAAGGAAAATGTTTGGCTTGATGATCAAGCATGATTTGGCTGTCATCTGGATGATATTGAGTCTATTTCCTTCTAAGATTGATTATTAATTAAAATGAATAAAAGGTTGATCTTGATTTTTATCTAGAATTTGGAATGGAGAAATATATATATGTATGTCTGTGTGTGTATGTGTGTGTAGACACACACACACACACATTTTAGCTTGGTGAATAGAGTAAGGCCATCCTTAGAAACATCTGTAACAGGACATATGTGCAGTATTTAATCAGTAGCAACATTGCCTCTCTGTGTAAATTACTATCTACTTTACTATTGGCTGATACAATTTATGTCACCTCTGATAATTTTTAATTTCTTCTCTATTCACTGCAAGAAATCAGCAGCAAACAGCTTACAAAAACTATCTATCTCTTCCAGCCAGAAAGTAACTAACTTTCTTGTTGATGTCAAGAGAGTTGATCCCACAAGAGGAAAATATAGGATACTTTACTTTCTTGTGGCACCAAGCCATGGTGTTTCTTGCCAAACTAGCTCATTTATCTTGTAGTGAGGAAAGCAATGTCTCTGTGAAGCTCTTTGAGCCTGGAAAGGATTTTTAGGAACCAAGCTGTTTTGCAGATGGTTTGGGAAGACCATTCCAAAGATTTCACCATGATGGTATTTTGTTTGTTTGTTTGCTTGCTTTTGCCTTTTTTAATTTTCCCACAACTCAAGCATTGTGCATCCAATATCAGAAATGATGTCATTCCCATTTGAAATGCATTTGCGATTAAGAATTAAAGCATTCACGTAAGTATTCATGTAAGTATTTATCAATGTCATCTAAATTAGCATTTTGTTGTGAAAGATTCAAAGCCATTTTATTATATTTGCTTTCAAGTTCTGTCTTGAACTTCTGTCAAGATTTTTCCCCCAGCCATTCAACTTGAACTATTGTGTTGGAAAAGATGGAGAATACATTTCTTCATGAGCGTAATCAGAGCTATCTACTTTGCACTATGTATAAAGGGAATTGTGGAAGTTCCTATATTCATTTTAGTTTTATTTATGACCTTTCTCCGTGAGCATTATTCTTTGTGCATTCCAATAAATACTTTTGGATAGCTCCACGTATAGCAAAGAAGAAAGAGAAGGAAAAGGCATAACTAATTTGAAGGAATTATAATGGATAAATATATGATACAAATGGTACCCCAATGGCAGATAGGGTCCATTGAGGTTGATAATGTAAAAGTTTGGATAGATAACAGCACATTAATTCAAAATTTGGAAAGTGGGAACAAACAATAAGCAGATCCACAAGTCTCAATAGTCATGTCCAAAAAAAGGAACAGAACAGAGTTTAATGAAGATAAAATAATGTCAAGAAACAAATAATGTCAATATGAATTCCAAACAAAGAATGTGAGGAAAAGAAGACTTTATAGACTAGAAAAAAACTACTGAACTTTAAAACTTGCAATTGTGTAATTGGATTTTAATGGTGTTTTAACTTTTTTATTGCACACACAGTACACACACACACACACATATGTATGTATGTATGTATGTATGTATGTATGTATGTATGTATGTATTTGTGTTACAACCCCTGGTATGTCCAAATATGGGAGGGAGCTCACTACTCCCACTTTCTGTCTTTCAGCTCATTACAGAAAACCATCCAGGCAGAAAACCATATTTTTATTTTTAATGTTGCCTTTTTATATTTGTGTTGTATTTGTGCTGATAAATAAATACATATACATATACATATACATATACATATACATATACATATACATATACATATACATATACATATACATATACATATACATACATGTATGTATGTATGTATGTACGTACATACATACATACATACATATTTGTAACCTTACACGGGAAAAGACCCGAATACAACAAAACCAGCATACCTACACCCATGAAAATCTACGAAAACTATATATATTGGCTACCCATCTTACTACAGTACAGGATATATATATATATATATACATACATACATTCATACATACATACATACATACATACATACACACATATATATATATATGTCTTTGGTTGTTCAGGTTTTCTCCCGCGTAGAATTGGAAGTATCTTCACGACGTTTCGATGAAGTCTCATTCATCATCCTCAGGCTGCTGCTTCCGGCTTGGTGCTTCTGGCTTGGTGCTTCCAAGCACCAAGCCAGAAGCACCAAGCCGGAAGCAGCAGCCTGAGGATGATGAATGAGACTTCATCGAAACGTCGTGAAGATACTTCCAATTCTACGCGGGAGAAAACCCGAACAACCAAAGACATACATACAAACACCCGCGAAAACCTCAGAAAACATATATATATATATGCTGGTTTTGTTGTATTCGGGTGTTTTCCCGTGTAAGGTTGAGATTGTCTTTGCAACGTTTCGGCAGGATCGCACCTACCATCTTCAAGCTGTGGGCTTAAAATGTGATTGGAGCTGCCGTCTTTCTGTAAGTCTTGGTGGGAGGAGATGGGGTGCTGGCTTTGTTTCAGTAAGTGGAATGATTGGTTGTGTGGTTGTATCATGATTGGTAGATTGGTGCTGATTGGTGCAGGTTGTGTGTGCATTGTTGTTTTGTATTTTAATGGCTTGGGTGGTGGCACCAATCTACCAATCATGATACAACCACACAACCAATCATTCCACTTACTGAAACAAAGCCAGCACCCCATCCCCTCCCACCAAGACTTACAGAAAGACGGCAGCTCCGATCACATTTTAAGCCCACAGCTTGGTGCGATCCTGCCGAAACGTTGCAAAGACAATCTCAACCTTACACGGGAAAAGACCCGTATACAACAAAACCAGCATACCTACACCCGTGAAAATCTACGAATATATATATATATATATATATATATATATATATGTATGTATGTATGTATGTATGTATGTATGTATGTATGTATGTATGTATGTATGTATGTATGTGTATATATATATATATATATATATATATATATATATATATATATATATATATATATATATATATATATATATATATATATATATATATATATATATATATATATATATAATGTATGTATTAGTGTTACAACCCCTGGTATGCCTAAATATGGGAGGAAGGTCACTACTCCCTCTTTCTGTCCTTCAGCTTCATCACAGAAGACCATGCAGGCAGAAAACCATATTTTTATTTTTAATGTTGCCTTTTATATTTGTGTTATATTTGTACTGATAAATAAATAAAGGGAGACTAGTATAGATCTATTTCGAGCTAATTAGCTCTCATCAGCTAGCCATACCCTTACTGGGACTTGAACCCGGGCTGTAAATATCTTAGGCAGGAGTGTTAGCCACTAAGCCACGGGCTCACTTCCTTATCAGTTGAGCCAGGGAAATACAACAACAACAACAACAACAATAATAATAATAATAATAATAATAATAATAATAATAATAATAATAATAATAATAATAATAAAAACTGGTGGGAACATAAGCCTGAAAAAGTCACCGAAAATCAGATGGTCAAGATCCTGTGGGATTTTTGTATACAAACAGACAAAGTACTAGCGCATAACACACCAGACATCACACTGGTTGAGAAAAAGAAGGTTACAATCATAGACATTGCAATACCAGGTGATAGCAGGGTTGAGGAGAAGGAACATGAAAAAGTCGCGAAATACCAGGACTTAAAAATTGAAATCCAACGATTATGGCACAAACCAGCACTGGTAATTCCAGTGGTAATTGGCACACTGGGTGCTATTCCAAAACCACTGGAATTACATTTAAAACAGTTAAAACTTGACAAAATCACCATCAGTCAAATGCAAAAAGCTGCACTGCTTGGATCTGCACGTATATTACGAAAATACGTTACGACGTCCTAGGCTCCTGGGTGGGGCCCGACTAGTAATCAATGCCAAATCCAGCGAATCAACTGGCCACTGTGATACAATCGTATAATAATACCGTAATAATAACTGTTCGGGAAGAAAGTTACTATTTTCTACATGATTCATATCTTCCCAAATCTAATCTGACTTCTCCTATAGCACAGATTTTTAAAAATTGAAGTAAAAACAAAAAATTATTGACTTATGAAACTAGCAAGAAATTCTGAGTTATTAAAACAGTTAAAGTGGTAAGGTAGAAACCATTAATTCCCAGAAATAACCATTAAGTACAAGAACTCAGGGGTGGGCAATTAGTTTTCCCATGGAGCCACATGCGAAACTGAGACTATTATGGAGGCCTAAATCAATAGGACTGCCACAATTGCTAGCTATTCTTGATTAATCCTAGCTATTCTTGAGTTAATGTAGTTAGCAGATTTGGGATACAATCTTCTATATCACTAAGTGAAACTACAGCTGTTCTTATAAACTTGCTTCAGCTTTCTTTTGCTTTACAGACCTATGTAGTTCATAACCATGACGATTGATTGTAAAGTTATTTTTTTATCACTGTCGTAACAAACAATTACTAAACAAGGATTACCTGCATACTACTATGTTTAAAAGATGTTATTATCAGATCTATGAGGGAGTCAGTTTTCAAATTTTCTTATTTCTTTTTGAGGGTAGGAAAATAAAATGAAACCACATTGGTTGAGGGCACCAGAATGTGTCATTTTACTTTTGTCTGACACAGTCAAACTATTATTCCAGTATTTGCAAATCTAAATGGCTATTCTGTTATGTGTATAGTATGTACAGCAGTGATTATATGAGCAGAATAATTCAACATTATTTCTCATTTCATGTACATAGAAAAGGAGCAAAACAAGAACAATTTGATCTTGCTTGTTTCTTGGCAAGCTTGGCAACCACATCCTAAATGCTGATGTCCCTGTCACATACATTTCTAGTTATTTCAAATAGAACAGTAACAAGGCAAAAGTCCTTGTTATTTTTTTACTGCTTTTTCATCATCTGTATCGCTCAATGGGACAACTTACAGAGACATTTATATGTCTCCAAAGTATTTCCCTTAATCTTTATCAGCAACTCTGCATCGCAAAGAGATAAAAAAATTGGCAGGTCATAAGTTCCTAGCCAAGGTGATACAGTTGCCAATGACTAATGAGTGTAGCAATGAAGTAGTGTTAACTAATCAATGCAGAAGTATCTATGTCATTATATGGACACAGAGAAGTGGGATCTGCATAACAGAGGGAGCAAAATCTTATTTCCCAAAAATATCAACTTGATATTATTTTAATAGACTTCATTATTTTTTAAAAGCATAAAAAGTGTAAACTGTTTTTCTTTCTTGGTTGCTATTTATTTTATAAGGCTTAGTAATGCTAATGTTCTTCAAAAGTTGTGCAGATGTATTACTTTTTATAAAACAACATGGAATCAATTCTTTCCTCACCACTTTGTTGCAGGCATAGCATGTCAAACAATATTTTGTGCTGTATGATGATATCAAAGATTCAGCACTCCCCTTTCTTTTCGTCCAGCGTGGCAGCAAGAGTTAAGATGGAATATTTTGCATCTGTTTCCAATCAATAGCAGTTCAATGTATCCTAAACTTTGGTTAAGCTCAACATTTATAGAAATAATCCAGCTGTGTTAAACACAACATGAAGTGGGCAAGTTTCATAGCTACATTTAGCAGACAAAATGCTAACTGTGGTTAGTTAAACAAAAGCTTGCTTCCAAACTTCTCACATATTCGGAATCACAGCAAAGAAAAACAGCTCACTCCTAATCCTCCAATGAATACACGGATTCAGGAGGGAAGAAAGAAATTTGCCCAGCCAGATCAGAGCCAGTTTGGTATAATGATTAAAGCACCAGGCTGGAAAGCAAGAAACCATGAGTTCAAGTCCCGCTTATCCATGAAAACCAGCTGTGTGACTGACCAGCCACTCTCTCAGCCCTTTCCCACCTCACAATACTGTTTTGTGGGAAAATCAGAGGAGCAAGATGGGTTGTATATGTGTGAAGTTCGCAGGAGATGACCTAATTAATTTACAAGCCTCGAGACAAAGTTTTTTAAAAAACCATTAATTTATTAGGATCAACAACTTGGCATGTTCTTCTGTGGAGCCAAAACTGATTTACACTTAATGACATCTGACCTTTACCCCTATGTCCTCTCCCCTCTGCCTTGGTCATAATCACATTCACCAACAAGGTGCTTTGGCAGGTTATGGACATGCATTCACATGCCAGCTGCAAGAATAGGAGACCTGACTCTGGCCAAAAGTATGCATGGAATTCTCCTCCCTTCTCTATGCCACTTGATAGTAGTAATGGCAACACTTTACAAGTTGACAATATGTTTACAGCCTTGAGTTATTTGTAAATATAATAGAGGTGGGATTTAAATAAAAATAATAATGATGAATCAGGGGAAGATACGATATCTACCAAATCACAGCAGATGAGGACACAGGAAAGAAGAGTTGGCAAGTCAGAGATTTACTTGGCATAAAGTTATATAAGGGTTCATGAACATGTGGCCCTTGGACCTTATGCAGTTTTGACTTCATTTCAAAGAATACTTACACATAGATCCACCCGTCCATCCTTCCTAATATATAAAATTGTTATTTCTTTAGCTTTTCTGGGTTCAGAGATACTAACAAATAGATACTTCTGGGACTTTCTGCTTCAGTTTTCAAAGTGACTATCAAATGTAGTCATTTAATTTAGGCCACAGCTCTCTTGTATCTTAAACACAAAATGAATGGCACAGCTTGTGCTGTTTATCCCATTTTCCATTACAATAAAGAAACCAAAACATTTCTTCCCATTGTAGCACGGGCAAAAGGACTAAGAATGGAAAGACATTCTCAACCTGTACTACCATGCAAAGTAATTACAATGCTAAATACAGGGGTGTCCAAACTTGGGAACTTTAAGACTTGTGGCTGGGGAATTCTGGGAGTTGAAGTCCACAAGTCTTAAAGTTCCCAAGTTTGGACACCCCTGGCTAAATAGGATAAGGCAAATAACAATATTTATTCATTAGACTTATATTCTATCATTTTTCTGGCACAAAACATATATTGAACTTCTTTCAGGTTTTTTTTCTTTCTACAACTCCCATCCACTGAAAAACAGTGATTGGTTCAGTGATTGGAGTGAACTTGCAATATCAGAGTGATATTGGGTCTTCCCAATTCTGACCCAATATTCTCATTACAACACCATGCAGTCCTGGTCGAAATATAGAACAAAATTATATATACAAAGAACTTCAAAATCATATTCATGAGATGTGAACATCAGTTTAGAATGCAAAAGTTCTAATCAAGAAATGCCAGAAAAAGGCTTGAATGCTACTATATATGCACATATAGTATTCTAGAATATTCCCCACTCAAAGAAATTGGATTTATTTTTTCAATAGATATGCACATAGCTGTACGTACAGGATTTTCTTACATGTAAAATTCTGTAAGATTGAACATGCTGTAAAAAAAAAAAGTCAAGTTACCGTCCTGCACATGCTTACAGGGAAGCAAATTATCATGAAATACAATTTAGAGTCTTTCTTGTTGGCAGAATTGCCCTTTTAGTGTATAAAGTGAAGGGGAAAGGTTCTCAAGAGGTCCCTTGAGAATTTGTGGCAAAGCAGATATCAATAAATCTTTTCTATAGACAAAATTCATATTTATTATTGTCAAGCAATTAGAGAAAAATAAAACTGTCAGTTTATTTTAAATGTTTCTATTTGTGTGCTTCAAGTAATTCCTTATAAATTATAGTAACTATCATTTACAATGGTTCAAGATAATGTATTTTAGTTAGTGCATGAACATATCTGTGTGCACCTATTATTGTTTCTTTTTTCTTTTCTAAAAATTCTGCCTGCAGAAAGATGTTGTTGTAGTCATCTTCTTCCACCCCTTGGGGAATGATATTAGCACAAAGGTACATGAAGATCTCTAAAATATGGACAGATTTTTTAAACTGAAAGTTTATGAGGATATAAAGGCACACACTAAAGAGAAAGAAAAGCACATATAGTGACAAAGGCTGCCATTGATGAGCACCCTAAATTTCCATTTCTGTAGGGTAAGATCTTTAATTGCTATGAACTTCATTTCCAGAGGGAGCACATTGCCTTTTTCTCTGCATCTGAAGTGGAATTATTTATCAACATTCCTTACCTGATTCTTAAATTATATAAATTTATTCACTGCAACATTACTTCAGTTACCATATGGAATAGATATTACTAACAATTGAGTGCAGCAACTGGTTTCTTGTGAAGAACAAATGCCTCTGTTAATACAACATGCTTGTAGTCATTGTACTCATATAAAGGACAATAGTTAGAAATTTAGAATAAAGGCTTTTCCCCCGCTAATGAGTTAAAATCCTTAAAATGGTGCAAAACAATAGCAGCAGAAGTTTGCTGTCCTTGTTGATGATCCTAACTGTGTCCGTTCCAAGCCACTGTCAAATAATGTCCTGATTTTTAAATATGCTGCTTGCTATAAGAATAATGATTAGTTTTCTTTCCCAGCTTTGCTGCTGGCCTCTTTCAGTTTGTTATTAACCAGCAGGAGAAATATCCATCAATTATAGCACTAGAGCAGAAATGTGGTGGGCTTGACTTCAAGATTTGTCTTCTTTATGTTTGCCTAACTCTTCACCCACACCCCATTCAAACAATTCCCAAGTTAAAAAAATATGAAAAAAAGAAAAAGAAACATATGGAAAGACACCAAAAACAGCATGGGAGAAAATAGAGGCAAATCATGCTCACATTCTTTAATTAATTAAGTCCTCTAAAGTAGAAGGACAGAAATTGACTAGCTGCTGGGCAGCCATATCTCTTACAAAATGGTTTGAGGAGTAATTGAAAGTGACAAATACATGGAAACTGACAATAAACAGAAATGCATTCCCTCTTCTTCTCTGATAAATAATGAAAACTCCTCCGCCTTGATGCAAGACTGAAGAGAAGGTCGTGTCAAAAATATAAAATGTGTGTGCAGTGGGTGGGTGGGAGATGACAGGCATCAAAGATACTCAGGAAGCAAAGTGTAATGGGAAACACTGACAGGGAAATAGCTAAGGTGAAGGCATCTCCCAAGACTCACAAATGCACTCCCAGTCACATCCACAACACTTTGTCTCCAAGATAGAGAGCAGCAAACTTTAACACATTTTCCACAAATCTTTTTTTGGGATGTTGTTAGAATAAGCAGTAGAAAGCAGCTAATGAAGATTAAGTTGATCTCACTTAGGGACTCTAGGTGCAATGAAATAAACAAATTTGGTGTCATTGGGGCATGGTTTTCCCACGCTGAGGAGCAACTGGGCACAGCCTTAAAAGTATGAATTAAAAGTTAGAGAACAGAAGTCCAAACTCCCATGCCAATCATATTTCTTATCTTCTATTTCCCTTTCTTGGCTAATCCCATTTCTTGGCTAGATTCTAGTCCCTTTTCTTTTATTCCATTTTAGTTATTTATATACATTGTTCCGAAACTAATAATATTGCTATCCTGAAATTCTCACTGGCATTTTTCTCTAACCATTCTCTTTCAGTTTCAGGTAAAGGAAATCTATTTTCATTCCTGCTCACCTCCACACCAGCAAAGTAAAAGAACATTGGGATGAAATTGAAGTGCTTTCATCTACAGTATCACCAGGTGGCACTCTCTCTTTCTCTCCCTCCCTCTCCCTCTATCCCTCTCCCTCTTTCTCTCTCCTATATTTCACGGCATAGTTATATTCCCAGCCACTTACAACTACCTGGCTGTTCAGGCTTCAGTTAAATCCAAGAAAAGCTACAAAGAAACTCTTTCATGGATATTTTTAAAAAGTGAAAAGTTCAACAGTTGTAGTTCATATGATGGAAGATACATTATTATCATTTCTAAACAATTATTATGTACAACCAGTAAAGTTTCAGGAACTCTCCTTTCCCATCTACCCATCCTAGATACAATCATGCATTTGTGCTCAATATGGAAAGTGCTGCACTTTAATTGCTTTGGTTCCTGTGATTGTAACTAAGTGTGAGACACAGATGTATGGTAAAGCATTTTCTGCTACTTTAATCCTTTATCAGAAAATTGCACCATGCTGTTGTTAAATGTTCAGAATCACAGCAAGTAAAAGGAAAACATTTCAGGAGAAGACGTAACATACCTAATCAAAAGTTCTTCTTAGATCTTATTTTTGTCTTTTCTCCATTGTGATTTTCTTTGGTAAGATATTTGGACAAAGTAGAGGAAAGTAGAAACAGAAAGGAATCATGAAAGCTTCCTCCCTTGATTTGTTATTCTAAGAATAATAATAACCATTAATACTATTAAACCTATAGGCATATTCTTACGCACCATTGAAGGCCATGTAGAGTTATTATTTATTAGGCCTAGTGGGTTACCTTTTTTTAAAAAAGAACTATTTTCCAAACCATTATTCCTTCCTATGAATCCATAAATTGTTTAAAAAATATGACTCATTCATAGAAATTATTGTCAATCTTATCAAAAAGAAGGGTTTCAGTTGTGTAAGTAGCACACAACAGTATGTTGCTTCATTTTTTAAAAGAGGATAGCAAAGACAGAAACATAAGTCCTAGACAGATAGGCAGGCAGGCCTATATTAACAAATTAAACAAATGATTCTTGTTTAGATATTAACCAAATTGAATGACAAATTTAGATTTATTTTCACATATAACCTTTACATATATTACCTTTGTACCTATTATTAGAAGTAATATTCTTGCTGTTTCTCAGCAAAACGTTCCTTCAAAATATTTATTTTTACCTCATTTAATCTTTAAATAGTTCCTTGTGACAATAAAGATATATCTTTGCAATATATGAGAAATATAGGTTAAGATGCTAGGGTGGGAAGGAACAATACATTAATGTACTTAGCAATATATAAAATGTCTCTAACAATATCAAACAATCTGTTACTCTATTCCCAGTGTTCAAATGAATAGTCAAATACCACAGCCTTTACTAAGGAGAGGTAATAGCTTGTCTTCTGTTTCACTATTCAGTAAGTTAGTGGAGTTGGGAGTTTCACAGCAAATTTGCTGGAGTTTCATGCAGATATTAGACACACTTTATCTCAAACAATTGCCAAATCAGTGTGAACAATATTCATTGCTTCTTCTAAAAAGAGATATGCATTGTTATCAGTAGAATAGGATTCCTCATGTAAATAATTTGGGCTCAAAAAACAAAATAAACTAGTCTACACCTTCAAGAGTTTATAGTAGTCATAAGTGCAGTATATAATCAAAAGATAAAAACAATAGCAACTCTTTACTTTGTTCAGCTAATTCATTTCTGAAACCAAAGTGCTTTTAAATATATATTTATTCCAGTCAATATTTCGATTAAGAAAAGGGTAGGCTATTGATGTGAATGGGAAAGGAGAGATGAGTAAATATGTCATATAAATAAACAGGTTCTTCACTCAAGTGATAGTTTTATCCATGTTACCAATGAAATGCAATCCAGGCAATGAAGGAAGAACCATCAAGACACCACATTGTTCATTTATTGAAACAGATCTATCAGTTGCTGATTGCTTTTTGATTCTGATTCTAAGTGCATACACCAATATACAAAGTCATATAAGATCTAAGTCATCTTCAGCACTACCTTCTATTTCCTGTATTCTTCACTTTTAAGTCAAGTGCCTTTACCAGGTTCCACCATGGTTACAGCTAATATCAAAGATTTTTCTTCACCTTGGTACTGCTCTTGTGTAACACTGGAACTGAGTCAAGACCCTTCTCATTACAATTTAGGAGAGCGTTTAAATAGGATTCCCAGAATAAAGTAGATAAATATGCGAGTAAATATATGAACTTAATACACTGGACTTAGAGGAGACTATGTTTACACCAGTGGCACTGCCTTTCATAATTTTAATGTAGGAACAATGCTGGCTCTGCAGAAATACATGTTGCTTTTTCTGTCTCCATCTAAGATTTGTTTTCTGGTAGAATGCATATTATTTTAAAAGAAGCCAATATAAGATATTGTTGGATGGCAATTTAATAAGATCTTTCAGGCATCTATAATGGTGTATCAGAGCAGATATTCAAGCTGGGAAAGGAACTTATTAGAATATAGCGGAACAATGTCTCTACCAGAAGAAGCAGTGGTGCCAGCAGTTACAGAAGGCAATGACAGCATTCAGACAAATGAGAGTCATCACTATACACCCCCTTTCTTTTTTTTGGATTTTGTTGTTTTTGGTTTGGTTTGGTTTTGTGTTTTTTTTTTGAAACTTTAACAAAGAACCTCATACTGAAGTTTCAGCATTATCCACCATGCTGATTTTCCAAGAGTGCATTTGTTTACCATACTGTATTCACAGAAAAAGAAGTTGGTGGATATTGCTTCCTGGAAGAAGAAAGAAGGTGACCAGCAGCTAAAATATTATGGGAAGAAAGGGGGGAGGAGCTGGGGCTGCAGAACAGAGAGAAAGCCTTCCTCATCCGAGATCCTTTTTTGGACCAAGCAATAACACAGTGCAGCAATGTGGGGAAAGAACTAAATGTTGATTCACAAAGCCAACAGCACAGGGATCATTTTGAGAGCAGATAAGACTGTCACAAATTAGGTAAAGTAGTAGAGCCTGCTTTGTAGTATCAGGGTGCTTTGTTTTCTCTCTCCTGTATGGAATCTATTGCTTAGAATCTGGAAATCAGGACAGCACAGGGTAGTTGTTTTTAATTTTGTATAAATTAATCTTTTTGTATAATTGCCACGCCACAACATCTGCCTTTGATAACTACTTCATTAAAATCTGTATTCTGTAGCTGAGAATCTCAAGTAACAAAGGGAAATGTTTGCCTGGCCTGATGGTTTTTCTTTGCTATCAATAGCAAAATAAAATGTATTAACGACAAATACTGATGTAGCATGAGGCAAAAGCATGTTAACATAGTCTTTGTCTTTGTCTATCTCTGTTTGCATAGGAATCATATGTAATGGGTGCTCCACATACATTTCCAATCTCACTGGAAATTAATATGTTGATACTGCAGTATGAGATACACATAAGTGGATTCATGGCATTTTGGGAGAAGAATAAATATTTGGCAGACAGCTAATATTTATACCAATTTTTGGTATAAATTCAACCATTAACAATATAAAACAATGTAGTTTGTGTATTATTATGTTTTAAATATGATATACACCTATAGAGATTATTCTCATTACTACATAATTATAAGCACTATTAATAATTTATAAGTATCTTCTAGAAAATAAGGTAAATTTGTGTAAGAGAAAACAATGAGGCTAAGAAAAGGTAGGAACTGGGAAGATCAAGTCAGACCCAGATACTATGAATAAGGGTTTAAAAGACTTTCTCCAGATTGCGAACACATTCATCCAAAGTGGTTCAAAAAAACTTCCAAAACACAATGTATTCATTCTGAGTTTGAGACAAACATATGATCTATTTCATGCACACTACTAAGTGAAATCTAAAAATGTAGACTAACTGTGAATGTTAATCACATCCAGGGATTAAATTCTTTCTTGTAGGCGTATGTTTCATGAAAATCTCAGAGAGCAATTAACAAACTTAAATAAATAACCTGTCGTTTTGTGCAGCATGAAAATCAGGTCTGTCTGAACAAGACTATTTTTTTCTGCTTATTCAATGTGATACTTGATATCTGCACAGAGAGGTAATATTACACAATTAGTGATTATTTCAGTGTTCCTTTCTAAATTTGTCATAACATTTCTCCAGATGAGATAAATGCCTTTGCTTAAGATTAAAGTGCATGTCTTTACAAATAGGCAACATAGCTTTGAAACCACTAATTACAATAAAAATATCACATAAAAAATATTGGGTAGCCCCATCTAATTTATCAACTGTAAAGAAACTTTGCAAGTTTTAATTCTCACTGCAATAGTTAATGCAAAGTTGAAGAAAATATGGCTTTCCAGATGCAGTTGCACTCCAATTTCCATCAAACTTAACTAGCATGGAGAATAGGCATAAATGATAAGAGATGTTACCCTACATTACCTGGAAGCAAGATTCCTCCACATGAATTTAACCTCTTTCCTGTATAAGGGAAAGAGATATTTGTTTTTACAAGTTCTTGGTTATAGTTGAGCCACCATTCTAAATTAGTGAACAATATTTAGAATTCCTGATAAGCCAGTGCCTCTAAAAATGTTTTTAGATTGGGTTAGTACATCCAATTTAAATATTCTTCAAATATTTTGAAGAAGTTTCATTGAAATTAGAGCTTAGAAATCCCTGCCATGCAGAGACTGAATTTTTAAAATGTATCACTATATTATAAAACATTATTTTTCCTACAAAATATTTACGAATTACCGTATTTTTCGGAGTATAAGATGCACCTTTTTCCCTCAAAAAAGAGGCTGAAAATCTGGTTTTGTCTTATACACTGAATACAGCATTTTTGGCCTCCTGAAACTCTGCCCCTTCACCAAAATGGCCATGCATAGCCTTTAGGAACCTTACAGAGAGGGCTTCTGGGGCTGCGGAGAGCAGAAATGAGTGAAAAACGGGATGGTTTTTTGCTCAATTTTGCCCCCCCCCCCGCCCTCCAGTCCCCAGGAGCACTCTAAAGTCTCCTAAAGGTTATAAAGGTAGCATTCTGTTGGAAGTGTAATATGGATAATTTTTCTTTAAAAGAATGTTTTTACAATGTCCTACAATACTAAGTCCTGGGTGAAAGTAGTCAATTTCATTAATGCGACTTCCACAAAATGTAAAAATTTCAGAAGATAACATTCTATTGAATTATATACTTATTACATTGATTTGACAACTCTAAAGGGATTCTACATGCCCTTACTATGGCCAAAAGAATGATATTGCAGCATTTGAAAGATAAATATATGACCCAATTTACTCAATGAATTGAAAATCTATGATAGCATTGACAAATATGAGCAGATCTGCCTATAGACCTAGGCTTTGTATGGACTAGTATAACAAAACATGGGACTGATACAGAATACAGAATTGATGCAGAATACAGTAGGTTAAAAAAGAATGATAGTTATGTATGTACGAGTATTGGAACGTACTGTTACCTGTTCTAATGGAACTGTTACCTATTATAATGATGTATTCTTAAAAAAAAACTTTTATGTGTTGTTTTCACGCTTGAGAAAGTGTCTAGTTGTATTGCAATTTTCTTCATGCTTTCTTTTTCTTTTACAATTTAATTAAAATATTAAAAAATAAGTATATTAAATTAAATTATATGGTGATATTGAGTATCTACATTTCAAACAAAATGCTATGCACATTAATCTTTAAAATTCACAATACACCTGACAATCTTAGTAAGAAAAACCTGATCTTTCTCTTCTCTCCAATTATTTTTTCTCACTTAACTGTCTCCTTTTCTATTACTTTTTAAAGCAAACAAAAATAACAAAGGAATAGCTATGAAGCACATATGCTTTAATACATAATATCAATTCCAATGTGTTTTGAGGGGGGAAATCAGGGTAATAGACTAGAAAAGATATATTGTTACTCTGAAAAATTCTAATCCTCAAAGTTAGTTGGAATTAAGAGTTTGTAATAAAGTTTATGTCTTTTATTTCTTTTATTTCTTTATTTCGTTGCATCCTTTTTTCTACACAAAATATAGATTAATGTTTGTTTCACATAATGAGATAGTATAAAATTTTAGATACATTTTCATTCTCATAAGCCCATGTAAATAAATAGCACTATCTTAATATAAAATTAGACATGAGCATGGAACTCTAAATTGGGATTGAGGTTAAAGAAATATTTGTAGATTTTTTTTCCAGCTCAAAATATTCATTGAATTAATTACAGCAATGTCCTTTGATTTATCAAGAGAAGACAAATTTCCATAATTTAGTAATTTTGTATTTAGTTTAGTAGTTTAATAGTTCAGATTTGGTTGTTTCAATTATTTAAGTATAAAAATACATTTCCTTCATCGGACTAAACGCAGTTAATAATCCACTCTTATTCTTTACATGAACATTCAATCCATGATTGCATGTTGTACGAAGATTTTTTAAAACAGAAATGTATTATATACATTTGTATATAAAACTTTGTATTGAATTACTTCCAGATAAAAAGATAGACTTACAAATAGATCCAATATTTGTAACCCTTTCATAGAAAAGTTTGTCATTTTGTCAAATACAATGAGACATACATTACAGAACCTCAGAAATTTAGCACGCATCTCAATAGTGTCAAGAGATATTTTCCACTTAAATTAACCAATTTAGGCAGAAACTTTGGTTTTGTCTCAATTATCAACAGTGTAATCCTCAATTGAATTCCACTTTCAGGATTTACCATCCATCATTCTTTCTAAAGTCTCCCTTGCTGAAATAAAGCTGCCAGCATGCCCAAACGTTTGGAGTATACTATTTCTTTTTTAGAGTGAATTGATGCTGAGAATTACAATGAACTCTTTGGAGCTTTAAATTTGTCTTTCATGGTGATAAATCCTTCACATATCTTTAGCAAATAGAAGGAGAGGAGCCTAAAAATTGCATAAAAATATAATGGCTCCTTTAAATTTTGCTTCTTTCCTCACAGTAAGAATGGAGAACTCTGTCCTGAAATGGAACAATAGTGACTCTTATGCTGAAATCTGATACTCTGACAAGTTAAAGTACTGTCTTGTAAAATCAAAATCCCTAGACATATCAAAAAATATTCTCACTCAACAAAGATTAGCTGAAATAAAGAAGTGTGTGTGTTTGTGCGTATGTGTGTGTGTGTATGTGTGTATGAGCATATGAGTGAAACATTTTATGGGAACAAGACAAAAAAATTAAATTTATACCTAATTAATCTTTTTAAAAGAGACCAAATAAATATAGACATTGAAAAGGTTAGCCCAAAATAAAACAGAACTTCAGCCGCTAGAGAGAAGTTGCCTGCTAGAGAGAACATGGGCTCCAGCACGAGTCTGAAAGATCAGAAGACCAAAACCTCTGGGCTCAGTGACTGACCCAGATTGGATCCTGTAACATTATCCTGGCATACGTATATTCACCTTCATCCACCAGGAGAACTTAACTTACATTTCTTTGTCAAAGTAAAGCTACAGGAGTTTTTTTTTAAAAAAAAAATCAGAAGTATATTCATAGTGCTTCACGAAGAGTTGTTGTAATAGAACTTAGTTTTACCAGATTTGCATTTCTGCTAACAAGTTTTTCTGATAAAAAGTCTGCTATTTGATAGCTTTTTTTTTATTTATCAACATAGCAACATCATGAAATTTAAAAATAATAAAGATAGGTCTGACTTCTGACCAAAGGATCATATTACTGTAATATTACTGTAAAATCCATAAAGCAAATGCTTGAAGTACTTTGGATTATAAGAAAAATATGTGAAATCTACTACATTGTTGCGTTTGGGCCATAATCACAGAATGAAACTACTTGCCCACAGCATTTTGAAATAATACTTTTCTATTTTTAGTTTTCAGATTTCTCCTAGGCTGATCTTTCTCGTTTTGTCTTTACCTAATGAAAAGATATAAAGCAAGCAAATGTTAGGCTCTTCTATGAATCAGAAGATATTTTATTAAAAAAAATGCTTGTTATTATTTTCAAATTGAACACTACAGGGGATCCATTTCTTTATCTGATCATTTCCTTATTCAAGCACAACTGCATAAAAGAAATTTCATCTGGTATTCTACATTTTGACGAATCCAGAAGAATATCTGACTTGGTTATCTAACAAGTGCGCAAGGAATAATTTTTCAGTAACCTAAGAACTATTAATGTGTGCATGTGTAGGAATGTGTAGATGTGTACCTGTGCATTTCGTTCTGTTCTTTAGTAATTTTGTATTTTTAACTAGAAAAAAACCCCTTCAAATCTTTATGTTAGATCTGGGCAACGAGAGACAGACTGCGGACACGAAGTGACTTAACAGCTCTTTATTAGTAATAATAGTGATCCAGCTTGTTTGGTAGTCGGAGGGTTCCCCTTTTATAGGGATTGGGCACGCCCCTCGACCAATCAGAGGGATACCTGTTTCCCGCTGTAGGAGCGGACCAGAGGGAAGACTTATCCCGATATATGTTAATATCTAACACCCCTCCCCTCCTAGATGGGACGTTGCGGTAGGTAACATAATCTTTTAGGTAGGTGGGTGTTTGTCTTGCTCAGGAGGAACGTCGTAGTTCGGGTTGGTTTGAAGTAGTTGCAGGATCGGGTGCTTTTTCTATTTCCCGTTCTGGAGGTCTTGTGCCTTCGTTGCTCGGGCGTTCAGGAGTTTGTTCGGCTGCGCTGTCTGGGGGTTTCTTTGTTACGTGTGTGTAGTCTTGTTCCACGCTTGGCTCGCCGGCGTCGTTGTTTCCTATGCTGGGGTTTTCTTGTGGCTGACTTTCCGTAGACAGGAAACTTTCGTCTTCATTTCTAAGGTTGGAGTGTGCTAGGCGACCCCGCAGTTGATCGATGTGCCTTTTCCAATTCCGCCCATCTTCTAGCTCTAGCAAATACGATCGTGGGCCCGTGATGCCTATGACCTTTGCCGGCATCCATAATGTTCCGCCCGTGTAGTTGTGAGCGTATACTGAATCCCCTACTCTGAAAGACCGGACCTTACTTGTAGAGTCTGGGGGAGCCGTGGCAGAGTAATTCGGATGGAGCCGGTCTAGGTGAGATCGTAGGCGACGGCCCATGAGTAGTTCAGCGGGGCTCCTACCCGTCGTTGCGCTCGGGGTAATGTGTTGAATGAGGAGGTAATGGTCAATGCGTGTTTGCCAATCACCTGGACCCATCCTGGCGAGGGCCTCTTTTGCGAATCGCACCATTCTCTCCGCCTGTCCGTTTGATGCTGGGTGGAATGGCGCGATGAGGGCATGCCGGATTCCCAACCCTGCTAAAAATGTTTCAAAGTGCATGGCCGTGAATTGGGGGCCGTTATCGGATACGAGGAGATCTGGCAGGCCATGGGTGGCGAAGAGTCGCCGTAGAACCTTTATGACTGCCTCTGCCGTGGTTGAAGTCATTAGGACTACATCTAGCCACTTTGAGTATGCATCCACAACTATAAGGAAAGTCTGACCTTGGAATGGCCCTGCGAAGTCGATGTGTATTCGCGACCAGGGTGCTTTGGGTTTCTCCCATTCTGTGGCGGGCGCTTCCGGGGGTGCTGGTCTCGATTCCTGGCATGGGTCACAAGTGGCCACCCACTCCTCTATTTCTTTGTCCATGTTTGGCCACCACACGTAACTTCTTGCTAACGCCTTCATTCTAACAATCCCCGGATGACCCATATGTAAAGCATCTAATACATTTTTACGTAAAGCATGCGGAATAACAACTCGATCCCCCCACAACAAACATCCTTGTAGTACTGAGAGCTCGTCCCATTTCGACCAAAACATTTTGAATTCCGGGCCCACATTTCCCTTTGGCCACCCCCTCCAAACCCAAGTTTGAACTTGTTTTATTAAATTGTCTTTAGAGGAGAACCTTGCAACATCGTAGGAAGAAACCGGTCCCGAATCCAAACAGTCAATGAGCAATACCGGTACTTCTGGAGTGGGGTCTGGCAGAATGTCAGGTAATGGGCAACGGCTGAGTGCGTCTGCGTGTCCAAGAGTGGAGCCCGGTTGATGTATCAATTTGTATGAATATGCAGCCAGGAAAACAGTCCACCTGGTCATGCGAGGAGAAAGGGAGACCGGAGTGGGGCGGTTTCCCGCCAAAAGTCCCAACAGCGGTTTATGATCTGTGATCAGTTCAAAATCGCGGCCGTAGAGGTATTCGTGGAAACGCTTTACTCCCGCGACGGCAGCCAGCGCTTCCCTGTCCATTTGGCTGTAATTTCTTTCGGCCGATGAAAGAGTTCTGGAGTAGAACGCGATGGGTGCTTCTTTTCCGTCGGGCATCCTGTGGCTGAGGACTGCTCCAACTCCGAAAGGTGATGCGTCGCAGGTCAATACCAGCGGTAGGGTCTGGCTGTATTGAACAAGCAATGAGTCAGTGGTGAGTAGACGCTTTACTCCGGCGAAAGCTGCAGCTTCGGATCGTCCCCATTTCCATGGTGTGTTCCTCTGGAGTAGACGGTGTAGTGGCTCAGCAACGGTCGCCTTCTGTCTCAGAAAAACGCTGTAGAAGTTAAGTAATCCGAGGAAGGCCTGCAACTCGGTCTGATTTCGTGGTGTGGGGGCGTCCTGGATCGCCTTAATTTTCTTTGAAGTGGGGTGTATTCCCTGACCATCGATTCTATAACCCAGGAATTCTACGCTAGGCACGTTAATTTGGCATTTTTCTTTTTTAAGGCGGAGACCCTTTTCTCTGATTCTGGCCAAAACAGATCTGACTCTTTTGTTTAATTGCTCCTCGTTTGCAGCTGACACCAAGATGTCGTCAAAATAGGGGACGACTCCTGGTATCCCTTGCAACAGTCGTTCCATGACGCTCTGGAACAATCCTGGGGCAATGCTAACGCCGAATTGTAGCCGGTTGCATTTGAATGCTCCTCTATGCGTCACTATCGTTTGGGCCTCCGCTGTGGCGCTATCAACTGGCAGTTGCTGGTAAGCTTGTGCCATGTCTAACTTTGCGAATACCTTTCCTGGCCCCAACGAGTGCAATAAGTGCTGTACTACTGGCACAGGATATGCGCTCTGTTGTAGCGCGACATTAATTGTGCACTTATAGTCCGCGCAGATGCGGACTGATCCGTCTGGCTTGACTGGGGTCACGATGGGCGTTTCCCAGCGCGCGTGATCTACCGGCTCAAGGATTCCTTGCTCCACTAACTTATCTATCTCTTTGTCTATTTTAGGGCGGAGTGCAAAAGGCACTCGTCTCGGTTTAAGTCGGATTGGCGCCACTTTAGGGTCTAAATTGAATGATATTGGTTTACCCACATACTTACCAAGACCGGGGCTGAACACATCCTCGAATTCCTTAAAAATCTGTTCAGCGCTGCTTTTCTCCACGGCGTTGATCCCGGTGACTTCTAACCCCAGGGCTTCAAACCAATCAAGCCCCAGAAGGTTCTGCAATGGCGCGCTGGCGATGGTCACGGGCAGCTGGGCTTCGATGTCCTTGAAACGGATGTGGAATGTGCCTTGGCCCACGATGGGGACTTGGTTCCCCTGGTAGTCTCGTAGCAGGACGTCTGGAGCGTGTAGTTGGCTCTTTCTGAGGCTAGGGATAGCCTGTTTCATGGATGCCCATGAAATGATCGTCAGGGTCGATCCTGTGTCGACTTCTAGCTCGCAGGGTGAGCCCTCCAAGAGGACTGTGACTCTCAGCCTTTTGGGCCGCTTAGGGCGGACTTGATGTATTGTGGTGAGATACGTTCGCAACTCCTCTCTCTGGGTCAACTCTATCTCATCGTCTACATCCTGAAAATACTCTCGTTGAGCGTCTTGATAGAACGCTCGTTCAGCTCTTTGTGTGTATTCTCTCTGGGGATACGCTCGCTCAACTCCTTGTGAGTAATCTCTCTGGGGATACGCTCGTTCAGCTCTTTGGAAATGTTCTCTCTGGGTAAACACTTGTGGATTTCTCTCTGGGCGCCCTTTTTGATTTCGCCAAGCCCCTGGGTTGGGCTTCTGTTGGCGGTACATGGGTGGCTGCCGTGAGGCAGGGACTCCGCTCCGGCACACTCGTGCGATGTGCCCAAGTTTGTTGCAATGCGAACAAACAACGTTCCTGAACCTACAAGTAGACCTGGGGTGATTCCCTCCGCAACTTGCGCAGGGCGGCAAACGGGATCCGGGTCTCCCCCCAGGCCTCAAGTGACTGCTCTGCATCAGGTGACTGTCCTCGAACTCAGGATTCTCGTAGTCAGGGCTTGCGTCCTCGTAGTGCACTCTGGTTTGCCTTGCTGCTGGCTGGTTTATGTTGGCCCCTCGTTGTATGGTTACAGATGATTTCTCCGCTGATTCTGACGCTCTTGCTTCGTTTAACGCTGTCTGTAGGGTTAAATTCGGGTTTGCCAACAGCTTCTTTTGCAGCGAAATGTCTCTTAACCCACAGATGAGTTGCTCTAAGATGTGTTCTTCCAGATCCCTGTATTCGCAGTGAGCTGCTGCTTTTCGTAGGGCTGCAACATATTGATTAATGGATTCTCCCGCCTTCTGAGTCCTCATGTTGAATTCTTTGCGGCAGACATGGCGGGAAGGTTTTGGCGCGTAGTGAGTTTGCAGAGTCTGTTGCAACGTTGTCCACGATACTGCTTGTATTGGAGTAGGCGCGGTGAGGTCTCTGGCCGTATTGAAGACTTCTTTTCCGCAGTAGCCGAGGAAGATGTTTTTCTTCCTCGCATCGGTGATCCCCGTGTATTCGTTCGCTTCGAGGAAACACTCGAAACGAATCATGAAGGCTTCCCATTCGTCGTTTGCTGGGTCGAAAGGAGCGGGGGGAGCATGCATCGCCATCTTCTCTGTTTGAATTTGCCACGCTGCGGTGATCTGAGATGGCTGTCGGAATTGCTGCCGAATTCCTGGGCTGGATCAAATCCGGAGATTCTGGAGGTAGCGTTCTTCGTCCTATCTGTCTCTCGATCCCACCCTCGTCGCCAATGTTAGATCTGGGCAACGAGAGACAGACTGCGGACACGAAGTGACTTAACAGCTCTTTATTAGTAATAATAGTGATCCAGCTTGTTTGGTAGTCGGAGGGTTCCCCTTTTATAGGGATTGGGCACGCCCCTCGACCAATCAGAGGGATACCTGTTTCCCGCTGTAGGAGCGGACCAGAGGGAAGACTTATCCCGATATATGTTAATATCTAACACTTTACAAATTGCATTTCATTCAAAAGCTATAGAACCATACAAGTAGAGGTTATTGTTTCTAGCTTTTGGAGAATGAGATGAGCAAAAGAGGGGATGTGAATTGCAGGAAAAGTTTATTCCAGCTTTATCAAAATTAAGCCTGTTCAGACTTGAATTTTAGTATGTGTGAAAAAGCATTCTTTCTTGTGAGCTGTTCTTAATATCAAGCTATACACCTGACTGGAAAAGGTTACCTCTGTCACATATCTATTTTGTTTTCATTCTTTCCTGAAGAATGTTATAACAACTAAAAGAAGGTATAACCTTCTATAATTTTAGAGATCAGATTACTTGCTAGAGAGCTTGGATTCCATCTTCTCTTATTCTGACTGCTGAAAAATGAAAAAAAATGCTTTGTGCATGGGAGTATAAGGCTTACATTTATTTTTCTGTCAAGAATGATACACCAAATGTTATTCAACATTCTTTTATCCAAGAATAAAAAAAATCAATAGACATACCCCCTTAAAAAAAAAGGGGGGGGGAAAGCTATCAATAAAATACAAACTTTTCAATTTGGGAAAAATACAAAAAAACAGTTTATTGAATACTGGAAGGCAAATCCTATGACTTGCATTTATCTTTAATATTGATTTGAAGGCAAATCCTATGACTTGCATTAATCTTTAATATTGAATAGTGGAATATCCTGAGATTTACATGAATTAAGTGTCCCTTCAGACACCTTGCATATCAAAATGCCTAGATCCACGTAAATCAGATATGCTTTACTGTTCACACTGAAAGGCAGATTTCTCCCATTTATATAAAGTATCACATGACTTCAAATTTCATATATTTTAACTAAATTGCAACTGGTAACTGTCTTAGCAATGGAATATGTTTTCTCTTTATTGGTTGGAGGACTTGGATACAATAATTTCCTACTCCAGCATCTTAATCTCTACAATGCAATCAATTAATGTTTCACCCTTTAAATATGATATAGTACAAGTTGGTAGAAAAAAATTGGAATGCTACCTTGGATTCATTCAGAATCACCAGTATGGATGTGACTTTGAATCAGCTTACCATCTCTAGAAGTCAATGAGTGACAGTAATTGCTTTTAGAGCTGAGAAGCTTCAAAAGAGTGTTTTGAATGAAGAGTGAATGAAGTGTTCCATTCCAGTGGTCTGCTCACTTCTAAAATAATCATGTGGTCTCCTTTGGAGCCCTGATCATACAAAGATAATGCCAGGAGAGAAGGATGAAAGAAGATTTCTCCAACAGCACTGGGTTGAGATGATTTTAGTCTCTCTGTCAAGGTAAATCAAAACAGAGCAAATCAGGCTGCCCTTATATAAACATACCTGTTTATCAGTTAGTGTAAACCTAATTGCTTTCTTATGTCTCCAGATACACTCATGAAACTTTCTTAATTTCTTGTCTAGATATAAAACATTGCTAAGAATATGAACGACCCAACACACATAATATCTATCTCTCTTACATACAGAAACACACTAGAGTTTTTGAAATTTTACAAGCTTATTAAATAGGCATTTCTTATCCTGTTTATTATTTTCATAGTAATGAGCCAAATATTGTAGAATGGAAATATTTCTAAAATGATAAATCCTGAGATCTTTTGTCTGAAATTTGGCACCTGAATTTCCACATGGAAATATCATTTCAATTTTTTTTTCACTATCTAGAAATGATGGTATTTTGTTCCTCATCACCATAGAATCAGCAGCTTTCAACCATTAAGAGTTTCCTGCTGGACTTATAGCAGTATTTGACTATTCTCCATTTTTCATTAAAGCTTTTCTATGGATGTAAAGATTTGAGAATTTAACAAGCTAATTATAACACTTGACAAAAACACTGCCTCACCGATTCTATAGTCTCTCTAGTGTAAAAGCCTACTTTTTCTAGAGCCGAAACACTAATTGTTTTTATTATCTTAATAATCTTAACATTTCCTTATCTAATAACTGTTAACTTAATGTGTTCCTATAAAGCAGATTTAAATTACTACATTCACTGTTGATTTCAAGTTTCTGCACACTGTATTAATTATCTAGAAATGTGTCTGAGATTTTCTGAAGCAGGTTTGCAGCCTCCTTAATATCTTCCTTGCAGACACTTTAAACACACTGTAGCAATTTTAAAATTCATCATCCCTATAATTTATACAAACCTTGTAATTGATACTTATAAGCACTGTGCATACCCCCAAAAAAAGAAAAGAAAAGAACAAATGGAAGAAAAGAAGACAAAAAAAACCCCTTAGCTGCCATGACTGTAACTTACTTTACTTAGAGAGTATAAACACAGTGATGTTAGGAAAAAGAAATACACTTATTGTTCTTTGGTTTCTACCTTATACATCTTTCCTACAAAATACCTTGCCATTGCCCTTGGTCTGGTAAAGACTTTTGGAAATGGATGAAGGAAACTAAAGTTTCTGGCACACTGGAAAACAGAAAACACAATATATCAATGAAGCAATATGTCAAAAAAAGCAATATGTCAATGAAGATTCAGTCATACGGATAGAGTTGTCTGGAAGCTGAATCATAACAATTTCTTTCTCTTTTGGTTTGAAATGTTTCATTGCTTATTTAAATAGCTTCTTCAGACTGAACAAGTTGGTTAGGGGCACCTCATATATGGAGGACATATATGGGGTGCCACGGTCCTCATTTTACCCACTACGGAAGGATGGAAGGCTGAGTTAACCTTGAGCCTGGTGAGATTTGAACTGCCAAATTGCAGGCAGTCAGCAGTCAGCAGAAGTAGCCTGCAGTACTGTACTCTAACCACTGCACCACCCAGTGCAATACACTGTTCAACACACTGAAAGATGGAATGAAACAAGTCCACATTAACTTTTTAGGCATAAGAAAATTGAAGCAGACTGAAATTAGACATTTTCACTCAAATCAAACTGTTTGATCCTCAGGACATTAAACCATAGAACAAACAGCATTGTTTTTATAGACAGAAAGGATAAAGCAAAGAGAGTACCTGGGTACAATTCGAATGTCGAACATCAGATAGACTCCATAAACAGCTCTTTAATATGGCAGTTATCCAAGTTTGTGCTACAACCACTGGTGCAGAAGAAGAGGAGCTATTATATTTTATGCTCAAATTAAATCTGAAATAAAGAGAACATGAAAACAGTATATGTTCCTTGTGTTTAGAGAATGAGAAGCAAACTAGAAAATATTAATGAAGAAAACGAAGTTGAACTATATGGTTTGGGAAATGGAAATTAAACAGAAGAACAATTTATCAGTTTCTCCTAATCCAATTATGTTTCATTGTTAACTGAGTCTTCCTACAACTAAAATAACACTTCTATGGATGGGGACCAGGGGTGGATTTCTGCCGGTTCTAACCTTTTCTGTAGAAGAGGTTCCACAAATCTACTGAACCGGTTAGAAGAGGTTGCTCATGGAGTGTCTGCCCCGCCCCCTTCGCTCGCTTCCTCTGCCCATTCCATTGGCGCTCATGGGTGGTAGCTTGTGCTGCAAAGCCAGCCTTCTAGGACCTCCCTGAACTTGCCTAGGAGGCTGCAAAGCACAGGGGCATTCCAGGGCATCCCCCTCACTGGTTTCCCACCTCCCTTCCCGGAGAAGCTTTCCAAGGTGTGGTTTCAAAAGCAGCCTCCCATCCCTTGTGCCCTGCTCCCGCCAGTGACGTGCAGTGAGAGTTATGGCTGGGGAGGCTGGTGACGTCATCAGGAAGGCGGGGAATGGGACCACGTGTGCAGCACACGTGGTCTCATTCTCCACCTTCCTGAGTGAACATTAAGAGGACCGCGGCGTAGCATTGCTTCCTCCACCGGCACCAGTCCCTTTCACCCCGCTCAAGCCTTGCCGCCTGCAGCCACCGCCCACCCTCGCTGCTCCTTTCGTTGCTTGCCCGCCCGCCTCTAAGGCACGCCAAAGCCTCCTTCGTCCCCCCCAGCGCGCGCCCTTTTTATTTCCCGCGACACCCCCCCCATTTCGGGAAAGCTTTCCCCATTGCCTGGGGGGTGAGCGGGGCGGCTCCTCTCCCCCCACTCCCTCCGTCCCTGCTTCTCTCCTCAGGCCCAAAGCTCCGTCCGCGCGACTCACTTCCAAGGCGGTGGCTGCTCCATCCCGCTCCGGCTCTGGAAGCGACCGAAGATCAGGCTGCGTCGCTCGCTCGCTCGCTCGCCGGACTGCTTCGGTGCCATTCTGGCTACCTTCGTCCGGCCGCGCCCGGGAGCTGCGGAGGCAGAAATGTTGTTGGCGCCTCCAGATGACGAACCAGTCGCTTGCTTTCGTCATCGGGAGGCCGATAACATTTCTGCCTCCGCAGCTCCCGGGCGCGGCCGGACGAAGGTAGCCAGAATGGCGCCGACTCAAGGCAGTCCGGTGGACGAGTGACCGAAGATCTCGCTGCCTCGCTCGCTCGCTCGCTCGTTCGCCCGCCGGACTGCTTCGGTGCCATTCTGGCTACCTTCGTCCGGCCGCGCCCGGGAGCTGCGGAGGCAGAAATGTTGTCGGCGCCTCCAGATGACGAACCAGTCGCTTGCTTTCGTCATCGGGAGGCCGATAACATTTCTGCCTCCGCAGCTCCCGGGCGCGGCCGGACGAAGGTAGCCAGAATGGCGCCGACTCAAGGCAGTCCGGTGGACGAGTGACCGAAGATCTCACTGCCTCGCTCACTCGCTCGCTCGCTCGTTCGCTCGCCGGACTGCTTCGGCGCCATTCTGGCTACCTCCGTCCATCCGCGCCTGGGAGCTGCGGAGGCAGAAATGTTATCGGCCTCCCGATGACGAAAGCAAGCGACTGGTTCGTCATCTGGAGGCGCCGACAACATTTCTGCCTCCGCAGCTCCCGGGCACGGCCGGACGGATGTATATAATATTATATATATATAGTATATAATATTATATACTATTATTCCATGAAGAGAGGTGAGGCCCTGCCTCCCTTGCCTCTACTGACCGCACGTCACTGGCTCCCGCTGAGCTCCAGGAAGGAGGAGAAGAGCCTTTGGGGAGTGAGGAGGAGGAGGAGGAAGGAGTAGTAGGCACGTGTGCGGAGCCATGCCAGCTGGGCAACTGGCACTAAGAAAGTGCCTCACAGATTTTGAAGGGAGGAGGGGTGAAGGAAAGGGAGAATGCGGAGTTGCCTTTCAGGGATGCCGATGTGGTGGGAAACCAGCACCACCACCAGAGTCTAAAGCTTTTGGCTGCTCCAGACAGGTGAGGCAGGGAGCGGAGACCCTGGAGGTTTCCTTCGCTCCCCTTGCAAGGACTAGTAGGCATCATTTTTACATTCCTGCCTCCACTAGACTTCACACTCTTCTTCGTGCACTCCTCATGACTGCAATACGCATCTAGAAGTGGCGGGGGCTTTGGGGCTGGAAGCCCAGGACCCATTAGCCCCCAAAACCACTTCTGGACATCTATTGCAGTCGTGAGGAGTGCGCAGAGAAGAGCGCGAAATCCAGCAGAGGCAGGAAGGTTCTTGGCGCTCCCCAGATGCTTTCACGGCTTTCCAGAGTGCCGAGAAACTTCCTGCCTCCGCTGGACTTCACACTCCTCTCTTTGCTAGTGAACAAGCAAGCGAGGATCAGGCTACCTGATCCTCCATCACTCTCTTGCTCTTTCGCCCACCTGGATCACTTCGGTGATGCTCTTGATACCTCTATCCATCTGCGCCCAGCAGCTTCAGCAACATCATCAAGATGAAGAGCGAGAGGGAAGAGCATGGCTGGGAGAAGGCCTCGCTGCTGCTTAGGCAGGGTTCCGAGGCCCCTTTGCTTCCAAGCCACTTCGTCTTGACAATGACGATGCAGCTGCCAGATGAGGACGGACGTAGGTAGCCAGAGTGGCGCTGAGGTGATCCGGGTGAGAGAAATCGAGAGTGAGCGATGGAGGATCAAGCAGCCTTTGAATTGTTGTTCTCTCTCTAAATGTTCAATTTAACTGTACCTTTCACTGCCACTTTTGACTTAGAAGAATCACTTCCAGCTGTGTTTGAGGCTTTGCACACATATTCTGCAAAATCAGTTTTAGTAACTGCTTGTACCTCTAAGAGAGCTGTTCCATTTGCCAACCTGAAGCTGCATTTATCAGAGGATCTAAGGCAGACATCTTCAAGTTGCCAAGGTTGAGAAACACTGATCTAAGCTCTCTCCCAACTTTGAGCCACTGGATCTTAATGGGCTGTGATTCAACCACATGGCAAGCAAGTTGCAGGATCTTGCCTTCATCTATTGTCCCTGGTTTAAGAGGTTGATCAAATACCTGAAGCTTTTTAGGTTCTGAAATGTGGTAACATTAAGAAAGCAAGAGGAAGAAACTAGTTAGATTATCATTTATCTTAATTTTTTTTAAAATTACATATCAAGGTAAGAACAATATGATGCAATGAATTAATTCCGTTTTCTCAGTATAACTTTTTTATAAGAAAAAGAATTTTCTGTTTGGTATCATATGGAATTCTGATATTTAGTGAGTATGTTTTAAGATGATATACAAAATGTTTGATATGCAATATCCACTACCTATCTTTTATGCTAAATGTAACATGAATATTGTCAAGATGAAGGTCATTTGAAATGTGGAAAAAAATTGTAGATGGATGAATACTTCTAGCTGGATCATAGATGGGAGCCAGTGAAATGAATGTACATTTTATTGGCATACTTTTATCTATAGATGCAGATGCTGGTGAGTCATAAAAATTGCATGTATGTACTGTATGTATGTATGTACGAATTCTGGAAGTTAAAGTCCACAAGTCTTAAAGCTGTCACGTTTGCACACCCCTGGGTTTTTTTTTCTAAAGGGTTAGGGGTGCAGGGGTCTTGTAACTTGACAGCTTTAAGACTTGTGTGCTTCAAATGCCAGAGTTTCCAAGCCAACATTTTGGTTGCTAAGCAAGAGCATTGTTAAGTGAGTTTCACCACATTTTGCAAGTTGGCCATGCCCACCCAGTCACATGACTGCCAAGCCACTCCCAACCAGTCACATGACTCCCAAGCCACTCCCACAAAACAGGCCACACCTACAGAAGAGGTTCTAAAAAAATTTGAAACCCACCACCGATGGGGACTAACAGACAGTGCACAGAAGTCATATTGACTATATCATTGGTACAAGGCAGTTATTACTGCAGAAACATGTCATAGGCTGATTATGAAACAGATCAAAAAGTGCCCTAGTACGAATTCCAAGTTAAGCTAAAGAAAGGGAATCATTTCTCATAATACAGTTTTCAAGAAGAACATCAATAATTGCTATGGAAGAAATCATAGAAGAATGAATGTGCAGAAAGACTGCCAAAGACCAAAATACAAAGAAAGCCAACTGGATATCAGAATTGATGTGGAAATTATCAGGAAGAGAAGAAGAGCCAAAAACAAGAAAATTAATGATCTTGGGAAGAAACTTAACAAAGAATTTCAGAGAGATTTTAAGGAACAGTGTCATGGCATCTTTTTTTGCATTTGTTTTATTTACTTATTTCATCAAGCATGAATTATATAACAGATATATGTATAAACATGATTATGAATACATGAAATGGATATAAATACAAGGGAATATTATGCATTCCCGGTAAAGACCTCTTAGGAATAGGATGAGGTTGACAGTAGACAGTCTAAAGTTTTGGAGGTTTGGTGAAGAAACCACTTTGTCAGGTACTGCATTCCAGGCATTGACAATTATGTTACTTCAATCAAGTTTGGAGTGATTTATTTGTATCTATTGTGAGCTCGTATGTTGTTGTGATTGAAGCTGAAGTATTCATTGACAGGTAGTACATTGTACCACATCATTTTATGTACTACTCTTAGATCAGATCAGAGATGGCGAATTTCTAAGTTGTCTAAGCCCAAAATTTCAAGTCTGGTGTCATAAGGTATTCTTTTGCAAACAGAGTAGTGAAGGATTCTTTTTGTGAAATAGCTATGGACTCATTCAATTGCATTAATAACTGATTTGCAGTGTGGGTTCAAGACAGATGAGCTGTATTCAAGAAATGATCTAGCAAAACTTTTGTATGCCCTAGTTTGCAGTTCAATATTACCAGAGAAAAAGCTATGGAGGATTAGGTCTACAACTCTTAGTGCTTTTTTGGCAATGCTGTTACAATGAGCTTTGGTACTTAGATAATTTGAGATTAGTACTCCGAGGTCCTTGACAGAGTGGGAGTCGTCTATGAGGTCATATCTGCCCAGCTTGTATTTTGTATTTTGATTTTTTTTTTTGGCCAATTTGTAAGACAGAACATTTGTTGGATGAGATTTGGAGTTGCAAATTGTTGACCATTCTGACACATAATCAAGGTCTTTTTGTAGGGAAGCAGCATTGTCAGTGGTGTTGAGTAGTTTTACATCATCATTGAAGAGAATGCAGTTGCTAATAATATGATCGCAAAGGTCATTTATGAAAAGTATAAAGAGTGTGGGTCCTAAAATGCTACCTGGGTGGACACCGCTATTAACAGGTGCAGGGTTTGATAGGGTGTTTCCTATTTTGACTATTTGTTCCCTGTTTGATAGGAACTTAATCTTAAGTGACACTGAAGATGAAGACAAAGAAAGACAAGAAGGTTTTCCAATAGAACTGAATTTAAAAGGAGGTTCAAAACTCAAAATGGAGTGTTAAAGAATGGACAGGCAATTATGGACAGAATGTTAAAGAATGGCTACAGTTATCAATGGAATATCTATATAAATGTGGCAAGTAATATAAAAATAAGTAAGTTTCTAACCTAACTATGCCAGCAGCCCCGGTAGAACAACACATAGGCCAACAGATTGAAAGAAGTTAGTGGGCATAATAATAAGAATCAGTGACGTGCGGTGAGGTTTATGGCTGGTGAGGCTGGTGACGTCATCAAACCACGTGATTTCTCTGATCGCACGGGTGCAGCCCGACCGGAGAAGTTTCTCTTCTCAGAAATGTCAGAAAGGTACAGGCAGGCTGCCACAGCTCCACTGAGAAGACATTTCTGAGAAGAGAAACTTATCCTCTCTCTTCCTGCCCCCCACTCCCTTCTAGCATTAATGATGTTACCTAGGAATTTTTTGCATTGGGCGAGCCCGGGATCCTTGCAAGGGGAATGGGACCATGTGCGCAGGAGGCTCCTCAGCGCCAGCCTCAAATCAGCGCGAGCCACGGCCCCATTCCCCTGCACACATGGTCCCATTCCCCTCCTTCCTGAGCCAACATGAAGGGGACCGCGACTGCGCTGATCTGAGGCTGGCGCTGAGGACCCTCCTGCACATGTGGTCCCATTCCCCTTGCAAGGATCCCGGGCTCACCCGATGCAAAAAATGGCAAGATCGGTGCACATGGGGCTGCTGCTGCGATGTCCAGGGAGGCTAAACCAAGCCACGTACCTCTCCCAGCCACTTTCACGGCTTCCCAGAGTAATTTTTTTTTCATGATGAGAGTGGTGAGGCTCAGCCTCCCCTGCCTCCCCTGACTGCACATCACTGATAACAATGAAAGAAGGCTTAAAGGAGTGTGCAAACAATTGTACAATGCTAGCAAAATAATGCTTAAGATGATACAATATAAATCAGAAAAGGAAGATTCCATATATTCAAGTGGGCTTTAAAAAAAGCTGAAGAACAAAGTACAATATAATTGATGCATGCAGGATAATTGACAAAGTCAAAGAATACCAAAAGCCAGTTTCATTGATTACAAATAAGTTGAATTATGTCCTTAAAGAAGTAGGAACATCTCGTTGTGCTCACATGAAACCTATACGAGTCAGGAAAAACAGCAGAACAAGGTGAAATTTAGTTACTCAAGATTGGGAAAGTTCATATTCTATCCTTATTCATTCAATTTATATGCTAGTTGCAAAAACTAAATTGGAAGAAGATAAGCATGATTTTCAAACTGGATGAAGAAGCATCAATAACCTGTACTATGCTGCTGATACTACTGTAGTCTGCTAGATGAATATGCCAATGATCTTAATGCTGACTGAAATCCTTTTCCAGTGGACATATCCTTATTCTTCTTTATCATCAATTAATGATCGTAGGATGAGTGTTGTTACTTTTGCCTGGTTTTAAAAACTGGCTTAAAGTATTTCCATATTTTGGTTTTAGAAACTGATATTCAATAATTTAGGATTACTTTCACTGTACAAAATATACTTTGTTTATGCTTCAGTTATAGAATGGAGAAAACTGATTAGTTGTTCACAGTTTCACATATAAAATTTATCAATGAAATTATGCCTACATTTCAGATCTATTTTGAGGTCTACCACCGTGAATCTGAAAACTGGATATGCAAAGTTGAATTTTAAGGGAGAGTTTACTGGGATGAAATTCAAATATGGTGAAATGATTAAAGATTTGACCCTGACAATGAACCCATATGCAATTACAAACAGCATAAAATCTGAAAGTCATACAGTAATTGCAATATGAAAAAATTAATGTAGTAAAGGTGGAGGAAAAATAATCACACAGAATGTGCTCTGCTAATATAATTTTTTAAAGTGACTTTATACACCTGCCTCACAAAGTTTCCATATTTAACAGAAGTTTAACTGATTAACAGAGTTGGAAGGGATTTTGCAGGTCATCTAGTCCAATCTCCTGGCCAAGCAGGAGACCCTAAATTGCCTCTACCTAGGATTGAACTCACAACCTCCTGATTGTGAGGAGAGAGTTCCACCTCTAGGTCACAGCAATTGGGCAATATTCTTCTATTCTATTCTATTCTATTCTATTCTATTCTATTCTATTCTAATAGTAATATTTGCTACTTATCAGAATTGCAGGGCACTAAAATAAGGATTTTTGGTTCAGAGATGGGTTGCTAATTTTTTTGCTACCAGTTCAGATGCGTTCCCATGCATGCTCGCGGGTCCACATGGCATTTCTGTGCATATGCAAAAGCATCTGAGTGGGTAGGCGGAGCCTACCACCACCACTACTACCAGTCCAGCTGATCCAGGCTGAACCAAAAGCAATCCACCTCTGTTTTGGTTGCAACTTCAACTGCTGTGCTACCAGTTGTAAACTCAGGTCTGAGCAAGCCAGCTTGTTCCTAGTTTTCCATTTTAAAAGCATTTTAATTCAGAAATAAACTATATTCTGTTTGATTATACATGTTCATAGATAAATTGTCACCTATTAAGATGTTGTTTTTTTTTAAAAAAAATCTAGTTTTCTGATTTTATACTATAAAAATGCCACTCATTTTCACTGCTTATAAATTTCATTTAGCTGGCATCCTGAACAATTTAGAAATAGTAATCAATACAATTCCAATGTAAGAGCAATATATGGAGATGTCCCAAAGATGCTTTTTCAAACGGCAACTAGACTTTACTTTTCCTTGAAGACATTTTGCTTCTCATCCAAGAAGATTTTTCAGTTTAGCTTCTTGGACGAGAAGCGAAACGTCTTCAAGAAAAACAAAGAAAGTCTAGCTGCCTTTTGAAAAAGCACATTTGGAACAACCATGACCTAGATAACTGAGAATCACCACAGACATATTGAGAAAATGCACATATTGTACATGTTTTTTGTAAATGTACAGTCTTCCAGTTACAACCTATTGCTTCACAATTGTTCAAAATTATGATGACCCTCCCCACAACTCCTTTGAAGCTGGATTTAGAGATCCAATGGTTGGGCACCTGATCATATTTTGGGCAACTAGGCAATGATTTAAAATGGTTTTTTGCTGGAAATACATTTCATTCTGGTTTCTGGCAGAAACAACTATTGCAGACAATGGATTTGCTTAACAACCACTGCAAAAAAGTTCATGAAATCAGGCATGGTCATATGGTGGGTCATATGGTGGGTCATATGGTGACCCACTTAATAACTGGCATGACTTATACCCTAATTCCAGGTCAATTGTGATCATAAGTTAATAACTACCTATATATAAACATATGTTTATCCTTCAACCAAGTTGTTTCATTTCCGACAGATAGACTGACAGACAACTAGATAGACATTATATATTATCCACTTACTTATTTTTACTCTTTGTAATGACAGAAATTATTTATTAAACTTGTATGTCACCATCTCCCCTATAAGGTGGAGAGGAATTGTATTTCTCAATAAGTTTCATTGTAAAAGTTCAAAATGTTTGTACCACAGTAATTATTAAGAATACTTAGACTGAAGCAGAGAAGCATATTTTGATAGTTAAAATATGAGGCTAAATAACACATCCTTATTTTACTAGATTTTTATTTTTGTATTTCATTGGCTCCAAATGACCTTGAACTGATTTAATTGGGCAGAAGTCTTTACATTATGCCATAGGCTATTCACTTTGAGAACTGAAACAATGAATCCCCCTAGATGGTAATATATTTGTGAGTAAAACGATGAATGAATGGCAGTACTTTAACATCTTGTCAGTAACCAAAGGAGATAGTCCTGGGGCTTAATTTTAGATGAAAATTAAAACTTTAATGGAAAATAAGCAGACTAGCTTGCCCTTTGGTGGCCTCTGGTAGAGCCTCAAAATATTCATGGCTTCTGAGAGTGATAGAAAAGTATGCTTAGGTAATTGCAGCTCAGGATATTGTAAGCAGAAAATTGCTAGATTAATCCTAGCTATGATTTTTGAAATGCAAAATTTGACCCGATAAAATAAACTCATCAAGTACTCATTTAAATGGACGAAGACAATCCAGAAGCATACATATTTCACAAGACATTTTAAAAAATATTTTGAAGAAACATCATTTAATCTAATTAAATCAAAATGATGTAATATTAATCTGCATGAACCTTTCTGCACTTAAAAAAGTAATCGATCCAAATTCATTGTAATGCTCTTCTAATAGCTATTATTAATAGCAGAAGCCAAGAGTAACAATAATATTTCACTAAATAAATATTTTACTGTGCATTCATAAAATTCTACTGTACGTTTTCTGTAATTTTTTCTATATAATTTCTTACATGTGGATAATATATGTGCAAGTGGCAGGTATACCGTATGTCAGGGGTGTCCAAACTTGGCAACTTTAAGACTTGTGGACTTCAACTCCCAGAATTCCCCAGCCAGCAGAGCTGGGAGTTGAAGTCCACAAGTCTTAAAGTTGCCAAGTTTGGACATCCCTGACATATGTCAAAAGAGTCAAGACTGCTACTGCCCCTTTCCCTTCCTTTCATGAATTCCATCTAATTATAGAAATAGTTTAGTTAAAATTAATCAATTTATAGTCCCATCTAGTTAAGAGAAATATTAAAGTTTGGCCTGGATTGTCCTCTCTATCGTTTCTCCTACCCAGCCCCAATCCTTTTGGGGGAGCACAAAGATTATGCTCAACTAGAAGGCTTTAGAACCCTTTACCATAGTCTGCAGACCATATATTGTCCTTCCCACCCCCTTCTTTCCTTCTCTGGATTTTTTTTATTCCTATTATCAGTAACAGGACTACAACTAACAGGACTTTATTTTTGCACATTTGAAAGTCTGAGATGAAATAAGGAGTTTTCACTCAAAGAAGTAAGTAGCTTGGACGCTTAAAGAATTGCTCTCATGGTGACAAGTTACAAAATGTTCATTTAACCAGAAGCCAAACCAGTAGAACTATTCCCTGGCATTTCCTGAAGCATAGATGATGCTCTTGACATTTCCAAAATTACAGGCTTTGGCCAATGAAAATTTATAAAATTCAAGAAAGCTTATGCAGTTTATGGGAGGAACCTGAAATAAAAATTATACAAGTGGCCAGACATAAAGAGCTAAGGAGTTACTACTCTTCTGCATGATAATGTCCCACATTTAATATATATATATATATATATATATATATATATATATATATATATATATATATATATATATATATATATATATATATATATATATATATATATATATATATATATATATATATATATATATATATATATATATATATATATATATATATATATAAATCTTGGGGAGCGGGGAGGAGTGGGGGAAGATGAACTGATAGGCCTTAGCTTGCCTACTCTTCATTTTTACAAACTATCCTTGAACTAATTCAGCTGACAATGTCAATTTCTCTCATTTCAAGTACTTGGGCATTAAGGCAGGATCCCCATTGGTGATTTATAGCAATTTCTAGAGTCATCCAACCATTATTGTGCTGATAAAACAGTAAGGAGGACAGGCTCTATATCATTTCAACACTTTAAGTCACTAGTGTAGAAATAGCCAAAGCCTGAAAATATAGCATTTCGTTTAGAACTGAGTTGTCAGTAATCTGAAGACAGCATATATCAGTTTTTTGATATAGCAATAAATTAATGCAATAGACTATATAAAATATTATCACTTAGCTCTTTTTATTTCAGCAATATGTAACCATCAGTATATCATTAATTCACAATTTTCATGCTTTTATTTTAATAAATATTCAGCACCATAACTGATATAGTATACATCTTTATGCTTAAAAGTGATTTAAATTAATGTTACTGTAGGAGCTTCTTTTTATCTACTGACACAGATAAAACAGTGAAACCAATCATTGAAATGTTTTTTTTTACAATCTTAAAAACTATGGAAATCATTTTTGCTAAACATTTTTTTTCGAAGTTTGTCTTAAGAGGCTAGCTGGTTCAAAAGAGAAACATGTGTTAAATGTAAATTGATATTAAAAGAGATCAAATTAATTAATGTGGAGTGAAAAAAAATAATACAAATTCCTCTTCAGTGAATATTTCAAAAGAGAATTCCTGGGTGTGACTGAAGTGGCTTGAAACTTTTGGCTTGAGTTTTTTTTTCTTTTTTAATTACAGAAAGAAAAATGTTTGGTAGCTTTAGGAATTTGGGTAACAGATGCTTATTCAACCAGGTCCAAATGATAATCCAAGCCCCATAGAGTTTTATCCAGAAGAGCTCTAAAGCTGTATCAATTGGTATAAGGAGTAGCCTTTAAAAAGGGAGGAAAATTGATTTAAAAGAGGAGTTAAAATTGCTTAAAGAAAGGTAGACATCTAGAAATGACCATTCAATACAAATTCCACATAATTCTGTACTTCCAGAATAGATAAGCATTTTAAAACAAATATATTAAATATGATGTTCAGATGCTCTAATTCATTAAAAATATTTAAGTTGTGTACTGGACCCATAAGCAGATATTTAAGATATTTGGTTACCTATGTTTCTATGATAAAGACACAATACTGTAGATCAACATATATCTTAACACACAGGATCTGGGTTGTTCTATATTGTCTATATATCCTCAATAGGGTCAGTAATATTTTATTGTATCTCCCAATTTTGAATTAATTTATGAAGAACTTTGAATCTATTGTGATATGCTTACTGCAAAAAATATAAGTACGTGTTCTAGTAAAGATTGTTGTATACCAGACATTAACAGTTGACTTGATGAATTGCACAAAGTTTCAGCCTTGATGGATCTTTATGATAAAGAACCACCAAAAACAATACAATTTTGGGTAGTCAAAGATTAATTTCTCGGCTAAAAATTGAATAATATTACATTTTAATATATAATTTTGTGGCATTTCACTTAATTACAATACAGACATATTTTAATTCTCATTTTTTCCTATTAAAGTAATAATTTTAGTTTATAACCATGCAGAGAAATTACAGGAAAATTTAGATATTTCATAATCAGAACCAAATGGTAAGATCTGCAATGTCATTACTATGAAATGTTTCTGTTTTTCTGCTTAGCCATTTCCTGCGTAGCCATCCATAGAAGGATGATAGGTTACTAAAAGCACGACACATTTGTGAGAATTAAAATCATCATTGATGTCAGCAAATCAACACTTTCTAGGAACTGTAGAGCCAAGAGCAGGTAAAAATCCTTTTTAAAGTCTAGTGGGGAATCACCTTTGAATGCATGTAAATTTGTGGTATCTTGTTAATTAGAAAGCTTTCTCTTAATATGGTCTACATTTTATCCGTTCTTTCTTTAAGACTGTGCATACCATATCATTCCTGACTTTGCTTTCTACCTTGTTTTTTAATAATAATAATAATAATAATAATAATAATAATAATAATAATAATAATAATAATAATAATAACTTTTATTTCTAGACTGCACCCTTTCCTAGGCGGGACTTGGGGCGGTGTACAGTCATGTTTAAAAAAAACCATATACAAATACATAGACATGAACATAGACATAGACATAGACGTGGACGTAGACGGAGGAGGTAAAAAATATACTGTACAATTCTTAGTTAAAATACAAATATTAAAATACCCTTAAAAATTCCCCAATAAAATGTTTGCCAGGAGGTGGAAGATGGAACTGTCAATCAGCTAAGCCAGCTAGTTGGAACAGGTGAGTCTTGAGCTTCTGTCGGAAGGAGCGGAGGTCATTGGTAATTCTAATATCGGGAGGGAGGTCATTCCAGAGGGTTGGGCCCATCACAGAGAAGGCTCTACTCCTAGGCGTCACCCGCTGGCACTGCTTGGCGGATGGCACCTGGAGGAGTCCCTCCCTGTGAGAGCGGATAGGTCGTAGGGATGTATGAGGTGAGATGCGGTCCCGCAGGTAACTAGGTCCCATGCCATGGAGCGCTTTGAAGATAGTAACCAACACCTTGAAACGCACCCGAAAAACCACAGGCAGCCAGTGCAGCTCGCACAGGAATGGTGTTATGTGGGAGTATCTTGATCCTCCCATGATAATTCGCCCCCTATGGCCAGTGATGGCGTCAACTGGTTAAATCGGGGCGCCGGTAGCCACAGCTTTTAATTATTCCCATTCTAGATGTGTGGTGAAACTGAATCATTACACTGAAACAACATAAGCTCTAAGCAGAGTAGAGTTGAGGCATCAGAACAAATGTGAATATGTTTACCTTTGAGGGTTTTTGTGTAAAATTTAATGCTATGTAGCAGATAAGGTAAAAACTATGTTGTACAGTATAAAAACATTTATGCTTATTCTCTTACTTGCAAGCCTGTATCTTGCCAAAGTGAAATAGAAATTTGTTCACTTCCATTAACTTTTATGATTGTTACTAATAACATGGTTTCTGCATTGAAGTAGCTATTGCATTTCCAATAAAAATCAATTTGGCAGATAACTGTTATACTTAACACATAAGTGTTGGTCTGCTACTACTTCAGAAATGAGAAAGGCAGGAGTAGGTAGGATGATATGTATCATTAATAGTACAATGAGAATGATATTCCTGTTAGTAACGTTGCATATGTTGTCCAGTGTGCATTTGACTGGATCAGATCTATCAAGAACAATGTGCTTTAGCATTAGTTACAGAAAAGTCAATAATCTTTTAAGGCAGTGCTGTCAAACTCCCGGCCTATGGGCTGGATGCATAATGTGCTGGACAAACCCACACCTGGTTTAGTGAAGGTGAAAAAAGTCCCAATATGTCGCGTGATGCCACCGTGACGATGTGAGTTTGACATCCTTGTTCTATTGCCTGCTCCCTCAAAATTCATTTTTTTTCTCTGAGATTTAGAGATTTAGATTTGTGTGTGTGTGTTTGTGCTTTCTGGGGATGGTTGTTGATCAGACTAAACTGGAGGTATTTTGCATGCCTATTTTCTAATCAGATAATGATAAATTGTTTTATTTGAGCCATGTCCTAAATAAATAAATAAATAAATGTTATTTGAGTCCCTGTGCTCAGAAAAATAACTGGAGAAGTGTCAGACTCAAAGAAACTGGGACAGTCTTTGTGCAAAAGTCAAAGCTAAGCTAATACCATCACAGTTCAACTTTGCACAAAGCTCCTAGAAAGCATTAACCACAAAGTCAAAGAAAAGGACCAATGACTATTTCTTTCGAATATAAAGGATTTCTTTAAAAGACATGAAGAAAGAAATCTAAATGGACAAGTATTTTTTGACAATTAACAGTTAATACAAAGGCAAACCATCCGTATTTGTAAAGTCGGACAGACAAAAAAAAACCACAATCCTTTATTCATAGGAGAGTTCTTTAGTAGTCCTGCCAGCTGGCATATACTATGGTTCAAGGAAAGCTTTGCTTTAGAACAAACTGAAAAGGCATTAAGTAGTCCCCTATGAATATTCCAGCAGAATCTACTCCTTTCTGCTCACAAGCTTAGTTTAGATGCAGTCTGTATGAGTCCCATATTATCCAAGGGTCTTTAAAGGTCTACAGGTGTTTTACTGGTGTCAGGTGCATCTTTTTGTTTTCTCCCTTACCCTTAACTTAATTCATATTGTTGCTAATGTAATGAAGGCTCAATAGACAGCATCTTGAAGTCTCTATAATGTAAAGTAATGAAATAGATAACAAATTAGTCAGTGGTCCATAATGAAAGTCAAGGTCAGGTTTGGACTAGAGGAAAATATATACCAAAACATATCATCAATTACAGTAATAGAACTTTGGCTGATCTTAAATTCAGCAGTTGGCAGTGCAGCCAAACTGAGAGAGTTCATGGTCCTGCTTATTTGTGTTATGTGTGTGATATGCGTGGATGGTTTCTGGTAATGTTTGGATAATCACACTTTTACTTGTATGGATTAAGTAATGGCTCATATTTGTAATCAGAACAAATATTAAGGAACTCTAACAGGGAATCAATCCTGGCAGTAAATATGTCTGGCTTTTGCATAACAATGTTATCCATCTGTACATGCATATTTCTATGCAACTCTGTGTGTGTGTTTCAACAAGAGAATAATTATGGAAGCTATTGAAATAGAGAAACACCCCCACAACATGAATAAACGTGACAATACCTCCCACCAACCAGACATCTGGAAACCAGCCCTAGTCAACAAATGAGCCCTACCCACCACCCAGGCCATTACAACACGAAATAACAATGGACACACAGCCAGCACCAATCAGCACCAATCTACCAATCATGGTACAACCACACAGCCAATCATGCCACTTACTGAAACAAAGCCAGCACTCCACACACCCCCACCAAGATTTATAGAAAGATGGCAGCTCCAATCATGCTTTAAGCTCAAAACCCAGCCTTAAGATGGCGAGTGAGATCTCGCTGAAACGTTGCCAAGACAATCTCAATCTTACATGGTAAAAGACCCGAATACAAGACCAGCATATGTATGTATATATGTATGTACATACATACATACATATGTACATACATACATACATACATATGTATATGTGTGTGTATGTATATGTGTGTGTGTGTGTGTGTGTTGTATTTGTGCTGCTAAATAAATAAAGGGAGACTAGTATAGATCTATTTCAAGCTATTTAGCTCTCATCAGCTAGCCATACCCTTACTGGGATTTGAACCTGGGCTGTTCAGCCCTATGTTTGGTCACATACATATAACTCTTTCTTATATAACATTTTTACCATGGGAGTGGTCATGATTCTAAGTCCACATGGGAGTGGAATGATCATGACTCTAAGTCCACGACTAGTTCAACCTTCCTACTTCAGTTTCACATAAAAGATCTGCCTATAACATCAAAGCCAGTTTTGCAAGTCTGGTTTTGTCAAGCGCTGCCCTAAAATGTTCCACATTTTTTTTTGTCTGCTTGCAAATTTGAAACCAAGTCACCACCCCTTTTTAGGACTGCCCATCTCTTAAACTCGGTCAGCAAAGAGCTCTTCAGTAAATAGCTGCTATTATTATAGTCCATGCTAAAATGAGGCTACCATTTGTCATCTACACTTCATAGATATAAGACAGTAGAGATAAAATCTATTAATACAGTATGTCATCCATTAATGTTTCAGGAACAGTAACTAAAACCTGACGTGCCTTGGCTACATATACTTCTGACAAGTTGAACCAGATGCTTTTGCAACTGGGCGAGGAGGAAAACCTGAAAAGTTCTACACACCACAAAAGAAGGAACTTCTGAGAGAAACCTGCCAGAAGAATTTACTCCAATTACTGTTTCAATTTGCCAACAACATTAAGCAGATGCAAAACAATGGGCTCTATCTCTCTACTCCGTATTATTATGCTGTCTCCAGCAACATGGCAGAAGAAGCAAAATAACATTGGGGGATTGTGAAATATAATAAACAAAGAACCTTCCATAATGAGCTCCCTGGCTTGCAAATCTGCATGTGAGTTTCTAAAAGCATCATAAATTAAAATAACCAGTGAGATTTAATCACAAATCACCAGCCATATCCTTCTACAGCATTTATGGTTTATGCAAATGTAAATAATAACTAGGAGCAGCTAAACATATGAAAATATTAATTATTGCTGTATTTGTTTAGTTGGTCCTTGCTTAAAGTGCAGTGAAAGCTTCAGTTGTGCCAAGTTCCAGGGAAATGATTTAGGGAGGTAGGAATCTGTTCCAGTTTCTGTTTTTTAAGCAAGGGAAATTCTGGCCTTCCCCTTCTGGCATGCTGTTTAAAGAAACATTTACCAGGCAGCAAGCCTTTCAGTCGCACAGTGTGCTTTTACTGTTGAGTTGTCATGATATCTTGTCAATGAAATGAGAGCTAGCTACTTGAGCTGCAGGAGCCTAAATTAATAGCCGCAATTTCTGTCACAGGAGAATCATAGGCCTTAGGACTATGCAGCTAGACAGGGTTGGTTGTTATTCACAAGCACTGTGTATTATTCCGGGACAATTCTTGTAATATAGGATGAGGATTGTTGAGTTTGAAACATGCACATGATGAAGAAAAGGAAATGTTTCACAATCACAAAAAATTACACGTGTCTAGGCAAGTAGTAGCTCCAATGCTCTTACAAGTTGCTTATAAGAGTATTTAGGAATGTGCTCATATAATTCATTATTGTTGCATATAAGCATCTATTTGTATGGGAATGTTGTAATTGTTGATTCTTAGTTATTTTCTCCCAAATTTCCTTGGATATCATACAGCTATGATGGCAAACCTATGGCAAGCGTACCGGAAGTGAACGCAGAGCCATCTCTCTGGGCACGCCAGCCATTGCCTGTTGCTCTTCCTGGTTCGCATACACAGCTGGTGTTCACACAAGCTGGAAATCGGAAGAGCAACTCCCTGGGGCACATGCGTGTGCCAGGAATATGAGCTTCCAGTTTCTGGTGCATTCATGTGGTCTTCACAACTGCATGAGTGCCAGAAACCAGAAGACCAAGTGACCGGCACGCATGTGCACACCGGAAACCGGAAGCTCAGCTTCCCTGTGGGTGCCTAGCACTGGGAAACTTCTCTTCCAAGTTTTGGTGCTCCCCCTCCCCATACATGCGCTCCTATTTCAGCACTTGGTGCCAAAACGGTTCACCAACACTGCCATATAGACATTCTGGGGCATGGCTAGGGACACAGTTGGGTTATCATGTATAATTCTCTTAACAGACTAAAGGATCTAGAATATTATCAAAAAGCATTTTGACTATGATATAAAGTGCTATATTTAATATTGTGGAAGACAAGAAAGCACCAAATCCCTTAACTGCAGTCTAATCTAGTACGCTGGGATATCAAATAGTAATTGTTAATTAGATTTGCCTGAGCTCTAGGTCTTAAAATAGGATATTTATCTTGAGGCCTCAACACAGCTCCTGTTCTGTTGTTTCAAGTCTTAGTGCATTGCTAAAGATGGAAACTTTATTATACATAAAAACGCTATATTGGGAGTATAATGTCAGATTTAACTGACTCAAATCAAAGTGGTTTGGCCACTATTAAACCTGATACTGGGGAGACCAAGGTAGGAACCTTTCTTTTTTTGTTAACCATTGCATCCATGCATTCATTATTACCTGCCCAATAAACTGATCTGTTTTTTTCTGAACCCAATAGGTAGCTCACTTGATTTATTTTTATACTTTATTCTGTGACATCTAATTCAAAAAGGCAAGGAATACTACCTATAATTTTTTGTGTGTGCTTAACAGAAGATGATGATGGAATATGTTCATTGAATTTATATGTACTTTTGCCAAAATCGCTGGAAAATCAACTCCACCATATTCAGGAAAGAATCTTTTAATTCCTTGTCATCAATCATTCATTTGCACAAGACTTTCTCGGTTTCTAAAATTTGGTACTGGAGCTTGCCAAATGTCTCCAGTTATTTAAAGGAATATAACTCAAAAGGTCAATGAAATTTGTCGTTTTTATTCCTGCATAAAATTCTACCTTACCTGTGATTGTCATTTCATTATATAGAATAAGTCATTGATTACAAGTATTTATGTTCCTCCTAAACTAGACGATGAAAAAGCATAGATCAATTTTTCCAGAATAAATGTTTCCCCTTCCTCCTTAACGATCCTGCTCACTTTTCCATGTTTCCAAGCTCTGATATTCCATCCTACTAGGTACTTTTGATTATGATGAGATTTTAGAATAAAAGTGAGCTACCATGTTTCCCCGAAAATAAGACAGGATCTTATTTTCTTTTGAACTCTAAAATATGGCCTTGGCCTTATTATCGGGACAGGGCTTATTGTTTTGGTGGTGCAGGAGGCAGCGAGTGTAGTCACCTCATGGCTTCTGTGTTGCATTGCTATTCACCCTTGAGGCTGTGCCCATGTCCTCCCGTTCCCACGCCAGGCTCTTTGGGAGCCCGCTCGCAAGAGAGCAGCTGCCCAGCAACCTCCCTCTCCAAAAATCTAGCAGTATCCTGCAAGTGCCAAGCCATGGGAGCTGGCGGGGGGGACAGGCACTCACATGGCTTGGTGCCTTTGGGATACCGCTGGGTTGGTGAGTGGCACTCTGCCTGGCTGGAGAGGTGGGTTGCATGAGCGCCTGTTCCACCCCCCCCCCATGTGCCTCCCAGCCTCACCACAACGTGGGCCAGGGCGCCGGCACCACCAGTGCCACTGGCGGCGCCACCATCCCACCACTGAGAATGGTTTCTTCTGTTTCTTCCAAACCCCAGAAGTCTGTTGCTGAGTCTTCCGGGAGCCAGAAGGGAGTCTGCCAGCAGTGGCTGTTCTGGGAGTGCACTTCCCACTCTATGGTTTTGGGCCGGCTGCCTGAAGACTCTCTGCCCTGACTCCCAGAAGAGTTGGCAGCAGATTTCCGGGGTTTGGAAGCTGCAGAAGAAGCCATATCAGTGCTGGAGAGAGCTGGACCAGGTCATGGTGAGGCTAGAGGTGCGCAAGTGTGGGCAGAATAGGTGCTCGTGCAACTCCCCTCTCTAGCCCGGCAGAGCGTCAGTCATTGATCCAGCAGTATCCCAAAGGCACCACCTGCTCAAGCCCCTGTTCCCTCCTGTCTCCCACAGCCTGCCGCCTTCAGGATACCATTAGGTCCGTGAGTAGCACACTGCCTGGCCAGAGGGGGGGATGTCCAAGGGGCTTATTTTGGGGGAGGGCGTATATTTTTGACCACCCCAAAAATCTGTCATGGCCTTATTTTCAGGACAAGTCATATTTTCAGGGAAACGTGGTATCAGTTACTTTTAAAAAATCACTGCATGTCAGGCATTTAATATTGCCAATACTTTATTTTGTTTGTAAAATATGTGCTATTACTGACTTTCAACTGCCAAATATTGAACGTGAAAAACACTGATAATTGTGGGGGTTTTTTTAAATGCTGTAAAAAAATTTCCTATCATAATTTTCTGTAAAGCTATTTTAACCTAGGAAACAGTTTGTAATTCTAAAACAAATAATTTGTTAGTCAACTCCCTGGGGAACTATGGGAGTCTGAATAACAAATTAGGGAGAGCTGTATAACTCTGTGTGTTCATATGAGAGAAAGAAAGAGTAAGAGAAACAACACTGCAACTCGATAGCCATTTACCTGGTAATAAGCCCCACTGACCCCCATTGGGTTCGCTGTTGAGTAGACACTTTAGGCATGCAATTCAATCAGTTTATAAGGATTGTATTTGTAAAAGCTATCACTGTGAAATATTACAAAAAAAATCTGTTGTTTGGCATGCGGTTAAAAGAGTACTTCTGACAATCTTACATTAATTTCATAATTTAATTATTAGTTCTTGTCCTACAAGTTTTTAGTTTCAGATATTGAAACTGTAATTTTTGAAGGGCTTTCTAGGAAAATTAGCCAAAGATGTGATTTTAGAGCATCTAAATAGGACCCAGGCTCTATGGGAAAGCCTGACATGCTAAATTACTTTGCAAATCTAATGCGTGATCCTCATAATGGGTCATGGTTGCATTGCAAACTTAAAATAGTTCATTGCCTTATGTTAGTCCAGCACCTAACTTATTAGTGTTAATTTATTATCAGTGATAAAGAGGTTAACTGCACTGCTATTTCCTTTACCGCTGGCCTTTACTGCACATCAGAAATGCAATGCACTCAGCAGTTATAGTTTGGTAATAAATAACTTTTAAAGAAAAACAGCAGCCACAATGATGCAGAGCACACAAAAAAATCGCTACAGATCACTGGCTTCAGGGAAATTATAAGAAAAGATTGATAGAGTTTGTTGACTTTTTACCTCTGATAGTAGCAGTAGCTTATGAGCATCTATTATATTATTTAATATTTGTTTTCTATAAAGCAAAAAGTCTGATTGGAGGGTTCATTCTCCACACCTAAACTTGGGACAGGTAAAGTTTAGACTACATTTCTTCACTCCTCCACTCCTCATCCCACCAATTCAATAAACTATTATAGACTTCTTGATAGCATGGCTGCATTGTATTGTATCTTCATAGGAATACACAATTATATATCTCAATTTCAGCCTTTTAAATTAATGCCTAACGAAGTAGATATGCTGCTTTTCTCTTTTACATGGATTCCTTACACTAATTAATTCCCTTCTAGCATTATCTATATTATGGCAGATGCATTAAACAGAGAAAACTGCCAGAGCTATTAATGTAATATGATCAATCCTTTCATACATTATCTTTCAGGAATTCCATCTAGAATGAATTTATTGCACACTCAAGGTTTCATCCCAATGTCTGTTTTTTTGCAGTAGATCTAGTTTGGTGCAATGAATATTAAACAGAGTGAACAATGAAGAACCTGTGTTTTATACTATATTTATTTTTTTCTTAGTTGCCTGAAGTTATTTTGTTAAATAGGTAGCCATATAACTTTCCTAATTAAAAAAAATGAACAACAATCTTACTTCATATCACATAAAGAGTGAGATCCTTATGATCACAAATATATAAAAATATACTTGTTTAGAAGAACCTTCCATAGAAAATGATTAGCATTACTTTCTTAACAGAAATAGGAAGAAAAGGTACCAGGCAACCAGTGAGAGGTTATGGTAATCTTCAGTTCAAATAAATACTTTGCAAACTATTGCTAAAGTGTTTTAATGAAAACAAGATTTTCTTAAACCAGTTTAGAGTCAATCCATCAGCAGTAGCAGCTTAAATATTGGTATAGTGTTCATGCTTAACCCTAACTCTTAGTCATCTATTTATTTTAAAATTTCCCATTTACTATCTTCAAAACCACATAGGTTTGGAATATATCTAAGATTCCAAAATTATTTCTGTATGCAGAAGAAAACTTTGGATTTTTAAAATACCCTAACAAGACATTAAGTGATTTATTTTTTTGTAATTGCATGCCATACATGTGGACATTGACATTAAATCACTTTAATATGCCATGGTGGCTCAGTGGTTAAAATTCAGTATTACAGACTAACTCTGCCACTGCCACGATACTAACTGGCTCAAGGTTGACTCAGCTTTCCACCCTTCCAAGGTAGGTAAAATGAAAACCCAGATTATTGGGGCAGTATGCTGACCCTTTAAACCACTTACAGCAGTGATGGCGAACCTTTTTTGGCTACCTTGCCAAAAGCAGGTGGAGAACAGGGGGGGTTGTGCACCAGCATGGCACACCCATAATGCTATGTGCGTGACACCCCCGCACATGCATGCATGTGACTAGCAACCCCCCCTGCTTTTGACATGGTTTTTTTGCCATACCCAGGCACAAGAGGCTTTCTGGGAGCCTGGAGAGGGAGAAAACAGCCTCGCCTGCCCCCTAGGATGCCCTCCGGTGGCCTCAGGAGTTTCCCTGAAGCCTCCGTTGAGGGAAAAATGGACCTACATGGAACCCGAAAGTTTGGGAATGGGGACTTCCTGTTTGTCCATAGGGCCGATTTTTGAACTCTGGAGCCTTTAGGAGGCTTCCCTGAAGGCTCTGGAGGATGAAAAATGGGCCCATGGACAAACCAGAAGTCATTTCCGGTTTGCTCATAAGGCCAGTTTTTGCTCTCTGGAGCCTTCAGGGAAGCGTTCTGAAGGCCCCTGAAAGCTCCGGAGGGGGAAAATTGGCCCTACGGACAAACCGGAATTTCCGGGTTCCCGGTAGGTTTGTTTTTTGCCCTCCGGAGCCTTCAGAGGCTTTCAGGAGGCTTTCCTGAAGGCTCCAGAGGGTAAAAACAGTGCCCTGACAATGGCTCCATGTGCCATAGGCTTGCCATCGTGGACTTAGAGCATTGTGAAGTAGTTTTGTTATTAAAAAGTCAACAGAGTCAACAAGGAATCCCAGAACAGTGCAGGACCGTAAACCCAGGGAAAATCTCAAATATCATCTATGTTGAGTATGCTTCTGAGAAAATAATAATTTTAATAATAGACCAATATACATTTTGAAAAAAATATTTCTTTGTCAGGTATGAGGGAAATAATTAAACTAATAATAACACAACAGTAACAGTAACAACAATAATATCAATGGAACTTACTACTGACTGTTATTACATTTTATTTTTTAAATAATCTTAGATATGAAGTAAAATAATGTGTCTAATTATTTGCAAAAGGAGATATTTAGCTTTCATTCCTTAACAAATTCACTTTGTCAATAACCTCCACTTTCAAACAAAATCTGATAGAATTGCATACAGTATATTAAATATGTAGTTCCTCATGATATATTGCTTCTGAGAATCCAGATATTTTTCAGATATATTTGATTGCTTTTTAAGCCTCTATTCCTATTCCTCTCATAATACCTGAACAAATCCCACATCCCAGGTTCAAATCCCAGTAAGGGTATGGCTAGCTGATGAGAGCTAAACAGCTTGAAATGGATCCATACTAGTCTCCCTTTATTTATTTATCAGCACAAATACAACACAAATATAAAAAGGCAACATTAAAAATAAAAATATGGGTTTCTGCCTGCATGGTTTTCTGTGATGAGCCGAAGGACAGAAAGAGGGAGAGGTGAGCTCCCTCCCATATTTGGGCATACCAGGGGTTGTAACACAAACACATACTTATTTCCCTGGCTTAGCTGATAAAGGAGGAGAACCGGTGGTGTAGTGGCTAGCAAGTCTGCCTAATATGTAACACATCCCAGGTTCAAATCCCAGTAAGGGTATGGCTAGCTGATGAGAGCTAAACAGCTTGAAATGGATCCATACTAGTCTCCCTTTATTTATTTATCAGCACAAATACAACACACACACACACACACACACACACACACACACACACACACACACACACACACACACACACACACACACACACACACACACACACACACACATATATATATATATATATATATATATATATATATTACAAAAATAAAATGGAGATTTTATATTTTCAATTTGCATGGTAAATATCTTCAGATGTTTTTCCATTCAAAATGGATTTTTTGATTTGGTATTATAAAACAAACAGAACTAGAAAGTTTCTTCATTCTATAAATTCTTAAAAGCTGCAATTCTGAAAGTCTAGTGTGGTATTTATTTAACAATATCTTATTTTACTGATCATTTACTAAATGAACAGGAATACATTATAAGAACTATATTGTTCTTTTGAAGAATTGTTTTTTTGAACAATACATTGTGAAGAAGCCTTTAAAAAGAGGTCGCATGCCACATTAACTATCTCCAACATAGCATTATATAGTCCCCCTGTTTCCATTATTTTCTTTTAAAGGGTTACTGGATATGGCTGAAGAACACATGTGTCCATTATAGGCAGTATATAATGTAACAGAATACTAACACAGGCTAATCTCAAAGGGAACATAATGTCTCATTTTTAAAGCAGCTCTTAGATGATCATTGTTAAATGATTTATAGATACATGAGAAGAATGAAAGGAGGGGGAGGAAACATAAAGTATCTATTTTATACTGAATCTGAATAAAAATTCCAAATTAATTTAAACGATAAGACTTGCACTTGTACATTAGTGTTTGCAATTTGAAATTATATTATGAACTTTTTTCATAAATTAGTTTTAAAAAAGAAATTTTACAATTGGTGGAGTATCTCAGATAGTGTGTTTTCCTTGTGAAAATATGGTTACACTGAATTCACTGGAACCCCAAATAGCTCCATCCATGCAATTCTCTGGACAGACCTAGTTTGTAGTCTATGTACATATCTCTTAAGAATAGCAAAGTTAAGTAAGAACAATCAATTCTCTGAGGGAGGCATTTTTTAAAAAATTGATTTTAAAAAAACTTTTTCACTGAACTATGCAATTCCTGTATTTCAAAGCAGTTGAATACATACACCATGAAGAAAATTTACCGTTTTCCCCAAAATAAGGCCTACTCCCCTGAAAATAATCCCTAGACTGATTTTTAAGGGTTTACCTAATATAAGCCCTACCCCCAAAATAACCCCTAATGAAGGGGGGTGGACATGGCCAGCAGAGGAAGTGGTACGTGCACATGGGCTGACAGTGTCCAACAGACGCCGCAGCCCACACAGTACAGGTGAGTTGATTTCCTGCCCAAGCAGCAGGCAGGGGAGGCATGTGATCTGGACATGCCATGGAAAAGCCAAGATTTGGTGGGCCAGAGTGGGCAGGCATTCATTTGAGGCTTGTCTTTGCATCTCTCAATTTGCCTGCAGCCTGTATGGAGCATTGGGATTGCCTGCCTTCTGCCCCACGCTTCTTCTCCCTTGGCTGCCAGTGTCACCATGTAAAGACAATCCTCAAATGGACAGCTCATTGACTCTTGGCTGTGGTGTGTCCGGATTGCCTGCCTTCCCCCTGCGCCTCTGCCTCCATTTGCTGCTTGGACAGGGAATCAACCCACCTGCAGGCTGTGCAGTCCCAGAGTGCACTGACCAAGAGGCTGGCGGTCTGCAGCTGCTGCCGGATACCATTAGTCCCCATGCGTTTGCCCCTCTTGAGCATGTGCCAGAGTGTGGCATCCAGCTGGGTTGATCTCCCAGAAATATAAGACCGAGTCTTATTTCTGGGGATACACAGTATCTATGTGGAGTCTTGATGCCATGTAATCAATCAATCAAACCATACATACATTTTTAACTACTGTTATAAACTGCATTCTGGTTCTGTTTATTTTTGTTCTTAGCTACCTTAAACGATTATATTCCTTTGTTTTGCTTTATTCAGGCAATGTCCCTTGGGTGGGTATTAACTATGTCACAAAGTTACATTTAAGGCATATAGTCCAAAAGTCAATGAGAGTAAGATGAAATCTCCAGCCATTTTTTATATTCCTCACATCTCTTGACTCTTTTAAACCACATCCCTTGCGGACACCCTTCCTATTGCATTTTATGTCAAACAAAAATGTGTATGGGAAAATAGCAATGAAGGCATTTCTTGAATAATCTCAATCATGATCCATTTTAGTAAGGTTTAACTTGCAAACACTTTGAAGAAATATCCCATAAAAATATCAGTTTATCAAAGTTAATTGGAGAACTGCGACTTTAAAATTTAAATTTACATTGAACAATTAACCAGAGGATTAACTTGCCTTCAGAAGGTTTGAATCCTCCAACACTGGAATTTTTAAAGTAGAGATTGGACAACCATTTGTCTGAAGTGGTGTAGGGTTTCCTGCCTAGGCAGGGGGTTGGACTAGAAGACCTCCAAGGTCCCTTCCAATTCTATTCGATTCTATTCTATTTTAAAGTTCTAAATATCTAAACATGGTTTTGAACAATCAGAAGCATATTTATAAATACCTAACTGAAAGTATCTTTCTGTTTCATTATTCATGTATATATTTGTGTGTATGTGTTTGCATCATTTCACTGCATAAAGTTTTCAGAATTAAACTCTTAGCTCAACCATTTTCTGGTATTCACATTTGGTTTATTAACTGTTCAAGTCTGCTGAACGTAATGCAGTCTAAGTTTCTTTGAGGAGTATTTTTTTTCATTTTCAAGCTGCCTCCCTGCAACTGGAAGCTGATCTTCCTTCCATGTTTACACAGGCATAGCCCTTGGCATTTAATTATTGGCTTTGGTTGGATGTAATCCCTTCTGGCTTGCTTCCTTTAGTTTTGTCTGACTCACATGAGAGCAATTGGATGAAAGCCATTACTCCTAGATTTAAATTTGTTGGCCTTTCACTGCAGCTGTTACAGAATCTTGAGGTCAGTATAGCAAGAAAGCCATTGAAGCAGCCTATTTCTGATACTGAACGACAGCCCAATCTGTTTGCTGCAAAAATGGTGCCTCTGGTATGGCTTTTTCATCCTTCCGTTGAATTGGCATTATATTTCCTAGTTATAGCAATTCAAAAATATAGAAGATTTTGTTCTAGAACATGATTGAGATTAGACATTAGTGATTTTGAGAAAACTCCACTACAAGATTGGGTGCCCAGGTGGTGCTTTCAAAATGGAAGCATAAACTCAAGTTCTCTTTTTATACAAATTTTCATTTCACACACCAGTCTTTCTGGATCTTTCCTGGTTTCCTCATCTTTTCAGATGTGGTTTAAGGTAACCTAGGTCAGTGTTGGCAATCCATTTTGGCACTGAGTTCTGAAACAGGACTGCGTGCATGTCAGAAACCAGAAGAGCAGCCACCTGTTGTGCATGCATGGTTTCCAATGCACATATGTGCACCAGCCAACTGGTCTTCCAGTTTTTGGCATGCATGGACGTGTGAGTACCAGGTGGCTGGTGCGAATGCATGCGCCAGAAAGATGATCTTCCGCTTTCTGGTGCTCCAGCATGTGTGAAGACCAGCTGGCTGGCACGCTGGAACCCGGAAGAGCAACGGATGATGGCTCACGTGCCCACAGAGATGGCTCTGTGTGCCACTTCTGGCACGCATGTCATAGGTTCACCATCACGGACCTTAATAGCTATCATTAAAATCAGATGTACAGTACTGTTGTTCTTTTCTATCCATATACTGGACTTTATGTTAGTAACAACTGCTAAAATACTATGAATTCTTTAAATTGTTTAAACATGTAATTTGATCTGTTTGATTATTGTCAACATAGATTTGTATGCTAATTAAATGCCTATTGACTGATGGCTTGTGAATTTAAAGCAACCTCTGCTTTTTGTATAACTAATATTGTGACTTTTTCAGGCTGAGTTGGTCTTCTTAGACATATTGGATTCTTTTTATTTTTAATATTTATTAAACTCCACTTGGAAACCATTACAAAATTGTAGATAATACCAGCTTAACATTGACAGATAAAAGCAAAAATAAGAAATTGAATTAAAACTTACTGTAAATGTCTAATATTTCTTTCTCCAAGACGGATCCTTTTGCGGGGGGGACAGACCAACCAAGTGTTCATTCATTCATTGTGACGTGAATTGATCAACTGGATTGTCATCTGAATTTGATGTCATGGTCTGAGAAAGTTTTAATGCCTAAAATGAGACTACGACTCATATTTTCCTGGTTCCTTTAGCCATGTGCCTTAATCACTAGACCAATATGACTCTCCACTATAAGTAACTAAAAATACATGAATAAATCCACTTATGCTAATAACTTATGGCCACAATTAAGGTCAATACTGTTGCTAAGAGAGACATTTTAAGTAATTTTGCCCCATTCTTTCTTGCCACAGTTATTACATAACTGTGTTGTTATGTTAGTAACACAGTTGTTAAATGAATTTGGTTTCCCCATTGATTTCGCTTGGTGGGTTCCAGATCCCGGCGCAACCGGTATGCTACAATGGTGCTGGGTATCCACCTCGGGCATGTGTGCTGTGCTCGCATGCACACCCACCTCCCTGCGATACTTCAGCTGTGCAAATGACCCAGTTGGCTTAAATACAGGTAAAGAATATGGGCGGGCAGGTGGGCCTTCCAAAAATACCGTTCCGGTCCGCTGTTCCCAGCTGCTACTGGTATGCCCATACTGGGGAGAACTGCCTAGACCCACCACTGATCACAAGGTCTAAAAGATGTTCACATGACCCCTGGAACACTACAACCGTCATAAATATGAGTCAATTGCCAAGCGTCTGAATTTTGATCGTGTGACCATGGGGATGCTGCAACAATTGTTAGTGTGAAAAACGGCCATAAGTCACTTTGAACGGTCACTAAATGAATTGTTGTAAGATGAGGACTACCTGTACATTGTTCATTTTGGCACTAAATATCATGATTAAGTAAAATCATATAAATATCATGACTAATAGGAATAAATACAGCAGGGACTTAAAAATAGCAACGTAATTGTAAAAAAATACCTCCCACTTTTCAGAGTGAGATAGGAAGAATATAATTTTAATAAATAAATAAATACAGTGTAATAGAATAATGAGGATCTAAGCTGTAATTTGTTTAACAATAAGTTATAAAATAAATTATAATGGCCATGACAAGCAATGTTATGATTTAGAAGCTAAAAGACTGACTCACACAACTACATGTTTAACCAGACCAAACAAATCACTTGATGACTTAGTGTTATAGCACTTAGCATAGCTTACATTTTTTATGTTTGTAATTGCTCCTAATTCTTATCTAAAAACTTTTTAAAAGAGCTTTGCTTGTAACTGTTCAGGAAAATAAATGAATTTGTCATTATTAATTATAGCTGATGGGAGATTTTTGTCATTTAATTGTTAAAAAACAATTGGTTACATTATTTTTAATCAGAGAATGAAAATAAATTTGCTTTATGAATTATAAATGTAATATTCACAATTCCACTCCATTTAAGATTGTAAATCACACAAAAATATTGTAATCAGAGTAAGCTGTAAGTATCTTTAAAACATTTCCTTTCAGAAAAGGGAAATGTAATATCCTATCAAATAAATGTTGGATGATACGGTGCACTAGGGAACAATTTGACCAGTTGAACACTGATGTTGCTGCAATATTTTGTTAAATAACTCAACAGTAAGAGATGATTTCTAGCCTAGACTATGTGACTAAAAATAATAGTAATCTTGTTAAATGCATATGTATCCATCAATTAGGACAGCCTCTTGTACGTCCCAGCGCATCTGGAAAAATACTTGATTGGGAATTCTGGGGGTTGCAATACCAAAGAATCATGTTGAAAAAAGCTGATTATGGCAATAAAAATTACTGATTACACGAGTGTGTTTTTATTCAGAAAAATTCTTCTCTGGTAATATAGTAGTGCTAATCAGAGGATACAAAACATTTGCTACACCAATTCTAGAATACAACTCATCTGTCTGGAACCCATGCTGAATATTGGACATTAATACAATTGAGTGAGTCCAGAGATACTTCACGAGAAGAGTCTTCCACTCCTTTCCTCGTAACAGAATCCCTTATGTCACCAGACTTGAAATTTTGGGCTTAGGCAATGTAGAACTGTGCTGCCTTCGGTCTGACCTAAGCGTAGTACATAAAATTATCCACTACAATGTCCTACCTATCAATAACTATTTCAACATCAACCACAACAATACAACACAATAGATACAAGCTTAAGGTAAACTGCTCCAAACTCGACTGCAGAAAATACAACTTCTGCAACAGAGTGGCCATTGCCTGGAATACCTGACTCTGTGGTTTCTTCTCCAAACCCCCAAAACTTTAACCTTAGACTGTCTACTGTCGACCTCACCCCATTCCTAAGAAGCCTCCAGAAGTTGTGAATGCCCCATCACTGGAAGTCTTTAAGAAGATGTTGGATAACCATTTCTCTGAAACAGTATAGGGTTTCCTGTCTAGGCAGAAGGTTGGACTAGAAGACCTGCAAGGTCCCTTCCAACTCTGCTACTGTATTGTATAAGCCTGTAAGGGGCATGCGTAAGTGCATCAATGTGCCCACCATGTCTGTCCTAATGTTTCTTTTTATCTGTATCCATTTCATGTATGCAAAATCATGTTAATACATATATGTTGCCTAACTAAAATAACTAAAATAACTAAAATAACTAAAATAACTAAAATAACTAAAATAACTAAAATAACTAAAATAACTAAAATAACTAAAATAACTAAAATAACTAAAATAACTAAAATAAAATAACTAAATAAAATAACTAAAATAATAAATAAAATAACTAAAATAACAAATAACTAAAATAACTAAAATAACAAATAACTAAAATAACTAAAATAAATAAAATAAATAATAAATAATAAATAATAAAAAATAATAAAATAAATAAAATAAATAAAATAAATAAAATAAATAAAATAATAAATAAAATAAATAAAATATTTTAATTTGTGAACCTTTATCAATTAAATGGTTGAGTATTGCAGTAATTCATTAGAGTAATGTAGATAGTTCACATTTGTTATCATCCAAATGCTAGTTTTAGTTTTTCTACTTTGGAGAAAAGGACTGGAATGGTGGGGCTGATCTGATATTGATGGGAAAGGAATCCTTAAGTTAACCATGGAAAGACATAGTTTTTTACGTTCTTAACTTTTTTTCAATGAAGGCTGGGCTACATATTTTATTTGGGAATACATACTGGACAAGTTAAGACATTGATCCCAAAGATGCCTGGCAGCTCCCTTTGTAGATGAAACCCACAATTTTGAATGGAATTCAGAAACCAATTGGCAATGACTATAGGACTTGCAACACAGGTAACTCTTGTTCATTAGCAAGTGGCCTGCTGTCTTTTGCACCAACTGCAGTTTCCATGGAATTCAACCATGTGAAGAGCAGGAGTCTCCTTTTGTGATGATGAATACATGAGTCATTGTTGCCAGGGCTTCTCACAAGTGGGTGTGTCAGCCAAAGCTGGGCAGACCAAGTGGATATTTGTGTGCGTACGTGAATGCAGTATATAATTTGTTTAATATACTTTAATTTGTTGGCCCCACAATAAAAATAAAAATAGATTTGGGGGTCACCACTCGTATCATTTTGCAGATGTCTTGGGTTGATGGGTAATTTATAACCAAGTCTTAAGGTTTGGGAATAAACTAGAAGACTAACCTTGTCGGGGGACACATTGGCATAAAATTAATAAATAAAATAATTTAAGTAAGAGTGAGAACAGTGCATGCATCCAGGATGTAGTTTATGATGGAATGTGGGAAGAGAAAAGGAGAACAAGTTGGATTATTTGATTTCTGCAATGCAGGCTGTGATTTGGGTGGGAACCTATTCCTTCCTCAGCATGTAGCTTGTTGTGCCTTTGCTCTCTGGATACAGAGGGGGAAAATAATCTGATAGACTTGAATGGTATCAAGTCACAGCCTTGCCCAGCTGAACCAGCACTACTATAATTGATTTCTGGAAATGTTCTGGGTCCAAGGTCTACAGCTTCATTTATATGCAGATGTGATTAACACAAAGACTGCACATTTGGCACTGGGGGCTACCAAACTTTGTTCTCCTTTGAATTCTCATCCTGCTTTTGTTTTTATAAACAGTAAAAAAAAACACAATAAATTTGGTAACAGATCAGATCTCCCATCACCCCAAAATCCCTAAAATGAAAGGAGAAAAAGATGGGAAGGGGGAAGAACTAATTATATTACAAAATGTAACCATGGCCTGATTTAAATAGGTAGCAGTTATGGGCTATTGATCGCAGTTCACAGGAAAAGCTTGTCATGTTGTGTCAAGAGGTTAATGTAATTACAAGAGCAGGCAGCAAGATCAGCTGTAGCCTCAAATAGGCGAATAACTAAAAGCTGCTTTAGAGACACATAATGTTGTCAAAGCATAAATAATTCATCCCAACATTCAAGAAGAAATTACTGCTTCGTTCCAGTGCATTATTCAGCCATTAAAATCCTGCCCTTGTAAAGACTTGAAGTTGTCATATTTATATTTATAAGGGTTTTCTTTCCCTGTCTCTTTTCTTTTTTTTTCTGTTTATTTATTTTTGGAGTATGAGTCCTATGAAATAGACTAACAGTTCATTTAGTAACATCATTAAAAACTAATAATAACCTTTCTCCTTCTCTTTCATAAGGTGTTGAAGGACTTGGGTTTTCCTCCAGGGACTGAGTCTATTTTAAGAGGTTTACTTGTTATTGATGTATGAGCTACCTTGGGGATAATATGTTTTAATTGCTGTTTTTTTATTATTTATTGATATGTTTTAGCTAGTTGTTAGCTACCTAGAGTCAAATGGCAAATGGCTAGCTATATACATTGGATAAATAAATAATAAAACACACAAACAAATAGGAGTACACAGATGCACAAGGGATTTATTGAATGCATCGGTGTGATGAATGGAGAGGGACACTGCACGAAGCAATAGAATTCCCTTTGGCTGGCTAGAATTTAGTTAACTTCAGCTTTTCATTGGCTCCTGAACTGGAACAATTCCTGCAGCATTTGGTGAGCTACTTTTTCACTACCTGCTTAGTGGAGAAAGCTGTGAGAAATATAAACATGTCCAGCTGCCCCTCTATGACAGCCTCTTGAGTCTGTTTGCTAGTCCATATTAAAGCCGACAACAATTAGGCATTGAACAGATTTTACTCAGTGTAAGCATTTTGGCAGGTTAAGCTGCGTGTGATTGCTGTTGGTTGCTGTGTTTTGGAATGGCTTTATTTGGTTATGTCTTACAATCACCAAGAACAATTTTGCATAAGATCGTCTCAACTGACAGCAGTCATTCCTGACTAAAAAGGGAGGGAGAAGAGAATGGAGGCTTCTGAAATGCCTTCTGATTGCAAAAGAAGAGTTTCTTCCCCAGCAAAATAGCTTGGGAACCATTTGATTCGGGTTTCACAGACCTCTAATCCTATGGGCCAATCATTTTGATCTTCAAAAACAATTGTTGTTTTTCAACTCATTTTGGAAAGTTTGGTTAAAAAACAAGAAAAAGAAAAAAATTGATGCTTTTTTTCTGACAATGGGATTTTAGAAAAAAATATTTCCATTCATTTTATAGAGGCATAAAAATTAGGCTTTCTGATAATCTACAAAGGGAGGTGATACTAAATTAATGTAACCCTATATTAAGACAACCATTTTTATGAGAAACATGAATGAAGCTTGGTGGATAGCATAGATAGATTGATAGATTGGTAGATTGATGATAGGCAGGCAGGAAACAGATAGCTTTTGATAGTCAACTGATAACAAGCAGTTGTTACATTGGCATGGCACAACGATACAGCTGTTGATCCTTGTATGTCCCTAAAGCTCTACTGCATTTTTCTCCAGTTTTTGCTGATGTTTACAAGAATGCAACTAATTATTTTCTGTTAAGCCATGCCAAGGTATAAGTGTTAAAAAAAAGACAGCTGGTGCCAGAAAATACATGCACATATACCAATCTCTTTCAAGTTAAGTAACTTTATGTGGAGCACAAAAAATAGAAATATTAAGCCCAGTAAATTAAAAATATGAAATACAAATAAATCTAAATAACACCATTCACTATTCCTCTCTAAAACCTATATCTTTACAAATTGCATACCTTTAAATCTTTGTTCCATTAGATCTGTATAGTGTTTCATTGTTCTTCTAATCTCTTTTTTAGGGAATTTTGAAAATTCCATTCAACCACAAGCTTCTTAATCTTCTGTTTCTTCTCAACTGAGTGACTTTTCATTCACATATTTGTTTTGTAGTTTAATTCTCATTCATTGTCTCTTATTTTATTTTTACAAAGAAAAATCTATTTTCTTTGTACAAACATTCATTTTTCACAACAGACCACATACTATTCGCTACCTTTCTACCAATATTTTCACCATTTAAAATTTCTCCATCAATTTCCCCATCTTTAATCAACATTTAATGAAGGGAACAAATTCAAAATTTCTTTTACAGCACTTCTTGAGGAATGCTGTCTACAATTCTATATTATTTTATCTCTCTTTTTTTTGACCAGGTACACATGCTTCCAAAAATAAGTAGTAGAATGGAGCTATTCGCTATTTTCCAAGAATGCCATAGAGCATATTTAAGACATAGGTATCCTTAAGGAAAGAAAAGTCTCCCACTTTGCTTTTTAATGTCTTTTTTACATGACATTTTTACATTTGTAATGAAATGGGGAAAAAAACCCACTTAAAACATAATCATTAATGAACCAAGTTGCTGGCAGTCAATAAGATAGGATTTCATGGCACATGGTTAGTTTAGGACAGGGACGGCAAATTCAATTTCATTGAGGGCTGCATCAGGGTAATGTTTGACCTGAAGGGGGCAGGAAGGGCATGGCCAAGGTGGGTATGCCCTACTCAATGTCATGTTTGTCAGTGGCACCTGTGGTGGTCTGAGCACTCTACCAGCAAAGATAGGGTCCTGAGTTCCATGTTTGGCTGGCAGGGGTACAGTGGGCCAGTTCTTCAATATTTCCAAGGCAACCCCCTGGGCCAGACCTAAGCACCCTGCAGGCTGGATCCTGCCCGCAGGTCTTTAGTTTGACACCCTGGTTTAGGATATTAGGATTAATATTTATTATTAAGTATTTTGTTTATTTTATATTTTACTTTATCATTTTATTTATTTTGTTTTATTATTTTTCAGTAATAATTATATAATAAAGGTTTTAATTTATGAAGGTACTCTATCTGAATGGATTCCAAAATTGTCTGATCCCATGTTGGCTTTCAATAAACAGTTGGCAATATAAAATGAAATGTTCTACTGCTGCTCTGTAAATTAGTAGATGGTGACAATGTGTTATTCTAGGGTGAGACAGCTCTTGGTGGTAAAGAAAATTCATTTATTGAGGGGTTTCTAGCATCCAGAGCTTTGTAGCATTCAAATGTTAGAGATATTAAAAAAGATATCAGGTTTCCTTAGTGCAAAGAGACCTTTTAATCAAGGGCCATCCATAGGGTACCAGTAGTTATTTATTTATTTTACTTTTATGCTTAAGGTGATTCTTGGTGGCTCACAAGTTAAGGTGACTCTGGGTGGCCTATTGGTTATACTAACTTACAATACTACATTGTGTCCTTTTGTCATTAGGTCTTGAATAGTTGTCTTGAGTCATAATTACTACTATCTCTTGGCTCATTTAGATGACCGATGAAAGGACAGACAAAACTCAGGAAGGCATGCTTTCCTTTTGCTTTCCATCCATTTTTCTTTCTGTCAGGATCTGATGCAAACTTGATCTGTCATTCTGTTTGCTGCCTTTATGATTGCTATGTTTGGATCTCAACTAATCAAAGACCCTCCCTTCTTACTCCTTTATTTACAAAGAAGCAAACATCAAACAGTCATTACTGAAATGAAAAACACTTGGAAAATCAAGCAAACTTTTAAAAAGTCCCTAAGTGTGTTTTAATTAAAAGCGGGAGAGAGGTTTTGAGGTCACTGTTGTACTGTTTATGAAAATCTATACTGTCTCCATTACCTCCTCCTTCTCTAAAGGTAATTGCTTCAGAACCAACTGAACTAATTCCTGATTGTTCATTTAAAAGGAAGATGAAACTAATAGAAAACATTTTCGTTTTCATAAATATCCATCACCATTGCACAATTCCTACACAGTACTTATATGGTCTCATAAAATAAAATATGCTTTGGGGCTGACAAATGACATGGCTATTCAAACACTCAATTAAAATTTATGATTTTACATTGAATTCCATCTCTTTTTTGCATGAGATTTGCTTCGTTGAACTGAAATTTAGTATCTGCAGACACAAAAGTCTTAGTGGATGCCTCCAAGTACCACATCTCACATCATCATCATCATCATCATCATCATCATCATCATCATCATCATCATCACCACCACCACCACTACCACCACCACCACCACCACCACTACTACTACTACTACTACTACTACTACTACTACTACTACTACTACTACAAATTGCCATTCTGCAATATATGTGTGTTGCAATGTATAACATAATTCTTATAGGCAAGAATTCTTCTGGAATATAGAGGCCTCAGAGGCATTCTTAGGAAAACAGTACCCCAGAATTACTTGGTTTGTGTGAAAACACATCTGTATATAAAAAAAGAAAACTAATTCTAAGTTACTAGAAAGTATATTGGAATGAAAGCTAGAATTCTGGGAACTAAAAGAGATAATGGATAACATTTTATCGGTATGCCTTCAGTCACATAAATGTTTGGTGACTGGCCATGACCTCCTGACGATCAATTTGTGAGCCTCATATTGGCAGCAATGATTTTTGAAACTCCATATATTGAACTAGGGGATGTGGTGGCTCAATAGCTAAGACACTGAGCTTCTCAATCAGAAGGTCGGCAGTTCAGTGGTTCAAATACCTACCGCCATGTAACAGAGTGAGCTCTTATTACTTCTCCCAGCTTCTGCCAACCTAGCATTCAAAAGCATGTAAAAATGCAAGTAGAAAAATAGAAACCACCTTTGGTGAGAAGGTAACAGCGTAACGCGTGCCTTTGGCATTTAGTCATGTTGGCCACATGACCACAGAGACTTCTTTGGACAATGCTGGCTCTTCGGCTTTGAAATGGACATGAGCACCATGAAGTATAACTTTAACCTCTGAAATACCTGTTGATGGGTCATTCCTGAAATCCCTAAGAGCTGTTACGAGTAGCAGAGTAGACTATACCCATTTAAGATCTTGCTAGATCAGGAGGCTAAGTTCATACAGCATACTTTCAAACTATGGTAAATCACCCAATAGTCCTTTCTGGATAACATTAGAATGGATTATTCATTGTGTAAATTAAATGTCCAAGAAAATGTAGAAAATAGAAGACTGTCTTAGTCTTCAGCTTAGCCATAGGGTATTACATTTAATTTTTAAATCAGAAAAAAATGCTATTTGTTGATTGGTACTATCTCTGAGCACTAGCCCACAAGATGCTAAAGGACTCAAAATTGCCATAAATACATTTATAAAATCTTTATAAAAACTCAACTCAAGATTATTTTGGCAAACTTCTTGTCTGAGCCCTCAGAGAGCTCAATTCACAAATGCATTCTGATCGAACACATGCATTAAATATTTTTCATACTATAGATGTTCTATTTTAATAATTACAAAAGTTCCAAGTGTTATTATTTCCTGGATTTACAATGAAAATGACCAATTATAAAAATGAAATAGTAACCTGATAACTCAGGGCAATGCTGATTTCTCTTCTTTGTGTCATATAATAGCCATGACTGCTATGCCAATATAATGATATCTTCCATTCCTCAAAACAATTTAAAAAATGGTGTGTTACCACCAGGCCAGGATTTTTCCATCTTTACACACCCTGAAGTAATGAAATTATATGCTTACAGTCCCAGCGCTGTTAGAGGCCTTGATTGGCTCATATTTGTCATAATGAGACACACACAAATAACTATAGCATGCAAAGAAGATGCAAACAGAGGGTATTTTCCCTTCAAAAATAAATGAAAAACAGGGCAATGTTTAAATTGTAAGACAATATAAAAGAAAGAGAAGAGGATACTATGGTAAATTGTGGAATTTGTTCCAAAGGTTCTGTTTAAAGGAATACAGCTGCTGAATAAACACACACACACAAAGAGGAGAAATGGATGGAGTTTCATTTAGCCTGAAATGAGTGCAGAAAATGAATAGATCCAGCATTTATCCCTGAGCTCTATATGCAAATAATTCAACTGAAGATGAATTAATCTTCATCTTTTTTCTGATGTTTTATTTTTGCCTGTTATGTCTTGAACATAGGTGCCTCCATTCCAATTTTTTTTCTTGGTCTGGTTCAGTAATACTTACACAAGACAAGAATAAAATAAGATTTACTTTATTACTTTGCAGTGATGTGCGGTGAGGTTTATGGTTGGTGAGGCACTGACGTCATCAAATGATCATCATGAAAGGGGACTGTGACAACTTTGATCTTTGCAAGCATGCAAGCAAAATACCCCAGGATCATGGTGGCAGGGACAGCAACTCCTTCTGCTGCGCTCCAGAGAAGAGCCACATCGTGCAGGAGCCTCCTCAGCGCTAGCCTCAGATCAGCGCGAGCCGCAGTCCCCTTCATGTAGGCTCAGGAAGGAGAAGAATGGGACCACATGTGGAGGAGGCTCCCAATGCTAGGCTCACATCAGCATGAGCTGCAGTCCCCTTCATGTTGGCTCAGGAAGGCGGGGAATGGGACCGCGGCTCGCGCTGATCTGAGGCTAGCGCTGAGGAGCCTCCTGCACATGCGGTCCCATTCCCCTCCTTCCTGAGCCAAAATGAATGGGACTGCAGCTTGCGCTGATCTGAGGCTAGCGCTGAGGAGCCTCCTGCACAGCGTGGCTCTTCTCCGCAGCGCAGCAGAAGGAGTTGCTGTCCCTGCCACCGTGATCCTGGGGTATTTTGCTTGCACGCTTGCAAAGATCAAAGTTGTCACAGTCCTCCCTTTTTATAGGCTTTTTTAAGCCTCACCTCAGCACTCGCCTTTTCCCTTTTACATTTTTTTCTTTTCATGATGAGAGCGGTGAGGCTCTGCCTCCCCTCCCTCCCCTGACTACACTTCACTGTTACTTTGATAAATACAGCAGCTTTGTAATATGTATTAGAATTTACTTGAGTATCTATGTGTAACAATAAAGAAATATTGTTTGCATTGACTATTTGGAGAAGATTGATCTGTGTAAGAAAGACTACAGGAGTTAATATCACCCCCATGTTGGAGATCAGAGACTTATAAATCTTTGTGAGTCCGACTTTCAATTTTGAACTTTTTTATATGATGAAAGGAAACATTATTAAATACATGCATAGAAAATAATGCTTATTATATTTTAAGTTTATGTAGATGTAAATGGAATATATATATATATACATATATATACATGCAGTTGTATCAGGGTATTATCAAGAAATCTGATGCATGTTAATATGATGCATGTTCACTAGCAATATGTGTTGTTTGTTTTTTGCTGGACTACAATACGTCTTACACCAGGTAAGAATGTTATGGTTCTGCTTTTGAATTACAGAGGACAAAATCTCTTAACATAAGCAATTAGGGTACTGTTTAAATATATATGGAACATACATGATGCTTTGGAAAGCAATCAATCATGTAAATCCTGTATCTATAATCTAGGATTATTAAATTTCCTGCTCTTCTATATCTAGTATCAGAGAAAAGTACATAAGACAAACAGTTATCAATCAACACAAAGAACATGAAGAAATGGTTTGAACAAGAGAATTCAAGTAATTAAATGATAAAAGTAAAAGGGCATCTATTTTAAGAATACGATAAAACAGTACAAGTCCAATCTAGTAATGTTGTATTTTCTTCTTTATGATTAGTTTAGATGCAGATAAAATAACATTTTATCTGTATTACCTAATTGTCTTTTCAGAAATCCATAAGAATGGAAAAAATCTGTTGCTTGTTATAGATGGTCTATAGTATATACCATTTTTCTGATGAAGCCTTTAGATATGAGAAAAAATGAACAACGGATGTTTGAACTCTATTACACATTTCCTCTCATGCATCTATAAATTTGTGCCAGGAATCAGTAGGGTTGTTTCATTACATATGTTGGAGGCAGGGGAAACAAGAGATTCTAATTCTTTTATATCAAAGATGAAGTGATTAATTTTAAAAGAGAAGGTGCTAGTAAAGAATATGTTCTTTGAGAACTATAAAACTACACATATGGAGTTTTCCCTTATTGTCAATAAAACCCCAAACCAGCTTTAGGCTTTAAACTGATGCATATTTTGATGCAAGAACCATTATGAGGAACGTCAAAATAGGAATCAAAAGGAAATAGCAGTGACACAGTCTTCTCTGTGTGACCCAGAGGAGCAGTGGTGGAAGGAAAAATGATTAATTTTATTATTATAAGTACATCTTAGAAACACCACCAAAATATCAAAACCAATTTTAATTTACAGCCACTTAAAGAAGATTCTATTAAAGAGTAAATTTTGGATTTCATCACAATTGTAGTCTAGCTACAATTGAAATGCACTTGGTTTCAGTTTTCAATCCTGAAATAGTTGGAACCAATCACAGTTACCTGATTGCACAAATACTGAGAGCAGAAATATTAAAGTTGTTTATAAAACAAATGAATTTTCCATCTCTTATTACATCCTGATTGCTTCTAGATATATTCCAAAAGTTTGTAAGATTGTGCAAGCAAAAGGGCAGTCCTAATAAAATGATTAAAAGAATAATAAGCACCAAGGGAGGCTAATTCAATTTCATTGTACACATGATTACAATAAAGGTTTGATTTGATTTGAAGAATAGGTATTGGTGAAGTTTGAAGTTCATAGGATATGAATACAATTCATAATTATAAAAATAACAAATATATACTATGATCTCTTTTGGAAAGTCATTTCTTTACCACTCATTTCTTTGCCACTGTGCCACTATCACTTTCCCGTCTCTTCATTGTCTATTTTCCTCATTTAAATGCTTATGAAAGGAAACACTGGTCCTAATCAATACTATAGTTACAAAAGAAGTGTCTAAGACAAGTGATTCTGGTTTTTATTGATGAAATGCTGAAACCCTACAGGTATTGTTCAAAGGGAATCCATTTGTGGCTATAAAAAAATGGTACTATTTCTCCTTTCCCATTGTTGTTGGTTTTTTTCTTTTTTTAAATACTAATATGGTAAAAGAAAGCCACTTTCATAATAATATTTTAATAATTACAAATTTCATAATTACTTGTTTGGATATTATTTAGGAAAAATCCAGATATATATATATATGTGTGTGTGTGTGTGTGTGTGTGTGTGTGTGTGTTGTATTTTTGTGCTGATAAATAAATAAAGGGAGACTAGTATAAATCCATTTCAAGCTATTTAGCTCTCATCAGCTAGCCATACCCTTACTGGGATTCGAAGCTGGGCTGTATTGTATATTAGGCAGGAGTCTTAGCCACTAAGCCACAGGCTCTCCTCCTTTTATCAGCTGAGCCAGGGAAATAGGTATGTATTTGTGTATGTAATACACTAATATGTAATACAGCCCAGGTTCGAATCCCAGTAAGGGTATGGCTAGCTGATGAGAGCTAAATAGCTTGAAATGGATCTATACTAGTCTCCCTTTATTTATTTATCAGCACAAAAATACAACACAAATATAAAAATGCAACATTAAAAATAAAAATATGGTTTTCTGCCTGGATAGTTTTCTATGATGAGCCGAAGGACAGAAAGAGGGAGTAGTGAGCTTCCTCCCATATTTGGGCATACCAGGGGTTGTAACACAAATACATACCTATTTTATTTATTTGATTTGATTTCTAGACCGCCCCCTCTCCCCGGAGGGACTCGGGGCGGTGTACAGGTACCAAATTAAAACCATACAAACAGTAATAAATATAATTAAAATCAGATTAAACTTTAGAACCCTGTACAAATTTATAAAAATTAAAAACTTAGCCTTAAGACCAACCCGTGAAATTTAAAAATACAGACTGGGGTGGGAGAGCTGGAATTAGGCCAGGCCAGCTAGATTAAACAGGTGGATTTTGAGCTTCTGGCGGAAGGAGCGGAGGTCCGTGGTTGTTCTAATATCAGGGGGAAGGTCATTCCAGAGGGTTGGGCCCATCACAGAGAAGGCCCTTCCCCTGGGCGTCGCCCGCTGGCACAGCCTAGTGGACGGCACCCGGAAGAGTCCCTCTCTGTGTGAGCGGGAAGGGATATGTGGGGCAGGATACGATCCCGCAAATAACTAGGTCCTGTGCCATGGAGCGCTTTGAAGATGATAACCAGCACCTTGAATCACCATGTTGATGTTTGATGGTGTTAGAGGTAAAATTGTAGGATGTAAGCTGATCTGAGTTTTTTAAAAAAGGTCTTGCAATTGTCTGATGGTGATTTTGTCAACACACATGGTGTTCAAATGGTGCTTCAGTTGTTTTGGGATTTCACCCAAGGTACCTATTACTGTTGATGCTACCTTTGCTTATTTTTTCCAGAGTTGTTCCAATCCTATTTGCAAGTCTTTGTATTTTGTTATATTCTCCAGTTCTTTGGTAGATAGTAGCATTGCTACATCCACCATCCAGACATTTATGTCTTTCTTATCAACAATTTTAAGTCTGGGGTGTTGTGCGGCAAGTGCTTGTCTGTTTCAATTCTAATGTTCCCCAAGGGGTCTTTAGTTTCTTCATTTTCTATTTTATGACCCCACCAGTTTTTGCAGGCAAATGGTATTTCTTGCAGATCTTCCAGTGCACCCATTGTTACTACTTTGTCATGCCATGTTTGTAGTGTGTGATCTTGCAGCAGCTAACTAGTGGCCACTGTTTCTTCAGCTTCTTTGCAGAGATGCCAGGATATAAAAAAGACATTGAGACTATAGATAGAGTACAGAGAAGAGCAATAAGGGTAATTAGGAGACTGAAGGCTAAAACGTATGAAGAATAGTTGCTGACATTGACTTTGTCTAGTTTAGTGAAAAGAAGCACTAAAGATGACATGATGACAGTGTTCCAATATTTGAGGGGCTGCCACAAAGAAGAAGAGATCCTCCTAAACACCAGAAAGCAAGACAAGAAGCAATGGATGGAAACTAATCAAGGACTAAAGCAATCTAGAAATTTCCTGACAGAACAATTAATCAGTGGAATGATTTGCTTCCAGAAGTTGTGGGTGCTCTAACACTTAGGTTTGTTAAGAAGAGATTGGAAAACCATTTGTTAGAAATGATTGGGTTATCTGTTTAAGTAGGAGCTTGAATTAGAAGACCCTCCAAGGTCCCTTCCAATTCTATTATTTTGTCTGTTGCTGTCCTGTGGTTTCTGGGTTTATATGCATTTTAAGGCTTAGTCCTTCTTAAAGAAACAATATCTTTTTCTGAGTTCTTCTAATTATGCAGATCCAGGAAATAAATACCTATTGGCATTACAAAGGCTTTAAGGAGGAAGCAGCAGGTTAAGGTGATCATAATTGTCCCTCTTTAATTTGAAGGAATATTTTCCTAGGACTGCATGACCATTTTACAAGACAAGAAATAGCACAGTTTGTTTCAGGAGTACATACAGATACATCAAGAACATAATCCCACACTTTGAAGCACTTTTTCTGCTTTGAACCTGAATAATGGCATATCTCTACAAAGGCTCTTTGTTCTTTGCCTCCTGATACAAAAAGAACTACGGTAATTCAGATGTCAACAAAGAACCAATATTACAATCCACTATTACAAATCAAGTATAAATTTCTCATTTCTCTTTCATTAATTGTTTTCTTTCTTCTATAAAACAAAATTCTTGACCTCTGAAAATTTAAATATTGGGGATATAGCCAAAAAGTATATACGTATCTTTAGTATAATGATTTAAGGGATTTGGTGGCTCAGTGCCTAAGCTTGTCAATCAGAAAGGTTGGCTGTTCGGTGGTTCAAATCCCTAGCACCATGTAATGGAATGAGCTTCTGTTACTTATCCCAGCTTCTGCCAACCTAGTAGTTCAAAGGCGTGTAAAAGATACAAGTAGAAAAATAGGAGGCACCCTTGGTGGGAAGGTAACAGAGTTCCATGTGCTTTGGCATTTAGTCATACCAGCCAAATGACCATGGAAACATCTTTGAACAGTGCTGGCTCTTCAGCTTTGAAACGGAAATGAGCACCACCCCCTAGAGTTGGGAACGACTAGCAGATATGTGTGAGGGGAACCTTTACCTTTATTTTTTAGCATAATGATTTATCCAGAATCATACTACAATTCCATCTCAAATGTAACATTTGGATAAAATCAAAAGACATGAATTAATACACAATCTCCTGAGCTGTATCTCTAAAAACAAGATGACTGTAAACAACCCTTATTAAGTATTCTTTAAGATATTATTTCTACACAAAGCAAGCCATCATTTTAATCTCACTTTAACATTTTAGGAAATGAAATTTCATATTGTTTATAGTGATCTGCCATCAGCTTCTCAGGACAGGACATTCAAGTTTATTATTTCAGAATTTGTGAAAATAACTAAATCACTTTCATCAATTTATAATAAAAAAGGATTATTGGCTTAGGAGGTACAGCTACCCTCTCTAGAACCCCTGTGGAACTTCAGAAGCAATAGTAGCATCTGGACTAAATAAACTAAATACCAAATGTTTTAGTTGAATAAATTGCCAAGAAGCACTATGTAAATCAAATATATTTTTCAATTTTGCAGAAGTTTTAAAAATGCTTTCTCAAAACCAAGTTAATAAGAGGCCCAATTCACCTGAGGAGTGTGAGAGGGAGAGAGCAAGAGAGAAAGGAGGCTGGAGAGTGTAGATGCTATTTGTCGTTTGTACCAACCCCCGCAGCCTAGGTGGTCGGGAACTACAGAGCCAGGGCCTGAGGCTGATGCTCTGCAATGCAAGGTCCGTGACCAACAAGGCCCCCCTCATTAACGAGCTGATCTCGGAGGGGGAGCTGGACCTTGCAGGGATAACGGAGACCTGGTTGGGTCACGAGGGGGGTTTACCCCTCGTGGAAATGTGCCCACCGGGTTTCTGTGCATTCCATCAGCCTCGGGCCCTGGGTAAGGGTGGTGGGGTGGCGGTAGTTATACGGGATTGTCTGGAGCCGAGGGAGTTCACTGTTCCTCAGATACCCGGGTGTGAGTCGCTGGGTATGAAATGGGGCCCAGGGAGGCAGTGGGGTCTGCTGATTGTATACTTGGCTCCTCGCTATACGTCAGCGGCCCTGCCCGAGCTCCTCGAGCTGGTCTCGGAGACGGCGGTTGAGATACCCAAACTTCTGGTTATGGGGGATTTCAACCTGCCGTCGACGGGAGCAGCGTCCGAGGTGGCTCGGGAGTTCATGGCTTCCATGACAGCCATGGGCCTGACCCAACTAATTCAGGGCCCCACACACGAAGGCGGCCACACACTGGACCTTATCTTTGTATCTGAGCAGTGGACGAGTGATCTGGGAATAGGGGATTTAGAGATTACGCCCCTGTCATGGTCAGATCACTCATGTCTCCGGCTGGACTTCCCTGGCGCTACCCTCCACCGCGAGGAGGCGGAGCCAGTTTGTTCAAGCTGGTACCGCCCCAAGCACTTGATGGAACCGGACAGGTTCCAGACGGAGCTTGGGCCTTTACCTGTAGCCCTGACCCGCGCTCAGTCGGAGGACCTAGTCGACGCCTGGAATAGGGCGACGGCGGGGGCCTTGGACTGGGTTGCGCCTCTGCGACCTCTCTTACGGCAACGACCCACCCGGGCTCCCTGGTATACCGAGGAGCTTAGGGTGATGAAGCGCCATAGGAGACGTCTAGAGAGCAGGTGGAGGTCCTCACGCTCCGAATCTGACCGAACACAGGTAAGAGCCTATTTACGGACCTACCTTGTGGCATTGAGAGCGGCCAAACGTAGACATTGTGCCGCTCTCATTGCGTCTGCGGATAACCGCCCTGCCGCCCTGTTTAGGGTGACCCGCTCTCTCCTGTCGCAGGAGACGCGGGAGGCACCCTTGCAGGGAAGAGCAGAGGAGTTTGGGGAATATCTGCAAGACAAAGTCGCTCAGATCTGGAGCGGATGGGCCCCCCTCAGTGGACCGGACGAGCCGACATCAGTGAGTCTTGTGAGCCCACTCTGGGAGGAGTTTGACTCTGTTGCCCCCGAGGATTTAGACGGGTTGCGTGGACGGCTGCGACCCACCACATGTTCAATGGACCCGTGCCCCTCCTGGTTGGTACTGGCATCCTGGGAGGTGACGCGAGGCTGGCTTCTGGGCCTGGTGAACGCCTCATTGAGCGAGGGTTCCTTACCGACTGCCTTGAAAGAGGCGGTGGTGAGGCCCCTGCTCAAGAGGCCTTCACTTGACCCAACGGAGCTAGCTAATTATCGTCCAGTCTCCAACCTCCCCTTTTTAGCGAAGGTTGTTGAGAATGTGGTGGCGCAGCAATTTCCACGTCACCTCGACGAATCCGTATATCTAGACCCACGCCAGTCCGGCTCCCGACCCGGGCACAGCACCGAGACAGCCTTGGTCGCGTTGGTGGATGATCTCTGGAGGGCCAGAGATAGAGGTTGCTCCTCTATCCTGGTCCTATTAGACCTCTCGGCGGCTTTTGATACCATCGACCATGGTATCCTACTGCGCCGGCTGGAGGGGATGGGAGTCGGAGGCACCGTTTTACGGTGGTTCGGCTCCTACCTCTCCGGCCGGATGCAATATGTGTTGACTGGGGGGCAGAGGTCAACCCCGAGGCCACTCTCTTGTGGGGTGCCGCAGGGGTCGGTCCTCTCGCCCCTTCTGTTCAACGCATACGTGAAGCCGCTGGGTGAGATCATCCGTGGTTTTGGGGTTGAGTACCATCTGTACGCTGATGATACTCAGTTGTACATCTCAACCCCAAGCCACCCCAACGAGGCTGTCGAAGTGATGTCCCGGTGTTTGGAAGCCGTCGGGGTCTGGATGGGGGACAACAGACTCAAACTCAACCCCTCCAAAACTGAGTGGCTGTGGCTACCGGCGCCTCGGTTCAGCCAGTTGATTCCATCACTGGCCATAGGGGGCGAACAATTGCCCCCTGTGGAACGGGCGCGCAATTTGGGCGTCCTCCTAGATGCCCGGCTGTCAATGGATGATCATGTGGCAGCCGTGGCAAGGGGGGCGTTCCACCAGGTTCGCCTGGTGCGCCAATTGCGCCCCCTTCTGGACCGTGATGCCCTACGCACAGTCACTCATGCACTGGTGACATCTCGCCTGGACTACTGTAACGCTCTCTACATGGGGCTTCCCTTGGGACGCGCCCGAAGACTGCAGCTAGTCCAGAACGCAGCCGCGCGGGTAGTCATGGGGAGTACTAGGTACTCCCACGTAACACCTCTCCTGCGCGAGCTGCACTGGCTACCTGTGGTCTTTCGGGTGCGTTTCAAGGTTCTGATCACCATCTTTAAAGCGCTCCATGGCATAGGGCCTAGTTACCTGCGGGATCGTATCCTCCCACATACATCCCTGCGGCCAATCCGCTCTCACAGGGAGGGCCTTCTCCTGGTGCCGTCCACGAGGCAATGCCAACGGGCGACACCAAGGAGTAGGGCCTTCTCTGTGATGGGCCCAACCTTCTGGAATGACCTCCCCCTGATATTAGAACCACTACTGACCTCCGCTCCTTCCGACAGAAACTGAAGACACACCTGTTCCGACTGGCTGGTTTGGCATAATTTTAACGTCTACCTCCTGGCATACACATTCTTACTGGTTTTTAGAGGGATATTGTTTTAAATTTAACTTGATATTTTAAACTTTTGTATTGATTTATTTATTAGCTGTACAGTTTGGCATATTTTACCCTCCTCTTATACATGTATTTATATAGTTATTTCTATGTTTTAATCTGTTGTATTTTAATACAGACTGTACACCGCCCCGAGTCCCTTTCGGGAGAGGGGGCGGTATATAAACGCTAATAATAAATAAATAAATAAAATAAATAAATAAATAAATTTTTTAAAAATTGTGAATATCTCATAATGGTCAAAAGGTAAAAATATATCCAATGTTGTCCTCATTTGTTTTTCAGCATTGAAATGTATCCCAGCACAAACAGGGACCAAAGATTTGCCAAAAAAATTATGGCCTCAAGGTGAGACCAAAGAACAGCTGAATTCTGAACTTTATTTACTTGTGGAAATGTGTTTTTTTTTTCCTGACAAATGTTTCCCACAGAATAAACTATTTGATATTCATAATTTCTACCGGCATCATCATCCTATTCATAATATTCTGGAAGATTGTCATAGGTTTTCTCACCAAATGACTGCAATGAGATAATTACAAGTCATAAAGCATCTGTGTGATGTTCTATCTGACCTAATCATGCTTTCTCCCTGCCATTCCAACTGTAATTTCCCATTTTTTGTTGTTGCAAATAGCCTTACTTCCAAAGAAAGCATTGGTCTGCAACCACTGATTGTTTTTAATTTTTAAGAAGCTTATAGAAGACCAAAATGTGGAAAGTCAATTTGGATAAGGATTTCAAGAGATTCCAAGAAAATTAATGACGTATTTATTGATCACAGACCTTGAGTACAAACAGACGTTTATAAAAAACAATAGGATTTCCATCAATGAATACTTTGTTTACAATCACCTGAACATATTTCTGATGTAGACTGAAATATAGTTTATATATAGACATGGTTGCCTAGATTTCTCATTTACGGTATCTTTGTGCCATTGCTTCTATCTACTTTACTAAAAATGATTAGAAGCGATATGCTTTAGGTTTCCATCTTCCTTAATTTACTTTTTTAAAAGAGCTACATTAACATATTCATAGAAATCTCTTGGCACTGGCTGTAAACAATGAATTATGTTCAGGACTGCAGCCAGAAATAAGATATGTCAGAGGTCTATTACCCATTCAATCGAGAATCAGTAAATTGCCCAAGGGCATTTCCTTAAATTGGAAAGGGTAAAATAACTGAAACTGAGGCCCCAAATGTATCTGGAACTCAATCATATTGCTGATTTAGAATATACCAGGCATTTTTTTTTGTAGTTGTCAGACTTAATTTAGCTTTTGCAGACATGAATGGACTGGTTTAAGATTTCAAGATAACAAAGGTTTTCCTTTCCCCCAATTTTTCACCTGCATGCAGCAAGTAGTGTGATTTTTAGGATAACTATCATAAACATTTGGATTTCTGTTAAACTGTAGTACTATAAAGCTGATCCCGGGACTGAAGGAACTCGTTTTTAGGCTTTAAGAGCTAATCCAGATCCGAGATAAGACCTTATGCTTTGATAATGTCATTGTTCTAGTCCAACAGAAAATAGGACAATAAAAACATTCCAACAATGCTTTTATTTTCCATATCGTATTGGACCTTTTTAACTCAGTAGACCACCTGGGTTGGGTTGAGACCCAGGAAAAATATTGCTCTAAGTTACTTCATGGACTTTGGCCTAATATTATTATTTTTTATTTGTATGTAACACAGACATTGTGTCTTGATTCTGTATCTTGTTAGACAACATTAGTTCTTTAGAAAAATGTGAGAGTGAGAGTGAGAGAGAGGTTGATTCTGCAAAATACTAGATGGACTAGATCTTCCGAAACATTACTTTTGTAATTTTGAGCTACATTTATTTCTACCAAGAGGATTTTTCATTTCTTCTGTGTATCACATACTTGTACAAAATAGAATTTTGTTTAAAAACATGGGATGTCTCACAATTTCACTTTGGAGACCAGAAATTATATTTAAAAGTTTTTGGGGAAACAGATAGGTATAAGCAGAGGCAACAATGCAATAAGTATGCTAATATCATCCCTGTGGGTATATTTTTTCTTTTTTCCTTTCTTTATTTCTAAAACATTTGAATGGGTTTATTTTTAAAAAATTAGCCTATTTCATGAGAAAGAAAAGGGCTGTAAACTATAGTGCAAAATTTGTTACTAAGAATTATAATTGATAAGAATTTAAAAGACTCCAGAAACTGTAAAATAGGGCTTAAAAAGATATAAAGTTCTAGTATTGCTGGTTGTCCATTTCTATAATCTGTAGCTTCCAAATACCTTGAAATAATGGCATGTATTTTTAATGTTCTAATACTTAACAAATTATTGCATATGTTCAAGCTGTTTTGGAAATTCTTTCCATCATATTTTTAATCATTAGTGACATGGTAGGATTATAAAAGAATCGTGCAATAATGCATGATTACCAATGATCATATATTCCTATGTGCAAAAGATAACAGCCTTTTGTAACTGCAAATTCTGATGTTTGTTTTTATGGTTTAAAAAACCCAACCTTAATGAATTAAATTTTCAGATATTCTAATATATGTCTTAAATGATATTAGATTATGTGTGTTACTTAAAATGTTTGGATGACTAAAATGCATATAAAGGTTGACCATATGTTCAATCCCATTAATGCACTTACCGGTATATAACTTTTTGAAATGCATATATAACTTCCAGCAGGATTAGATAACCTAAAGCTAATGGGCTGCCTATGGACCAGAATCAGCACTTGGCATTGTTATATTAACCAGGAGACCATATCATTAATGCAAAGTAGTAATGTGGTCCAATTTACTCTGTTGTGATACATGCTCACACATTTCCCATTTGCCACAGGGAGATCAGCTAGTTTCACACTAGAAAGCTCTTCCTGCAATGTCATCCCACCAGGGAAGGTTCAGAGCCAGCAGAAATCTGACTGTCTGTATGAAGAACCAGCTTGTCTTCCCACCAAAGTGGCACCTATTTATCTACTCGCACAGAACATGCTTGAACATATAAACTGGTTAGCAGGCAGAAACTAAGGCAAGTGATGGGAGCACACCTTTCCACACAGCGCTAGGACTTGAACCACTGGAGGAAAGACCATCTCCTGAATCATTAAACCACTACCTTCGCAGAAGGAAGTGGAAGATGGAAATCTGTCAATGAAACAGGATGAATAGATGTGATTTCCTGTTGATTCTTGACAGTAAACAATAACAATAAAATAATATATAATAATATAATATATACAGAAATGGAGGATAAATAGGATAACCACTTCCTTTTCCCTAAAAAGATAGGAAAGGAAAAAAAACAAATAGCCAGACCAAGCAACAAGTTGCCCTTTCTTCAGTGTCATTTTTTTAGAGGAGGCAAGTTAACAATTTTCCCAGACTTGTAATGATATAATATGGACTGGTTTGTTCCTCAATATTCTTTATAATTGGGCCATTCCTTTTATGTGGAAATACTCAGCTGTGCTAACTCTCATCTGCAAACTAAGGTGAGGAAAGAGTTTATCATTTCTTAGTTAGTTAATTGAATTAGGACAATGTTTATTCAGACAAACTGTTTAATAAAATATTCTAGATGGAAACACATATAATATATATATATATATATATATATATATATATATATATGTGTGTGTGTGTGTGTGTGTGTGTGTGTGTGTGTGTGTGTGTGTGTGTGTGTGTTGTATTTGTACTAATAAATAAAGTGAGACTAGTATAGATCTATTTCGAGCTAATTAGCTCTCATCAGCTAGCCATACCCTTTACTGGGATTTGAACCTGGGCTGTATTATATCTTAGCCAGGAGTCTTAGCCACTAAGCCACAGGCTCGCCTCCTTATCAGTTGAGCCAGGGAAATAGGTATTTATCAGTACAAATGCAACACAAATATAAAAAGGCAACATTAAAAATAAAAATATGGTTTTCTGCTTGCATGGTCTTCTGTGATGAGCCGAAGGACAGAAAGAGGGAGTAGTGACCTTCCTCCCATATTTAGGCATACCAGGGGTTGTAACACAAATACATATATATATGTATTATATATACATTATATATATATATAACCAAGTTAAAGCTTACTATATTTAATATCATGAATCACAAGTGAGATTTGTACAGCAACTACTTTATTATTTTCAAATGCAAACTTTTGCATTTAGTTTGCTATTTTACAATTTTACAAACTAGGTATAAAAGACCATAAATAAATGACATAAGTTATGTGTACCTAACATTGATGGAGAAGGAAAAATTACAAATTAAAATAAAATAGAAAATCTATATTTCTATCTGAGACATTGTTCAAATCTGCAAACCCAAGCAATGTACTGTTAAGATTTCTTTTTCCCCCAGTATGGACTAAAGTATCATATGCCTCATACATTCTATTTTTTTAAAACAGTCCTTGCATATTCCAGCATATTTGCAGTGATACAAAAAATAAATGCACTCTCTTTTTTTTACTTCTTAATCTGTCTAATTAATATTCAGGATGCTTTCTTTCTGGTTATGAAAATGCATGTAAAAGAAAAATACTGCTTTGAAGTTCTGGTTACTGGCTAGAACCAGCTTTTTTGTTTTATACATATATATATTTATATATTTATTACACAAATCCATCACAAATTTAATACAGCAAGAAACCTGGACAAACATTAACCAGTGAGGTTGTAAGCAGATATTTCCTTAATGTATAGAGGTTTGCTGTGTTAAAATAATCCTGTTGATGTCTCTTCTGTAACCAGGAAGAAATGAAGGCCAGTTCTATACAGTATTCTGGCTTTTACTGGGCAATGTGTATTGTTTAGTATATTTGATTGCAATTATGTCCTGGCTTTGCAGTCCATGCAGCTCATGGCTCCTTAATAGTGTTTCATGCCTCTTTATTGCCAACAGCACAAATACCTGAGCCCCAAAACTTGGTTTTAGACTTTGCATCCATGAATACAACAAAAAGAGGGTAGAGAGAACTGTAGGGATGGAAGGAGAAAAGGCAAAGATATTTTGATAAAAAATCCCAAAAATGCTAGAAAATTTTAATGCAAAATTTACACATTCTTTTATTTTATTTTTTCTCGCTCAGTAATGTCGGTTTGACTATTCTGTTTCAACTTGCTGTAATGCATTGTATTTCAGCAGAGAAAACTATTCTGCAACCAGAAAACAGATCAAATACATCAATGGCTGAGCTCAAAATATGGAATGGCAGTAAAGTCTCCAGGTTGTCTCCATCCATCTGCTTCCAAAATCGATATATAGAAAAAGAAAAGTCTCCATGGTCTGTCAACCTTTCTAGGAAGGACCAATTATGACAAAGATTATTGTAGCAATGCAGAGAAAATACCCTGGTCACTTTTTTCAAATTAAATGTGTTTTGATCATTTTAAATGTTTTCATATTACTCAGCTGTTTGGGGGAGAATGAATAATATGCTCCACAGTCAGTTTATAAGCCCAGAAATTCTTGCAAATGGCACATGGGATAATTCATTACTGTGAATGGATAAGGATTGCATATTTCTGTTCATTTTCAACAAGTCTTTTCAATACTGTTTTTCCAGGAAAAGAAAAATTGTTCAGTTCAAAGCAACCTGCTGATGGGTGAAGACTTATATTCTCTATCTACTTTACCTTAAGGTATCACTGATTTAATAATGAACAGCCTTGGCAAGACTAATGTTTATCAATGCTGTTCTTTAGCCATAATGGAACTCATGATGGATCACTCCACAACCAAAGTGAAAGTGTCCCTGCTCTAGGCTAGAGAACTAATTTTTAAGGTTAGTGTGGCAGCTACATAAAATATATATAGATACAGAACTGGAACATTCAGGAGTATGTGTGTTTTCTCCCTACTGTTGCATAGCTCACCTACTGGCCTGGTAACTCAACAGCCCAGCCACAAACTGTCAAATTATCTTGAGATGCTATCTGCATATTCACAGGTGGCCCTGTGCAACAGGCAACAAACTTATTACATGTGCATGCATGCATGCACACGTGCGCACATGCACACACACACACACACACACACACACACACACACACTAAAGTCATACATATCCTTACACAATCTTGGAAGAAATAAGTTACTTTCCATTCTATTAAAAATATTGGCATTTTAGCATTGGCACACTTTCCATAAAGTATCGCTGGACTATCATATGCAGTTTCAGCTTTTGTTAACCAAGTTCTGCACAGGGGTACATTGCCTTGGTGTCCTTATGGCTCCGACACTGACATTTGGAGAGACATAGAAATAACATGCAATGGAGAAAAAAAGACACAGCATGTAGGGGTTTGTGTGTGTGTGTGTGTGTGCGTGGTGCATGTGTATATATGTCTGTAGAGCTTTTATACAGTACATTCCTTAAGTGGAAATAAAAGAACTTTATCTGGATCTTATATTTGCTTTTTGTTGCTGACAAAACCTTTTCAAAAGGAAGAAATCCAAAGAGATACTCTTCAGGAAGTAAAAGCTGCTTATTCACGGTCCATTTTCTCTACAGTCAGTGCTGAATAAACTGAGACAATTGAAGGTTCTTGTCTCTAGTCTGTTATCTTCCAGGGTTAAGATGATCACCAGAAAGGCCAGGTTCCAAGAAAGCAGGTTCCATTTTACCTATCAAAGGAAACAAACAAATCCCAAGTCAGAACTTGGTATCTTCGCTATTTTTAATGTCAAAGGGAGAAATAAAATGCATATTTTAAGTTTATCATAGAAATATCCTCCATTGGCTATTTTACTATCTTCCAAATAGTTTTTTCCCGCTCTAAAACAGTTACAATAAATGTATGATTTCAGACACTGGAAACATTGAATGTTTTCAAATGGAAAAGCATCCATTATCTAATTAAAAAGAAAACATAATAATTTTGGAAATAGTGCATTTTGATCTAGGAAAACTGTATTAGGAAAAGATGTAAAACCTTTAGTAGAAGCAGGACTGAGATAGTGAGCTAATGCTTTAATGCATTGCATTTAAAGATAAAGCTATCTTCAACTTATGACCAGTTGTTTTATGACTGTTTTAAGTTTTATGGCCATGGAACAGCGCACTGCTCTCCCTGCAGTCACATGACTGAAGCTTTAAAACTGGTCATTTGGTCATAGGGTTTCATGGTTACATCAAGCAATTCAGCAAAAAAAATGATATAAATGATTGTGATCACTTAACAAGCATATAATTTGCTTAATGACTGCAGCATTCACTTAATGACCACCATGAAAAAGGCCAGAAAATTGCTTCTGGTCACATGGGTGCCTTAACTTACAACCAGACTTCTGGTCTGAATTATTGTCATAAGCTGAAGGCTACCTGTATAAATTAGATCCTTGTCCTGGTTTCATTAACAGCAATGTCTTCTAAATTCTCAACTGAGGATATGGAATGCAATTAGAATCAGACTAGGTAGCAAGCTAAGCAGACCAATAGGCAGATTCATTTACACACTTTTTTTGCAAATAATATTTCACTAAACAGTTGCTATATATATATATATATATATATATATATATATATATATATATATATATATATATATATGTATGTATGTATGTATGTATGTATGTATGTATGTATGTATGTATGTATGTATATACACACACACACACACACACACACACGTATTCACAAATCATATTAAACAAGAAGTTTCAGGAACAAGCAATCTTTGGTGGATCATGTTAAAGCAATTTAAACAGATATTCTGAACATAGATATCAACACATGCATAACACTGGAATCAAATTAACTACATAATAGAAAATAAAACATGAAGACCTGCAATCCAATCTCATCCAGCACAGTTTCAAATGCAGACTGTGCAACACACAGTATACAGCATGTATATTTGGTGGAATACATGCACATTAAGGTATCTATGCATAAATGATATGAAATACACTATATTGCCAAAAGTATTCGCTTACCCATCCATATAATCAGAAGCAGTTGTGAGCGAATACTTTTGGCAATATAGTGTATATAATTTGACTTTTTTTTCCATTCATGACATTTGCCTGATGATCTCCTGACACATTTGTCATCATTGCCCCCTTGTCCCTCCTAACAAGGACCCTTGCACAGCTATGGGTTACATTTAGAAAAATAAATAGATGTAAAATATATGGGCTAAGCTTAAAAAAGCAATATTTAATCTAGAAAATATGCAGTCAGTATGTAAGTTTAATGTAAAGAGTAGAGTCAGACACTTACATGGAAGAAAGTATAGAAAGAGATAAGAGTTATTGTGAAAACCAAAGATGAATAATATGCCTAAAATGTGGGGGGAGGGGGAACTCTACCTATGGTAATTCAGGGCTTCTTGGACAAAGATAGCTATGGCTTTCTGGACAATGAAAACCATGGCTGATGACTTCCAGTATCAAGAAAGGATAAAGAAAACTATCTAAAAGGAATGTGATAACTTTAAGGGAAACAGATAAATCAGAACAATTATATTTATTTATCACATTTTCAAATCACCTGACAATATCTAAAATATATTCTTTCAAAGAAGCTTTAGAATGGCCAAAATACTCCTGTATTTGGGCCACTATAAATGGAGAGATTGAAAAAATAGAATGGTCAGAATAAAAGTGAGGTAAAGATTCAAATTCTCTCCAGAACTGCTTTATCTGAAATACTAAATAAGAGAACGGAAGGTTTGGAATAGGTGATGGCAGAAATCAAAATAAGAGGCTGAAGTCTTGAACAACTTGAGATGTGTTCCTAATAACACTTTGTCAATTTAAAATGAAGACTTAGAAAAGGTCATTATTGAAAAAAAAACCTGACAAATGAAAAATCTGAGTTATGCCAAAGACAAATATGTTGTTTTCCTTTCTTTTCTATATTTCTTATTCTAAGAAGACCAATTTAATGTTGATTAGTATTAGCTACTAGAAGTAGAACAAGTTGATGAAACTGACGGCCATTGAGATATGATATTCTTCTTATAGATCTCCATCATCTTGCATCATATGGGATGCAAAAAGCCATTTTGAACTAGTGAATATATGTGGTGTTAGGCAAACCGAAAACCAGTTTAGTGTAGTGATTAAAGTAATGTCCAAAAGATTGTGAGTCCACTCTAGGCATGAAAAACTGGTTTGGTATCTTAGGCCAGTCACTCTCAGGGTTATTGTTATAGGGAAAATAGGAGGAGAAATGGATATTATTTGGGTTTGCCTTATTATTTTAAAAACTAATAGGTGTGATATAAAAATATTTAAAAACTCTAAAGCATTTTTAAAAATAGTGTAATGTTTGTTAACAAAATGGTATTAAAATAATTGGCTTTTAAAAAATGAAAGTACATCCTTCCAAATAGGAAATATTTGTGGATAATTCTAGAAAGGGGGGTGGGGAGGGAGAGATAGACAGAGAGAGAGAGAATGAAAGGAAGGTTTTATTAAGCTGTCACACTGCATTTGGACAGTATGCAAATTTAGCATCTATTCCCAACAACTTGATTTCAAAAACTCATTCATGAGAGAAACTTGTGGTTAAAATCAACAGCTTGTTGTTATAACTGACAAGAATTGATGACAGTGATGTTAGAAATATGGCAGGTTTTACTTGTGTAATTCACTAAGTCCTCTGTCTTCCTAGCACATCAAATTCAATTGTCATTTATAGGTTATTATGAAACTAGAAACTATTGTCACAAATAGTAGAACTACAGATCAGAGGGCAACCAAAATTTAATTCATTGAAAATGATGTTGCTATTCTGAAAATAAATTTAGTTGAAATGGCTTCCAAAGGAGACTTTTGCTTCATGGTATTTCTATTACGTGCACTAATTTATGTGGCTGTACATCTTCTGTTACAAATTATCTCATAATCTGAATTTATAGATGAAATTTCTATGCATGCTTATCTGGGATTATGTCTCATTCAGTTCTATAAGACCACAAGACATGTATGTACATATGTATGTATTTTGTATGTACATTAACATAGAGTAACATACATACATGTATGTATATATTATGTGGGGTTTTTTTTTAAATGGGACTGTCCAACTCCAGAACAACTTTAGGCAGTTTAAAAATTAAAAATATAACAAAATAAAAGCCAAATATATCAAGAAAAAGAATACCACTGACTGGAAGAGAGAGCAAAAGTATAAAACAGTAAAAAGAAAAAAGTAAAATCAAATCAAAGGGCTTCAATCATTTTAACTCAATAATTGCCTGGGGGGAATAGCTATGTGTTTAGTAGTTTGAAGAAAATCAAAGTATGGAAGCACCATGAATCTCTGGGGAAAGAATCATTCCACAATGCTGGAGCCATCACTGAGAAGCCATGCTTCTTAGGTTCCTTAGGATAATGGATTCATATTTAATTCTTATCTAGGTAGCTTACAAAACCTCAAAAAAGTTAAAACATTTAAAAACATAACATATACAACATGGACTAAAACAAACATGACAATAAAAAGAAACCACAACAGGGAGCTTCTAAACATATTCCCTTAGATCTGGATCAGAATAGGTATAAATAATTTTCTGGAATTCCAGGAGCATACTCATTCTGACTGACCTCACCACATAGGTAAACATAAATAGAAACAAGCCACTCAAGTAACCAGGTCCTGTGTTACTCAGGCTTTATATGTTGAGGGGTCTTTGGTGCTCTATGAGCTTGCTTGTTTTCCTGCAAAAGTTTCATTACCCAAACTAGGTTACATCATCAGTATTAGGCTTTATAGGTGATAATCAACATTTTGAATTGCACCCAGAAACCAACACATTACAAACAGTACAGCTCATGAAACAGTGGGGACATGTTCTCATACTTTCATTGTTCATGTCATTATCTTCTAGAAATGTATCTCAATGTAGAATGTATTATAATAATTCAGTCAGGAGAGACCAAGGCATGAGTGGCTATCTGAAGGGCCAGATAGCTTTAATCATTCAGGAGATACCGTGATTGAACAGATGGCCAAGTTTAAGATTGGAAGATCTTGTCCACTTCCTCAAGAGCTACAAACTCTCTACAGACAATCTTACAAGCCATATGTCGAGCACATCATCTGGACCTGTCAACTTGGCGTTCCACTCCAAATAATTTCAAGTAACAAATAGCTAAATTATAGACAATCTTGGAATATTTAGCACTTTCTCAACTCCAAGTAATGTTAAGATAAAGTTAACAACACTTTTTCATATTCATTTATCATATTATTTTATATGTAAGTAATGAATTTTAAATTTGAATTTATGATATTTTCTAGATTATTTTGGCACCGTCAGCCCCAAAACATACTTCTTATTATTTTGGTTCTACAATTCTGCAATAAGTCATTTAAGATAAATTGACTGTATCGGTTGATTTAAAGAAAGCAAAATCAATCATTTAAAATGCTTTGCAGGTAGTTATTATCTTAAGACTGATTGTTTAACAACGTTTTGGAAATAGGAGAGCTTCAATGTATGATGGCCTTGGAAAGGGTGGCATATGGCCTAGAGCACTTTGTGCAGTGTGGCACTGCCCCTCTAGTACTCATGTGAATACATTTCAGGTGCTTGGCAGCTGGCTCACTGTTATTACCAGCTGCATCATCTCGAGTCCCTTTGGGGAGAGGGGGCGGTATAAAAATCTAAATAAAAGTAAAGTAAGTGGTCATCTAACCATGATTTTCAACATTTTCTGCGGCTTTCCAGCATTGTTTGCCAATGTATACTTGGGATATGGATTCAGACTGATCACCATGTGATTCACTTTAAAAACATGGTGAAGATGTTTAACTTATGCTTGATCTAGACAACTAAAATAGGAAAATATAGTTTTATATATATATGCAAACAGCTCCAAATTTAAAGAATATGGATATGTATTTTTGAATCCGTTTCCCCCCTGTAATCTTTTAATATACAGTTGTTTAAGTTTCCATGTGAATCATCCCATGCTTTCCAGCAAACAAATAAGTATAAAAGCGAGAATTTCATGGCTCAGTTTGCACAAAATGACAATCATTACAAATATGTAAACAAATTATTAAGGGGAAATGGAGCCAGTTTGTGATATCACAATCTCCTATTAAGCACAGAAAAAATATATAATAAACATCCTTTATGATTTCCACTTCATAAATGCATTAATGAAAATTGAAACAACAGGTATAGAATACTTCCACTGACCTTTTCAGTATTGTCAGTGGCCTCTTGAAGGACGGTTAGATGCAGATTTGGGAAATCCATTATTAAGAATGGCTGACTAGTAAGATGATTTCTAGAACCATGACAGATATACTCAGTATAATGCAACAGCAACCAACATTCTTCCCTCGATAAAAGAAAATAAATAAATCCAGTAATCCATGAAGGTTGCTCCCTGTCTTTCTTAGATTGCAAGTGGATAAATCTTGAGAGGCACTGATCATCCAAATATTTTCCTTTAAGCTTTCTGCAGAGTACCATGGATGCCTAGAATATGCCAACATTTCCTGGTTCAGAAGATTCTTTGTTCCAATAAAAGATGAAAGGGGGGGGGGGAATGGTTTATCCACAGATCAAACACAATAATTGTAATCCCATGGCTGCTGGGGAGAACAACAGTATTTCCTTTGTTTAATCGCAGTATCTGGCAGGAAACACAGCTTCAGAACTTGAATGGATGTTTTATAGATACAAGTATATTACATAATGCTGATCCACATATAAGTGTATTCCAGGAAACAATTTGTTCCAGGCTTGTTCTCAAATGACGACCTGTCATTATTGTAGGTTCCCTCCTTGCAACACTATTAGCAATCTTTATATATCAAACAGTGCTGCAAATCATTATTATTGTTATTTCAATGGCAAGGAGAAGAAGTAAAAAAGTGCAGTTCTTCAATTAAAGTGCATGGATGAGGTAAACTAATTTCAAGAGTTTAGAGTTTATTCAGTACTGTCTCAAACTGGAACCATTCTGCCATGCATTTGTTGCATTTGGGTCCTCATTGCTTGGACGCTGTTCAAAATCTTATTCTGGTGTGCAATGGCAGTAATTCCGATTCTTGCCAGGTCTCTACATGAATTTAAAAAAAAAGGAATGAGCCAAAAAATAAGATCTTTATGCCAAATATATACATATCATTATCAATAACCAATAAATAATAAAAAGGAAAATCAAAGTGAATTTATATACATTCTTAATTAAATGTCCTGATGTGTTGTATTCTCTGTGTTTTATTGAGGTTTATTATAACATAAAATACACTGAAAATAAGCTGGGACAAGTAATGGGAGCTCACTCTATTACACGGCACTAGGGATTCGAACGGCTGAACTGCTGATCTTTCTGAACTATAAGCTCAGCGTCTTAGCCACTGAGCCACTGCGTCCCTATAACTTCTAACCTAATTACCCATAATTTCCAGCATGGTAAAATATTAATATAGCTTAAAATTTTACATTACTTATAATTATTATAGTCCTATTCTAGTACTACACAATTATTAAATCTTCAAACTAAATTCTAAAATTTCATTTTTGTGTATTTCAAGTATAAAGCCAGAAGCAATTTCCCAATCGAATGTCTGAGTGCACTGTAGAAGGTATTTTCAAATCATACCAATTTCAATATTTCACTATTAAAGACATACCAACATTCTAATGACTGATTAAATGTAATCTGATTAAATACAGTTTTATACTTTATTTTGTTAACACTGCTGAGTACTTACTCCTGGTTCATATGCACCACAGCCTCTAAGGTAGTATAGCTGGCAGCTGTGAAGTTATCCTTATATCGTTCCATTTTAATAGCCTGAAGCCAATCACCAACAGAAACTACACTTGAGAATTCAGGAGAACTTGGATCCAGCAAAGCAGTATTAGGCCTAGGACCAAAGATAAGCATATTGTTTTAATTAACAAGGAAGGCATCTAGATTTTAAGCTTTTCAATTATTTTGTATAATTAGAGGTGTAAGATGTATGCACATTTTCTGGGGGAAATGGTCTGTATTTTGGTTTGATGGGTAAGACTTTAAATTTGTGAACGGTTGAAATATACACAATTCTTATTTTTAAAGCAATCTTTAACACAATAAAAATAAATAGAGACTGATCCAGTGTTGAAGCTGTCAAAGGTTTTGATGCCTAACAGAGGACAGAAGCCTCCAACTCATAGAACATCACACCGTCTGCTAGAGAGACGTTTCCTGAGGTTGTGCTCCAGCATGAGTCCAAAAGCTCAGAAGACAAAACTTCTAGTCCCGGTGACTGACCCAGATTGGATCCTGCAAAAAAATCTTCATTAATAATACAGATGAGGTTCTAAGGAAGATGGTGAATTGTGAATGAATTACGTCCTCTCCCATATAGCCTGTATCAAACATTAAAAAAACCAATATTCACTACATACACAAATGTTGATTTAATAGATATGAAACATCAGTGATGAAAAGTGTAGCCCTTCATACAATCTGGAAGTGCAGAACTTAGAAAAAGCTTCCATCAGGCCTCTTCCTGGCCAGATATAGAAGTTAAATATTTCCAAAATGAAGGAATAATAGTTATAGTCAAGTAAAAAATTAATAATGATAATAATGTATACATATATATTAGATTGATAATATGAGATTTTATATAAATTGTAAGTGAGGACTATGGAGAGAATGAACAAAAGTTTTGTAACTAACTGAATGTAACTGGAAGATGTTTTTATGTTTTGTATGTGTAAGTTTGTCTTTAAAAAAGAACAATTCTTTAAAAAAAGTTAAATATTTCCATACAAAGCAGGTACAGGGAAGAATTAATCTATTTTACTCAATTTCTGACAAGTATGTATGTATGTATGTATGTATGTACGTACGTATGTATATATGCAAAATGCTAGCATTGACCACATACAGCTTCAATTTTTGTCTTTTCAATTGCAATTTCTACTTTTTAATGTCATGTAATGTAAAGTTAAACTTTACCTTTAAATTTTAATGTGGAAATACCATATAATAATAGAAACGTTTACATGTTGTGTACTATTTTTAAATAAACCACAACAAATATTTATTATTATTAAAATAAACAAAAATTTAGGGCTTTTATTTATTTCAAGTGTGGGTAATCAAAGATTGCAAGCATCTTGTATGAGAAGAATATTCCTTTTAATCTTTATCTTTGCCAATGCTTTTTGACAGCCTTAAAAGAACACTTCTTCTTTGGTAGCCTGTGTTGTTCAAAGCTATACCTAAATATACACATCCATTCATTTCAGGATATTTAATGCTGGTGTTAAAAGGAACTTCATAACAATAAGCACTGGAGATCAGATTATACATGACAGGAAAAGCTATAATAGTCTAAGATATATGCTTATCAGAAAATTGGAATCAAATATTGCTGGTAAAGATTAAACACCTGATAATATACAGGCCTTCCTTCTTAAATAATCAAATAATGACATTTGTCATAGTACAGGTGCAGTTAGAACCAACTAGAAGAAATAAGAAGATAGCTACTTTTCGGAATGTAAAATTAAAATGTTTGTTTTTAAAAACAACTCTTTCTTAAACATGTATTGTGAGAATTTAAATTTAATATTGTTCATCTCTCTATTCATTTAATGCATCTGACTGAACTAATTTAGGGGTGTGGAGTTTCTCTTGAGATAAAGATATTCACTTTTTGGAATATTTTGTTTTCTTATCACCTTTTCTCTCTGGCTAGTCATGACATCTTGTTCCGGAGACACATGATTGCTTATGCTCTTTAGGAGAATTCTCTGTTCCTTGTAATAAGAGGTATTAAAATAATTAAAAAAATTGTAAAAAATATATTAAATTTCAATTAATCTCAGCTGAATGGAAGATCTCTCTATTTATTACTGTGGCTGTGGCAATATTACTTCAATTAGAGTTACATTAAAAGTTGTGTCACTATTACATTAAAAACATGATATGAAAAATTGGAGGTTTCCACTAAAATGTTATATTAGCTATGGTCCAAAGTATCTGATATACAAATGGTGGTTTATGTTTTGAGGTGCTACTAGGATAGGACTGTAAAATTTTAGGTGTCACTAAAATTTTGATGGTTATCCAGATTGTGGTAGTCCAATTATGGTAGCCTATTTAGAGAAGGGAAAATAATTACATGTTTCAATCTAAATCTGAATTATACTGGGTGAAAACTCTATTTTAGTCTACTCTATTCAGAATACCACTCATGATTTGAAATTAAAGTTTTTCCCAGCCTTACTGGAAGACCGATACATAAGTTTGAGCTAGGAACAGTTGCATGAAAGAAGATCTCATGCTCTGCTACTGGAGTAAAAATATGATTCATGAGTTGGGAACTGGAGGAGCTAGGGATTGTAGGCTTGGGAAAGCCTTCTGCCAACTTCCTACTGTGAAATTCAACTTCAGGTAGGTTTCTAACATAAGCCGCAATTTACAATGATGCATGAATAGAGTAAATTGCAAATTATCCCAGCTGCATCCAAGGGAGCCTACTACTTCTTTTGCTTGACAGAAAGAAAAGGTGACCTATTCAAATTGCTTCATTAAAAGGCATTTAAATGAAAAATTAACAACCATATTCTAAATTTTAGTCTTCTAAAGTCATCATTTTTCACAGAAAAGCCTTCTCAGACAAACTAGCTACCGCCAATTTGGTTCAGATCTGTTTGTGTGTAAATTTCATTACGCCCAGCCAGTTCAGCCAAAAACTATGTTGGCTAAGGATGAGTTTGTGATATTACATATCAGACTACATCATGTCAGAAAAGGGTAAAAAAAATAAGATTTGTCATCAATGACCATTTCTACTGATGGTTTTGGCTGGCTCCTTTCCACCCACTGCTCTGGACTCTTTTACACGGACTTCCCTTCAGGCAAGCTGCTCAAGGCAATTGTGACTTTCATTTGGGATGTGTGAATAACAATGCATTCCATTCTGCTTTATATATTTTCTATTCCACTGAAAGTATTACAGATTATTCTGTGCATGCATGTTTGTGTTGGCTGGAACCAGAAAGCTTTCTATATAGAGAGTACACCCCAATATTAGATACTTTCAGTCATAAAAGAAAAAAAGTTCAGGCACAGCTGCCAAGGCAGCTACTTAGTTTTAAAGGTAAAGGTATTGTTTTAAATAGTGATTAACTTCTAACCTAAAGGTAAAGATAAAGGTTCTCCTCGTACATATGTGCTAGTCCTTCCCGACTCTAGAGAGCGGTGATCATCTCCGTTTCAAAGCCGAAGAGCCAATGCTGTCCGAAGACATCTCTGTGGTCCTGTGGCTGGCATGACTAAATGCCAAAGGCACAGAGAATGCTGTCACCTTCCCACCAAAGTTGGTTCCTATTTTTCTACTTGCATTTTACATGCTTTCAAACTGCTAGGTTGGCAGAAGCTGGGACAAGTAACAGGAGCTCACTCCATTACAATACAATACAATACAATACAATACAATACAATACAATACAATACAATACAATACAATACAATACAATACAATACAATACAATACAATACTAGAGTTGGAAGGGACCTTGGAGGTCTTCTAGTCCAACTCCCTGCCTAGGCAGGAAACCCTATACCATTTCAGACAGATAGCTACCCAACATCTTCTTAAAGACTTCCAGTGTTGGGGCATTCACAACTTCTGGAGGCAAGCTGTTCCACTGATTAATTGTTCTAACTGTCAGAAAATTTCTCCTTAGTTCCAAGTTGCTTCTCTCCTTGATTAGTTTCCACCCATTGCTTCTTGTTTGGGTGGAAACTAATCAAGGAGAGGAGCAACTTAGAAATGAGGAGAAATTTCCTGATAGTTAGAACAATTAATTATGTGGCACTAGGGATTCAACCCGCCGAACTGCCAATCTTTCTGATCAACAAGCTCAACATCTTAGCCACTGAGCCTCCACATCCCTTAGATTACATTGGCATAATTATTAGATTCCTGCCAGGACCTTGTATCCATGAAAGAACCATCAGAACAGGATCACAATTAAAATGCACATACAATATTTATTTTAATACCGTGGAAATGTAAATGGTAAATTTATAGAGTACGGTTATTTGGGGAAGTAATATTAAGTATATCTACTATTTTATACTGGTAAAATATAAGTACTCTGATCAAAATTCAGTTTAGCACAACTGTTGAGCTGAATTACAGTTAGCTGTCACTACCAATACTTTCCTTCATCCATTACCATTAGAAAAATACAACTGACCTGGAGTTTTCTGAGCCTGTCCTCTTCAAGCTATTGGGATTGCGGATGAGTTTATCTAACATGTTGACAATCTGTCCAAATTTAGGTCTATCACTACGTTCTTTCTGCCAACAATCCAGCATTAATTGATGTAGAGCGACAGGGCAGTCCATTGGGGGTGGAAGCCGATATCCTTCTTCAATGGCTTTAATAACCTAAGAAACATAGTAAAACAATATTTTAGGAGACATTTTAATTCAGAGAAGATAAAACAAAGCAAGTTTCATTCAGTTTTGGCATCAATCAAAAATTATGTTTATATAAGAAACCCATCAATATATTCTTATTCAGCCACTAGTAGTATTAAAATAATAGAGAGTAATGTCATATGAAATATACAGATAATAAACATAGGCCAAAATATACACCTTAAAATTGGGATTAGAGAAAAATGGTTAGATAACAGCATAATGCCAGAATACTTTTAAAAAGTTGTTAGATTGTGATAGAGGTTTAACTGTTGTGTTTCACGATGCCCGTAATTACATATTTATGAGAAGAGTGGCTATGTAAATTTGGCAAATAAGACAAATATCATTTCAACTACAAAAAGGTAAAATAAAGGAGTTTGTAATTACATTCTAGTTACCTTGTTATTGGGCAAAATGTCTATTAAACAATGTATTTGTGAAAATTTATAAAATAGTATACATCTTGATAGAATCCCCCTATTAAGAAGTCATGATTTAATACGATCTAAACATGATCATGACCATGAAAAAGAGGGGGACATAATTTAACTTGACTTGCATAAAATCCTAGTATACAAAATAGCACAATGAAAATAAACTATTCAAATATTAGGTCCAGAGACGACTGAAGAATTCTACTCAAGGGTTGGTTTTACATCAAGGCCGGATGTCAAATGATGTATTCGGGACTCCATTCTAGCCCTGATATCATTCAACATATTTATAAATGTCTTGGTAAAATTTAAGTAATATGATTATCTGATTTATCTTCCAATTCGTAGATGATATAAAAAATGGAGACATAGCAAACACTATAGAGACCAATATCAAGATTCAGGGGGATATTGGCAAGTTAGAACAATGAAATTAACAAGATGATTTTCTACAAGAAAAATGTAAAATATTTCATTTAGGCAAAAAAAAATCAAAGACATGATTGTAAGATGGGCAAGACCATATTGGACAGAATTACAGCATCAAGATCAAGAGAAGCCATTGTTTCTCTCTATTCAGTTATGGTCAGAGTATAAGGAGAATAAGTGGTTAAGTCCTGGGTATTACATTTTAAGAAGGAGATTGATGAATGGAAGTATTTCCAGAGGTCAGTGTCCAATATGATAAGGGACTAGGGGGGAAAGTTTATGAAACTCATTTGGAATCATTTTATATCTTAACCCCAGAAAAGAATGTGGAATGTATGACAGCTATATTCAAATATCCAAAGGGCAATTATGTAGAATAGAAAGCAGAAGTGTTCCAGAGAACAAAACATTAAACAATGGACTTAAGTTACAAGGAAATTCATTGTTTCTGGGCATCAGAAATTATTTCCAAATAGTCAGAGTTTTCAACAATAGAACAATCCTGATCAAATGTGGACTCTTATTTGCTAAAATATTGGATCACAGGCTGGTTGAGATCTGCTTAGGATACCATAATTGAGAATTTGATGAGATATTCTCCAAAGTTTCTTTTAAATCAGCCTCATATCCTATGATTCTATCCTGCCATAGAATTTTTTTTTCTAAGTCTCAAATACTCCCCCACACACACACACCGCCCCAAGAAAGGGCAATGGAAATGTACTTTAAGGAGTATGCCTATTAAAAATGCTCAGCAACTGTATTAAAAGTTTTGTTGTTCCAGGGATCATTGATCTTCTGGCTGCCAGTGAAACTCTGAAGAGATCAACATATAGCCATATACATTCCATGAACCAGACTACAGTTCAACTGTTGTATAATGGTTTGCATCAGTCTCACTCTTAGTAACACCTGGCTCTTTTTAAGTTACCCAAATCTGTCCATCATGAAATGCAGGAGTGGCGTAATTGCTCAGTACCCTGTACCCCAAAAGGCCAGCTGCAAATTATCCTATTATGGAGTGTGTAATGCTATATGTGTATGGTCATTAACTATGGCAATATGATCTCAAACCAGTTTGCATAAAAATCACATAAACTCTTCCATACATGTATCTCATTATCATATTTGCCTATTTGGCAAAGCTACTGAGAATAAGCTCATGTATAATCAAGACCCAGCTTCCAACTGCTGGGCATGTCTAGTTCACAATACTTCATACCATCACAGCTGGCACTAATGGGCACTCTTGCTGGCAATCTTTACAGACTGAAGAAAGATTAATTGGCCACACACTTTGATTCACACAACCATACAATTTGTTTCACATGAAGAGTAGTTCAGGCACAATGGCTAGCAATGTGGATTCATACTTCTAAATGGCCACCAAACATTAAGAGAAGAGTGTTGTCTTTGAGGTTTCTAGAAATTGCACCCTCTTCACGAAAATAAAATTAATAACTTTCCAAGTCTTATTTACATTCAAATGGAGAGAAAAAAAGATGGAACCCCACTGTCACTAGTAAGCATTTTCTCCATCTAAGTGACAATTCGAATGCTGTGAGAATTTTTAAAATCTTTTCTGGTAAAGGGCTTTTTTTTCCCAATTCAATTTTTATTATGGTCATGGACCAGCAGAGAAAAAAATTAAACATTAAAATAAAGCAAAATTGTACAGAACCAAACAGCACAAGGCATAATAATATATTATACTTCAGGGTGAAATCAATGGGTGATCAAAGTTTGCCTAATTTGACAGACAAAATTTAGTTATATTAAGGGAAATTGAATCTTACTGATCCAACAATAGTCAACAATTGTAGTTTTTCATAGAAATGATCAGAGTTTCCAGCATATTTAATCAAATAAGGTTATATGTCTGTGACGCACAGACTCACAGGGGGCAATACAACAAGACATGAGCTGTGGTTTCAATGTCCAAAGGGGCACAACTCCAGTAAAAGGCATCAGAACTGCACTACAGTCTAATTAATCTTGACATTCTTTTAATTGGACAATAAGAACAAAAGGACAGCACTATATCTACTTTTCTTGTTGATAAGAATTTGTGTTTATAAAATGCCTCTGATACATTTTTTTCCACATTAAATGTTAGTGATTTTGTTTATTCGGAGTCAAAAGCACAGGATCATCCTGTTCTAATACTGTCCATTCTGAATAGCTGTACTCTCTTAATTCTGCTACTTAAAATCCCTTATCTTCAAAGTGTGTGCATGATCTTATACAGTTATTTTATGTTTTATATCACTAAGATAAAATGTGTCCCTTTCTATATTTCATTTTTGAAGGATAAAAAGACATCTGACTGATGTGATAAAACACATTTTTAAACATCAGTAACCTTTAACTTCTATTAATGGGTGAACATCTTAAATTACCCATTTTTTGGGGGGTAAAATTAGGGTACTTCCAATTGATGACAAAGGGTTCTCTGTTTTATATCTCAAGAGTAAAGGAAGCAAGAAATGTTGAGCTGTTTATAAATCAATCAGATAATGCTTATTTCTTATCTCACTTAATTTTCTTCTTTTTCAGATTGTTCTGTCATATTGCAGTTGCATTCAGTCTCATTTAGAAAAACAGAAATGTTATTAACTCCCACTTGGAATGAAGTATTCCAGATGTTAGAGTAAAAAGAACTTACATAATGTACAAAGGGTCATTGGCTAAAGCTCATTTATTAATGTACTCCAAGGAGATATCTTCTGATGTTGTTATTCCTCAAACTTTTTGCACAATAAATAATAATAAAAGCATCAATAAAATTGTCAGCTCAAAATAGGAGTTAAACTCACATTAGGTTCAAAATATCAATGGAAAACTTGCTTTATAGATATAATAAAATATTTTCAAGTGAAAAAGGTTATACAGAATCAATATCAACAATTTCATCTCCACAGTTTGAAATGTTTTATAAATGGAAACATTTATTTTGGAGGCAATGCATTCCTTCCTTCTTATGGTATGATTAAAATATGTAAATTGACTACTTAACTGCCTATATGTATACCTATAAAATATGTTGCAAAATCTCCAGCAGCCAGATATTTCAAGTTTTCTCACTTATTTCTCTGTCTTGTCAACATTTCTCCTTCCTACACATTGTAGGAATCTTACACATCCTACAATCTTACACATTGCTGTAAGGTGTGAGATATTTTTTAAAGGGTAGATGTATGGATGAATGAATTATTCCCTTCCTGACCAACAACAACAGAAGCAAAGCTCATCAGCAGTCCCTTCAATCATTGCCTTGATATTTTCCCATTCTCTAATCAATTTCACACACTTCAGAAAATCTGCTGGAAGTTCGGGCACTTCCAGTTAATTTCTCACCATGACTTTTTTTCTGCTTTGTATAATTTGTAAGAAATTTCATTTGATGGCATCCCACAAATAAAAATGGAAATGAATTAGGCTCATAGTCTTTTGATTGTCTTGGTCCAATCCAAGTTCACTCTTTACAGGCAATTATGGATAGTCTTTCATGGCATGAGTCCAGGTTTCTTGAGGGAATTTCTCATCCCACTGGAATTGGCCCATCCCACTGTGCTGGCAGAAGACTCAGCCCATTTATTCTGGTGATTTGGGTCCAGAAGAAGAGCCTCACTGCTGTTGCACCTGCCCACTTGCCCCAGTATAAGGTTGGCTTCCTGACCTTCGACAGGATCCTAAAGACCTGGTTCTGTTAGCTAGCTCAGGGCTCCAATGGTGGAACATTGCACTAGGGTAGAGTGGAGATGGTTGATCAATTAACAACAGATCCCACCCGCAATCCTATCCTGCCCCTGCCCTCCCCATAATTGCACCACAGCATTTGGCTTGATTTAACTTAATGTTTTAGAATATTTATATTTATCTTTCATGATTGTAAGTTGCCCAGAGCTACCTTGTGGTAATATGGAGTGTCAGTAAATTTTATAAATAAATAAATAAATGGAGAGCAACTTTCTGATCAAATACATCTTATCAAAATTGTATTTATCCCAACACAAAATATGCTCCATTACCTTCAACTATAGAGTGGTAAAAAAAATCTAGTACTGTTTCTGGGATCAGAAGGTTGCCCTATGGGCCACTTAAACTAAGAAAGAAAAATGCCCAAGTGATGTAGACTGTTATCAACATCTCAACAGTTCCTAGTTTCTTACAGGAGTTCTGGCACCTTTTCCCCCATTTAGATTCATTTAGATCCAATGCAACCCTACCTTTCTAACTTTTTATAAACTGCTAAAACCTGGTGGTGTTCTCTCTCTCTCTCTCTCTCTCTCTCTCTCTCTCTCTCTCTCTCTCCTTCCCTCCCTCCCTCCCTCTCTTTCTCTCTCTCTCTCTCTCTCCCTCTCTATCTCTCTCTTATATTGTGGAGGTGGCTAGCCTTGAAAATAAAATATCACATTACACTGAATAAAATGATTGTGCTATAGTCTCACTTATGTTCAATTCCAACATCATGGCAACTTATCACAAAAAGTAGTTCCCATGATGGTGACAGACACTTACATCTTGATTGGACATATCCCAATAAGGCCTCTCTCCATATGACATCACTTCCCACATGACAATTCCATAGCTCCAGACATCACTAGCCGATGTAAATTTACGATAGGCAATTGCTTCCGGTGCAGTCCATCGGATAGGAATCTTACCACCCTACAAGTAAATTAACAGAAGCATTTATACAACTGCAAATACTTAAGGTTTGTTTATTCATTTATATAGGCTTACAATTATATAGAATTACTTATATAAAGAAACAGAACATTAAATTAAAAGATAACAGAACAATCCGTCTCCCCACCACAACTCCCCCAAAAGACATACTTTTTTTATAAGCAAAATAAATTTGGAAGCAAGCAGACTTAAGCATGAAAAGTTCAACCTCTTCATCAGAAAGAAAAGAAATAGTTTTCTCATCTTTGTGCATACCTCAAATGGTATATAAAGTATGAGGTAAGTATATAGGTGAGGAAGATATAATACAGGTAGCTGTCAACTTAAGATCACAATTGAGCCCAAAATGTCTGTTACTAAATGAGACATTTGTTAAATGAATTTTGCCCTATTTTATGACTCTTCTTTCCCCAGTTGTTAAGTGAATCACTGAAGTGGTTAAGTTAGTGACATGGTTGTTAAGTGAATCTGGCTTCCCACTTTGCCTGTCAGATGGTCACAAAAGATAAGCTCATGAACCCAGGACATTGCAACCCTCATAAATGGGAATGAGTTACCAAGTTTCTGAATTTTGATAGTGTGATCATGGGGATACTGCAATGGTTGTAGGCAGTGACATGCGGTGAAGTTTATACCTGGTGAGGCAACAATTTTTTTAGACTTGTGGACTTCAACTCCCAGAATTCCATAGTCAGGCATGCTCAGTGGCGACCTGCCGCCCTCCGCCCTGGGATTCGGCCACGGCACCGCCTACCAGAGCTGCGCGGAATCCGGGGCGCGCTTGTCGGGTGAGGGCAGTGCAGATGGGGAGCGGACGGAGCGGAGGAAGCCTCTCCCCCCCCCTCGAGTCTAGGGCAGCGAATCATTCGATAGGAAACTTGCCTCTTGGAAGGAATGACTCGGCTTGGCTCCTGCTTTGTCTCTCCTGCCTCTTCGCTTCTCCGTTCGGTCGTTGGGCGGCAGATCGAAAGCGGAAGCCAAGCTGGGTCATTCCTCCCAAAAGGCAAGTTTCCCATCGAATGACTCGCTGCCCTGATGATGAGAAGTTAGGCTGTGCCTCACTTGCCTCACCTGACTGCACGTCACTGGTTGTAGGTGATAAGTCACTTTTTTTACTGATGTAACTTCAAATGGTTATCACATGAACTGTTGTAAGTTGAGGACTACCTGTAAACATTTCAGTGGTTGGAGTGGGTTTTCAGGGTCCTGCTAAAGAAAGGGAAGCCTAAGACCTTATTTTGCGCTTTTATTTATGATCAGGCCTTGCAGATTATTAGGCATACATTTGCTATTTAAATGACACAAAACTGTTTGTTCCTTGTAAGAAAAATGCTGATTGAGTTCATGTTTTCTCAATTTTATAGAATTCTGCTTTTACACTGGGCTCTGTTTTTTATTTATGAGGAGAAAAGAAGATCAAGTGTTGCTGGCAGGGACTCAAAATCATAAAATGGTCTTATGCATTACATTGCTATAGAGTTTGAGCTTTTGTTTTATTGTTTGTTATTAGTATTGGTATTACATTGCACTGTGCATATGTATTGTATATGTCTATGTGTGGGTGTGTACACAAACAACAATGTATTGCTTTCTCTGCTTAGAGCTACATTAATGTACTGTGAGGTCCAGGCTCTCTGAGCCTGAGTTGTTTTCTTTCAGACATTTCATTATAAAACTAGGTAATATCACCAGAGCTAGACTGCTAGTTGTGACCTAGTTTGGTAGTGAAAAGGCTGGAATAAAAGCTCAGAAAGGATCAAGGATCAGTTCAACCCTGAGTGACACATATTCTTCTTCTATCAGTACATTAATTTGCTAAACTCACAAAATATGGTTTTATAAGATTAGCATTTCATTCCTATCATTTAGGTCAGGGGTGTCCAAACTTGGGAACTTTAAGACTTGTGGACTTCAACTCCCAGAATTCCCCAGCCAGCCATGCTGGCTGGGGAATTCTGGGAGTTGAAGTCCACAAGTCTTAAAGTTCCCAAGTTTGGACACCCCTGATTTTGGTGGTTGCTAGCAGGAACTATGCTACTGTAATCTTTCTTGTGTGCCAGGCTTGTTTTTACATGAACCCGACTCAGAGATACATTTATCAAGCAACTCGGTGGCCTATGCACAGCATAGAAATCAGTTCAGGAATACCACTTTGGAATGGTTCAGTACATGTACATATACTGTTCTAAAACTGAATAAAACATGTTGCTATTGCAATCCTAATGCACGCCTTCTTATCACCAAATGTGGCGAGAATAATGGCTGAAAACAGTACCATTCTTATTATTTGCTTTAGCCTCTTCTAGATTAAAATGGCAATTACTAAATAACATAAATTTTATTTGCTTAAAAAAAAAAAACCAGACGTACTCTTCCTTTTTTAACCCTCATGTGATACAATACAACACACGTATTTTTATGATACATAGTAGCATGTTTTATAATATTTTTATTAAAGTTTACAAATGCAAAAATAAAATAAAAAAATTACTGCAAACTAAGAAGAACATAAAAAGTAAAATAAAGTAAAATAAAATAAAAAAAATTACTGCAAACTAAGAAGAACATAAAAAGTAAAATAAAGTAAAATAAAATAAAAAAAATTACTGCAAACTAAGAAGAACATAAAAAGTAAAATAAAGTAAAATAAAATAAAAATATTTATTTAAAAATGATTTCTTTTTTCTCCAAATAAGAACAAAACCTTCAGGAATTTATGACAATTTCTGATATTTTAATAAAATATTTGTACTTTCCATAACTCATATATATATATATATATATATATATATATATATCAATGGATAAATTACACAATTTCATCATTCACTCTGAATCAGCAAAAGTCCATTAAGAGCTATAGGAATAACATATATGCATGTAGGTATGTAGGTATGTGTACACACACACGCACACACACACACACAGATTTCTTACAATTATTTTCAAAATCTTCCTATATATTTTTGTAAAATTTTAAACAACTCACAGGAAATGTTCTTTCACATCCATATGGCCTCTCTTTATAACTTTTCAAAATCAACTAGTCACCCTTTTGCTTTTCATTCAAAAATAAGTTTAAAAATAAATTTCTTTTTATTTTTATTCTTATTTTGTAAAAAAAAAAGTATTTAATCAATGATAAAATGAAATTCAGCTGTATAATGAAATTTGGCCTTCTGAAGATTCTTAACATCCAAAAACTCATTAACAAGCAACATGCTAAGATGTTTAAGAGAGGAGGTGTATGAACCTAGTATCAATTTAAAGGCACTGAACCATGGTTTAAGTGAGATGTCGTTCCCCCAGCTCACAGATCTCTAAAACAGTCTTACAGTCTCTTAATGGGAAACCTCTGTATGGAGCATTGTGAGCAACTCAGCTCTTTCCTTATCTATAGATGTGAATTCATTGGATTCCTTTTCTGAGCTGACTCTGCCATTACTTCCCCATGTAAGTTTAATTTTTATGAATAACGTATTGTTGTATTATGACCACTGCTATCAAAATCAAACCCAGTTTGTTTTATCTAACTTGTTTATAAATCCTGGGATGATTTTCATGATGCATTATATTACTTGTCCTTTTAAATAATAAGAAACTATGGCTATATAGGGCTGTTATAATCAACACATGAAAAACTGGGATAATGGCCCAAAGCCAATGAAACCAAAGTCTATATTTATTACAGAGCAAGATACAATTGACAAAGAAACTCAGGTCACCATCTAATTTTAATCACAAACTCAAGGATTAAGCCGTACGTTAAAATGATGCGGGAAGTAAAATACAATGGTATTTCCTGTGCTTGCCACACAAGCAGATTAGGAGAAAACCATTGAAACACTATAAGAACTGAGGGTGAGGTCCTGCCTTAGCTTCTATCCTAAAAAAGTGATGGAAAACATGATTACAATAGATTTACTGTATTTAAAGAAATTGGGGGAAAATGCTTTGTTTTCAGGAAGATGAAATTCTGCCTTACCAACCTTTAACATGACTTACAATTTAAGAACATAGAAACACAAGAAGACCTTTACTGGATCAGGTCAAGAGCATATCTAGTCCAGTAATCTGACAAGCACATCAGACAGATGAATTGTGCATAAAGGGTAAATTCTCTTCCACTGGTGCTCCTTAACAACCTGTTTTTTTTTTTTATCTATAGCAGCCAGGACAAAGAGCCCCCCCCCCTCCATTTTTCTATGCTCTAAAAATGCGTTGAGTTCCTTTTAAAATAATCAAAATTGGTGACCATTTTATCTGATATTACAATTTTAACTATTTGTTGCATTGGCTCTAATTTTCCTTTCCTTTAGATAATAAATGAGAGGAGAAAACCTGCGCTCTATATTTCCAAGCTATGTATGATTTTATAAATGCATTTATGTATGATTTTATAAATCTATAAAATTTAGAGAGCCAGTTTGATTTAATGCTTAAGGCACCAAGCTAGAAACCAGGTGACTTTGGATTCTAGTCCCGCCTTAGGCATGGAAATCAACTGGGTGACTTTGGGCCAATCACTGACTCTCAGCATAGCCCTGCTCATTCCACGGGTTTGGCTGCAGAGGAGAAAGGAATATTAGGTTCATTGGCTAGCTTGAACTATGTATAAAAATAATTAAAAAGAATATAAATTTTAAAAAAAATCCATCCAGAACACTTTTGGAACATAGAAAACTTGTCATATTATGCTGTTATATAGTACTACTTTAGTTACTATAACTAGTCTTACTTTAAAGTAAGAGTGATACTCCGCTTTACTGAATTTCTCATGATATTCTTTTTTTTTTTAGTTCTTAGTTTTCTGGGTACATCCATATATCTATGGCTGAAAGTAAGACATTAAACTGTCATATGCTCTTTTTTTGTTTAATTCACTTAAAATACATGTTCTTGTGCCTGGATTATATCTGTGTCTATGTGGCATTTCATTTTTAGAATCACCTGCACCAACTCCTAGAATTGAAAACATTCAATGACTGGTGATTGGAACACAGTCTTGCACTTTAGTGTTGGCAGCTGCTCATTGAAATGATGAGAAAGACACAAGCACATGAGCTGATTTCTTGCATTCATGGTATTTGATACTTTGATGGTAGCTAAGTTATAGCTTTCTTTTTCATTTATTATGGTAATGGAAAAAAATACTTTTTATCCCTACAACCCATATGGTTGTTTGGCTTGTATCAGTGGCATTTAAAAAAAAAACTATAACAATTTAAAATTAATTGTGGTTAGTCAACTATGGAACTTATCCAAACTGTCCTGAATGGTGTTATTAAAACAAGACAATGTACTGTGAAAGTATATATATATATATATATATATGTTTTCGTAGATTTTCACGGGTGTAGGTATGCTGGTTTTGTTGTATTCGGGTCTTTTCCCGTGTAAGGTTGAGATTGTCTTTGCAACGTTTCGGCAGGATCACACCTGCCATCTTCAAGCTGTGGGCTTAAAATGGGAACGGAGCTGCCGTCTTTCTGTAAGTCTTGGAAGCCACCACCCCATCCCCTCCCACCAAGACTTACAGAAAGACGGCAGCTCCGTTCCCATTTTAAGCCCACAGCTTGAAGATGGCAGGTGTGATCCTGCCGAAACGTTGCAAAGACAATCTCAACCTTACACGGGAAAAGACCCGAATACAACAAAACCAGCATATATATATATATAAATAAAATGTACACACACACACACACACACACACACACACACACACACACACATATATATATATATATATATGTATTTATGTTACAACCCCTGGTATGACTAAATAAATAAAGTCTCCCTTTATTTATTTATCAGTACAATTACAACATATATATATATATTGCCGTTCCATTGGAAGGGAAAACACTTCACTATATTTGCATAGCTGAATTGCAAGGAAAGCTTTTCAATCATTTCCTCCTGACCTTCTGTTTGAACACAGCTCTCTAGAAATCTGTCTTGGCTCAAAACCTCTCTGCCCTTGTTAGTGGGAAATTACAGGGCTGGACAGCATTAAAATACTCAGAAGGCAGATTGCAATTTTCTCTCCCCTCCCCAGTCTTTTTAATGAACTGCATGTTCATTATAGGGGAAGTCTGAAAATTAAACAGCACAAACTAGATTTTTCTAACAATCTCTGTACTTGGGAAAACAGATGGAGAACTGCTGGCATTTAAAAGGGAAAACATCTAACAAAATTATACTTCTTCATGATAAACTTTGCACCCACTTTTATCCTAATGCGTATAAGCTTCAAGGGTGTTTATGATCACCAGGATGCTACTGTATAAGCTGTGATTTTTGCCTCATTAGACTTTCTATGCAGTCAACAAAAACTCATGAAGCCACTAAATGAGTATTATTCCACCCGTTGTAAACATACTCATGCTCATGAAAATGTCACTGATCTCCATAAATAAGCAAACAGCGCATGAAAAAACAAGTTTATTTTTTTCTTTGCTTATTTACTTACTATAGTTTGAATGCTGCTCAGCTCCAAATGGCTCTGTGGGCCAATTATATCAAGCAACACAACAATAAAATCATTAAAATAGAATAATAATCAAAATAACATCAAACACTTCTTAATCATAAAAGATAATAATTAAAACAATTTAAATTACCCAAACCTATTTAACAGAAGCAGGTCATCTACATTGTCTCTCAATGCTTTCATTAAAGCTGTATTTTCTTCAAAATCCCAATAAGGAGTGATATTATATAAATATTGACCAGGAAAGAAGATTTACAGGTGTCTTTTAATAAATTTCTTTGGATAATATTACATATTTTGCAAGTATACATCTAGTATCTTTATTGAGTTGGAAGACATATACAATAGATAGACAGAGTCAGACAGATAGTGATGGACAGACAGATTTTGACTTACCCTAGTCGTGTAGGCTGCTTCAGGATCATCTTCTAGAACCCGGGACATACCAAAATCAGAAACTTTACAGACCAAGTTGCTGTTAACTAGTATGTTTCGAGCAGCTAGATCTCTATGAACATAACTCATGTCAGACAAATACTTCATTCCAGAACCAATTCCTCGGAGCATTCCTACCAACTGGATTACAGTAAATCTGCCATCGTTCTTCTGAAGGGAAGGAATAAGGAAGATAAATAAAAGAACATATTTTTGATCAATTATAAGTTGTCTTTACAACTTTTTGGAGTTTCCCTCAACCCACCATCCCAATTATATTTTACAAGTGAATAAAGATGGTCTTTATGAAGTTGCACTAATGTCTGTACTGATAAAGTAAATTCAAGCCGGCATTAGATAACAAATTGGTGCTCTCTGATTCTTTCCCTAAGCTACTTGTAGGAAATCCTAAATATATCATACTAAACATGCTGACTTTGTTGATAACTCACTTAAAAAGTGAGGTAATAAAGGTGAACCATTTCTAAAAATCCAGCAGGAAGTATTCAAACTTTACTAGTGAGAAAAGTAATATATTCTATACTTGAGGATTGTATTCCTCCTTGGGACCAAGACCTCCTGTTGCTCAGTTCTCAAGGGATGAGGCATCTTTTAAAAACTCTGGTACTGTACTATATTACTTTCTTTCTTGCCATTGAGCCCTATAATTAACTGGCAAAATATAATCCTGTGCTTTTTGCACTAGCTTCCTGGGATATATGGAATGTTCCCATTTTAATTAACCAACAACAACGTGAGACTTTTAATAAGCATTTTAATCAAACCTGCTTCTGAGTAAACATGGATTATTTAGAGCTTATTTTATGGTTCACTTACCCTCCCAGCAATAGAAATATGGAAAAATGCCCTAGTAAGCATCTCCAAACATAATTCTATTTCATCTTGAAACTCCAATAGATAAACAAAGATATTAAAGTTTTTCTCTCTTTAGGTTTTATTACATGCCAAGTACCTACCCTGAGAAAGGCATCCAAAGAACCATTCTCCATGTACTCAGTTATAATCATGACGGGTTTACCTAGAAGTTGGAGATTAAAAAACAGAGTTCATAGATGCAGACAATTGGGTCAATGGATAAGGCTTTTTTTAAAAAAAAACTATTTTTTAAAAAATACGGAACAACTTCCAACCTATAGAATGAGCCAGAAAACAAATAATGTAAAAGTATTAGTGAGTTTCAGCCAGAAAATTAGCACTTAAGCTAACTCACTGACAAGGTCTTTAACTACAGTACACATCATAATCTCCAGAGAGTATAAGAATCCATAATTGCTCACTAAAGAGAAATGGAGATGCAGTAATAGACCAAATAGGCCTATTTGCACTTGGAGTAACGTAAAGATAATTGCATCATTTGCTAGACAGTTTGTATGTCTGTAGGCATTTGGCTGGAAAAAAAAATCAAACTTATAGTTTGAAAGATATAGCCTGTCAGCTGTAAGCAAAGATCCAGGTGTGGCATTCAAGAATAATTTTATTTCTCTTTATTTAATTTATGATTTATATTTAATGTTTTAATCTTGCTTTATTCATTTGTCTTATCCTGAAAAGGCATGGGCCAATTAGTTATCAAACTCTACTCCAGAAAAGCCTAATTTTAATACAAAGTTGAAAACTAACCTTGGGTTGTCCATAAGTGATGGCATGCTAATCATTATGCTTTGACTCCATTATTATCTAATGGCGGCCATTGGTGTATTTATTCATAGACTATTTTAACACTATTTAATTCTTAAAGTGTCTTTTACGCATATTTATATATTTTTTTAGAATCATCTGAAGATCCATTTGTGTAACACTATTTTTTTTTTAATAGAAGGCCCATGCTTCATTGTAGATAGACTTTCTGCAATTAAGTGCATTGTCCTGTGAGGGACACAAATAATGTTTCCTTTTATTAAAATTTGATTTTAATATGTCATGAATAGATCACAAAATGGGATATAATTCAAAGGAAGGAAGGAAGGAAGGAAGGAAGGAAGGAAGGAAGGAAGGAAGGAAGGAAGGAAGGAAGGAAGGAAGGAAGGAAGGAAGGAAGGAAGGAAGGAAGGAAGGATCTGCTGAAACATTTATCTGAGAAAATTGGTCCTGGAAAATATTTTCATACTGAAAAACTGCTATAATTATTTCTAGATTAGCATCTATTTCACCCAGTATGTTATCTCAGCATGTTGTAATTCTAGTATAGTTTCTCTTTATAAATATTTTTATTAGAAAACAATATACTATAGAACATTAATAAGCTGAAGCTTTTTTATCATTTTCATTTTTAGTGAGGGATGTCTACCTTAATTCCAATTTCTTTGACATGGAAATATTCACAGCCCTTCACATTTCAACCATTGCCAAAACATTCTATCCCCTGATCTTGTTCAACATTTGTTTATAAGAAACATTTTTCTATGAATTACAAATCAGGCATCTATGACCCTCTACTATCTTATTTGCACAAGCAATGACTCCTTTCTCACCCCAAATGCAGAAATCAAAGGCAGGCACATTAGTATGAATTTAGACATTCTGACTAGGAATTCAATTATTTAAAGACAAAGGCTAAGCAAAGCCATTTGTCTTTATGTGTGAACATTCACCTCTCCTCACATTCATCATTGAAAATTGAATCTACTTAGTGCCAGTCTATGTATATATGTGACACAGGCTCTTTGCAACATGTCTAAAGTTACCTAACAAATATATTTAAAGGAATTTTAATTAATTTCTTCAATTAAAATACATTTTATAAACTTAAAGAACTATCATAACTTTTCAGATGAATATATTAATTAATGGCTCTATTATACCTAAACAGAGAGTAGCTAACACAAGAATAAGGAGACAAATATGGCATGAAAATATTGTCTAATTCTATTGAGCTTTAATTTCTGCTTCAACATATCATATAACCTGGAAATGGGTGATCTAAAGGAACCCATATTCCTGGTTCAAATTGGTTTCTACTCTGGACAGTAATTGTCTAATGCAAAATGTGATATATATTATAGAGATTAACAACATTCTGAAATTTCAGAGCAAGTATGCTCAAAATAGCTGTCATAGGAGTTTTATATATTTACAAAATAGCTACCACATTGGTCATAGCTAATCACAGATATTTTTTTTTCCAAAAGGCAAACATTTCAGTGAAACCTCTGTGAATGTTTCCTTCCTTCATTAACAAATATTAAAAAGATGACCCAAAAAACCATATAGACATCAAAGCTAAGACAAGGAACATAGTGGGTATCAAAGGAGGAATTTGAAAGCTCATTTGTTTCTGATAGTATTTTGTTACCTGCTGTGTTAAACATGTTGATAATCTACTAGACCTAGATAACCATATAAGATTGTTGTAGAATCTCAACACTTATCCATTGACTAGCGAAATGGAGCCTGATCTGCAAGCTTTTGGTAAATATGAAACACTAGGTATAGTCAGAAGTTCTGATACCATTTTGCTTTATAGGTAGGAGATGGAAAAGGGACAGAATGATGTTAAATTCAATACAAATGTTACTGTTCATTTCTACTATAAACTAGGGAAATTATTCATTTGCAAAATGCTACTAAAATTCAACAGCATGTTTCTTGGAGTCAACTCCCAATCCAAAAAAAGAAGTTTGAAATTTAAATTTAAAATTTCAATTTACGACTAATGGTGTATCTATACTACCTTGTTCCCTCTCCTATCATTTTATTCCCACAAACATCAGACAGTCCAACAATCTACATTATGTTATAATTTCAGGATTCATAAATGCACTATATGTTAACCAACTCCTAATAATTTTACAAAGAAAACTGATAAGGGTTTGTTTACTAAAACCTGGATATGTTTATAAAGGCTTACACTCTAGGAAATCAGGCTTCAAAATTCACTTGTTTTGGCCTACAACCTTCTGTTGGAAATTTTAAATCATTTTAATGCAGTGACAAGTACATTATGCAAATACGATCTAGTCATTTATAACTGTTACAGCTGTAACAGCTTGGAGGTTAAAAGCCTCAGTGGGGTTTCAGTATAAAGATTCCCCTGTTGATTGTCTGGTTTATTAAGGTGATATAAAAATCACTATACTAAACATGCTGTGGACCAAGCAGAAATGTCTTCTTTAATGAAAAATACCTCTAAAATCATTTAAATTGTTTATGTCTTAATTGAAAATACTGTAGAAACTAGGAATCTTTCTTACAAACATCAGGAATTAGCTACAAAGAAGTGTCAGAACTTATTCAAAATTCTGAAACTGTAAGCAATCTATCATTATATGTTTTTAAGTACGTTTTAAATGTTTGAAGTAGGCAGACTTTATAAAGAAGAATCAGCAAGATACAAAGTAAAAACTCTGATTTCAAACACATTATCTTCAAAAATGTACTTACATATCTTGCTTAGAATCAGAAACTAAATTACATTTTGGTCATATAATTCCTAAATCCAATTTAAGAAAATGTCCAAAATTATAATTTTGGGGATTGTCTAATACTAAGTGTTGGAAGAATGTGGGAGTTTTGAAATCTTTCTCTTTCCCTTCATCATTATGGCTTACAGAATTATATTGATTTGCTGATGGTAACTTTCTGCCTTTAAAACTTATCAGAAGGAGAAGAGAAGGTGATTTCATTGGCTGAATAGGAAATCATGGGTTAAATTCAGAGTTTTCCTTGGAAACAAAAAGGAAACAACAACAAAACTTTTTGAAGTTGCAAGCAAAATTTTTAATTGTTTTCCTTCTGCTGATAATATACCATGCAATTTATTTCTGACTAATCACCTGACTCTCAAGATTGGGTTTTGAGTGGATAAGGTACTTAGAGATGACTACATTGTTTGTATTTATCTGGTTTCATTCAGTTATGATCTTCACAACAATACTTTTATTTATTTATTTTTAGCTAAGGAAGCTTCACAGATGCATTTTAATTCTGGCCTGAAAATTAGGACAGTTGGCTTGTACCTCATTCTTCCTGAGACCAGACTTAATTGATATGCTGAATATTAACTGCTTTAAAAGCAAGAAACCAAGTGTTGTCTAATATGGGAGAAAATGCATAAATGAAAGAAATCAGCAAATAATACGTCTCATGTTAAGGGCAAAGAGGGTTTTGTTTTGAAAAGCTTCCTGTCTTCACAGCTGAGTCCAAAATCTTTTTTAAAGTTTTCAACATTGCACTGTGCTTCAACTTTTATTAAACACAAACACATACATACACACTCACACACACAGATATACAGAGGGAGAAAGAGAGGAAGAGAGAGAAAAATATTACTTTCCTTCCTTCCTCAATACTACCACATTATCACTGCCTCATAATTTTTAAAAATAATGGGGTGGGGGCTTTTTTAACCGTTCACAATTTCTAAATCAAACAATTCTTCTACCATTTTCATCCTGTTCTTTTAAAAGTTGTGGTTCCTTGTTAAATTATGCATAAGTTGCTTCAAGATAAGGTATCAGCTGCAATGATAAAACCATTTACTGCTGACAACAAGATTAATGACTAGTCCTGCACTGATTTCCGTGGATTTCAGTGGATCTATTCCATCTGTCATTTTACAGAAAGAAATGGGAGTGGGAGGAACCTCTGCACTGATTTTATTTCATAGAAACTTTCAGTTTGCTCTGCTAAAATCATGGCCTGATACACATTAGTGACAGATCACGGCCAACATACATTTAGTGACTACTCCTTCCAAGTGGATGATGTTGGGATGATCAAATTGTCCCATTATGCTGGCCTCACTCAAAAAGTCCCTTCTTTGTTTGTCTGTGTAGCCAGCTTTCAGAGTTTTAATAGCCACACAGATCTCCCTCTTCCCTGGAACCTTGAGACGGCCACTGCAAACTTCACCAAATTCACCTGCAGGAAAAAAAAGCACAATCAAAAGGAATCTGCTGATACACATACATTATTTTAACGCAATTAAGACCTGACCACATTCCTTCCATTACACCCAGAGAAGCTTTTGTCTGATTTAGGCTGCATGCAATCCCAAAGTCCCTTTGCAACTTCCAACTGCGCAGTTCCTGTAGATTTCATTTACCATCATTTAAAAACTTGGAGTACCATTCAACATCCAAATGTATTTTTGACCTAGAGCTATATATTTACATCACTGTTATGTTTATTGCATTCTTTTTTCCTCCTTCTCGGCCCCAAAAATTAAGCACAATCTGTGGGCACACAAAGATTGTGCATCTTCATTCAAATGAGGATTATGTATAGTTTGGTTTATGGTATGCCAACTTCATTGGATTTATTTTATTATTTGCTCTTTTTGTTTATTTGAAAAAATACTATAGAAGTTATATAGAAGTTATATTCAATAACTTGTAAAAACAGAAATATAATAGACTTGTTCCAGTCATCTAAATTAATGTGTTGAAAACTTAAAAACTGGGTCTCCTCAGAGACACTGTAAACTATTTTATTCAAATGTTTTTGAAAATTGCCTGAAGACTGACAATATAAAGATGGAACAGAATGTTTAAATTAAAAAAATTAAACCAACAATTCAACACCTCAGTAAGCCTTCCACCATTATAAATTCAGTGCTAAAATGATGTCTTAAGCTTACCAACACCTATGACTTTTTCAATCTTTATGCATGAGGCATCAATTTCTTTGGCAAATTCCCGCACAGCTTGGTTGGGATCCTCATAGGTAAAGGGATCTACATAGGTTCTGACACCTAGAATGCAAATACGATTTTCTGAAAACTTAAGAATTATATACAAGAAATATCAAGAATTATATACAAGATACAGTAGATAGTGAAGAAACATTGCTGCATGTCCACAGAGGATTATAAAAACTAAAGAAAATAATATACTCAAAAATACATTACTCTCATGAATACATTACACAGATGGATAGAATACATTAAAGTCAGATCCTATAACAAAGACTATACATTTGTGAGAGATGGCAAGATGTTTTCTTGAGTTCCGACAATAAGTTTGACTTTTCAATAGCTTACATCAAGAACAACAATGAGTATGCTCATCCTTAAATTTTCTATTGATTCCTATGTCCATGTAGAAAGAAGTCCAATGGGATTTAAAGAAAGGAACAATTCTTATTAGTTCTACATCTTAGAAATCTTTTCATATATTAATCATTAAAAATCATATCTATAAAAACAATTTGCAATAGCATGGAAAAGAGAAAAGGTGAATACTTTCTGTGTTCAAATACTATGCTAAATCATATATGCTTAACTATATTTTGACAATCTTAAATGACCAGAATTAATCCAACTCATTATGCCATAAATCATGGTATACATATTTTTAATAGCTTGGGCCATACAATATGTTAACAAACAAACCACAGTACAGCTGAAGGATGCAACATATAATTCCAGATTGTATATGCCAAGCCTCAGAATGTTTTTTTCCCCAAATGAAATACTTTACTTTTAAGTATCGTCTGAATACTATGTAACAGGGTTCAGCTTTTATTGGAATTTGTATGCATATAAGTTTCCTGCGGCAATTATGAGGTTACCCATAATAGAAATACAAATTCACAGTTTGAATGAAAAAGCTCCAAGTGAAGAAAACTAAGCAATAGAACTTACAAAAAAAATAATGATTATTTTTTGCTCCATATAGACTAGCTTGCAAAATGCATGCAACAGAAGAAAATCAAGGACTGCAAAATTTACCTTGATTTAAATGTTTCTCTTCATCTGCTTCTTGCTTAGCTTTACTGTATTTGCTCCTTCTGTAGAAATGGAGAAAAAAGCATTAAAGATTAAAAGAATTATCTGATTAGTGAATTATCATGCAGAGAGATTTCAGAATTCCTGGGTTATTTTACAGTATATGCCAAAATTTATTCTGTCAATTATTACAGGTTTGGGATAATTTAAGGCCTACCTGAAATAGACATTACTATATAATTTGCATTGTACTTTTATTGTCTGCATCTATAGATACATATAATCAATGGATACTTGGAGAAAATGTTTTGCACCAGTACTTTGCTATAAAACAATCTACTTCTATGATCAGACTCATTTGTTTTGATATCTGCTAATCAAAGAGTACGGTGGTACACACATCTGTGAGTTGCATTTGTTGCCAGATGGCTTATAAATATTATTCAAGGTGCTGATTATCACATATAAAATCCTTTGTGGCATAGTGCCTAGTTACGTAAAAACTGCTTATCTCCATATTCTACATATCCAGCAAGCTATGGCAGACTGAAAGCAGTTCAGGTCCTCTCAATTAAACAATGTCAAGTGTGCCTGCTGCAACATTTTCCCTCAGTAATAATACTGCTCCATAAGATGTTGGAAAACTGCTTATTCTCCCACACCATGAGGTAGGATGGTAGTGACCCTTCTAATATTTGGTTTTGCTTGGCATACTTTTTAAGACAAATGAGCGGCGTGGTGGCCTGGTGGTGAAGATCCTCGCCTTCCACTTGGAAGGTTGAGAGTTCAATCCTAGGTAGCGGCAGATGTTTCCTAGGGTGCAAAGAAAAAATATCTGCTGCAAACTCTGCATGGTGTCAGGAAGGGCATCCGGACAGTAAATGCTCAGTTCCATCCAGTCACCCCCAACTCTACCCTGAATTAAGGATTATAAAGTCATAAAAGAAAGGGTGGTTTTTTTTCTTTATAAGACAAAACTTGGTTCTTTTACTTTATTATTCTGGTTTTAACTATGTAACGTATCCAGAGTCACTGGAGAAGGCGGAGTTTCCTAGCATTTTTTTTTTAAAAAAACTTGTAAATAAATGTAGGGAAAAACTGGAGTTAATTATTATAGCCATCAGATTTGCAAATAAAATAGCTGCATTTGGGCAGTGTTGGCTGGTATTTGGGCAGTGTTTCAATGGCAACTATTAACATGTACTTGATTAAGCTGTTTATACTTTGCATAATGAAGCTTCAAGACTATTCATATTATTGTAATATGTGGCATATCTTTAATCTTCAACAAATCTTCAGTGAAGATTAAACAAGCAAAAGCAGCAAAGACATAGAAATGTAAAGGAATGTTTAAGGAAGGGATTTTCACACAGTTAGAAACAAATAACCATGTGACCCTAACATACATCTCCATAAATTCTGAAGGCCTCGGGATTCAGTTCAGGGAATGTTCTTTAAATACAAGTCTCATTAGATATAATTCAAAACATTCTTATTCTGACATCATGGTGTTTAGTCTTTTTCTTCTTTTTGCTCTTCTGGGAGCTATTAATATTTCCCAGCATCATGGCATCCATAGTTATCTTCAGGAATAGTTTGGAATATACCGAGTAGACAACAATGAAAGTATCAATCACTTGTAGCCAATTATGATATTCTTTCAAAAGTCTTAGTCAAGCCATAAGACTTTGGAATTACAGGCCTTGCAATCTTTACACATTTCAAAGATATCAAAATGGCTAAAGTTGATTACGCTATTTTAATTATTACTAAACAGATATTTGTAAATAAAATACTAAAAAGATGCCACAGGAAGACACAAAGTAATACCAAATTTGATGTCTCTAAAAGTGTCATGAACAAAATTCAATCTGCATGCAAACTATGCTCCTGAGGCTGTGGAGTCCTGCATCATAACCATGCCCAATTTTCACAAGTACATGACAGTTTAAACATTATATCAACATTTCAATCAGAATCTTGACACAGACATAGATTTCTGTTCAAATACGGGAGAGAAAAGTTTACCGTGCAAACATATATAGGTTTATTATGCATTTAATCATAGTTAACAAGCTGCTCACTTTAATATATTCCTATCATGCCCTATAATGATTGGAATAAACGTTTTTATATATTTATGAATGATACATTGTTCAGAGGAAATAAACCTAATAAACACTTTTTATCTTCAATTAACAAGAGAATGTAAAAAAAATCAAACTCTAAAGAAGGGGCAAGTAAAAGAGGGCAGGGACTTCTTTTAGTCTGTTAATTATACCCTATTAAGGTCTAACAGAGGCTTCCCAACCCACTCGTTACTTAAGTTCTATCTTTATCACCTGTTGAGCTTTTACCCAGAATTGGAGACTACTGGGGCTTTTTATTTTGAAAAGATACTCCTTTCTTTCTTCCTCCCTTTTGCTTGTTTAGTCATCAGGAGGGTCTGGAAAATGCTCAGGATGCCTGAGGAATGCTGGACACAAACTGACATTTGTAGACAGCTTACCTGAATGACAGCAAAGGAGGCTTTTGTCATATTCAGTTCAATAATTACAGGGATTTGGGTGACAGTGGTTAAATGGAAGGCGGGGTTCAGGAAGGGAATACAAGTGCTGTGAAAAAAAACCCCAGGGGTCAGAGATCCAGGCAAGTCTACAGGTGGGATTTAGAGATAAAGAAAAGGTGGGTCTTAAACCTGGAGGGCACAATACAGCACATGACAAAAAGTAAGTGCCAAGGGTATTAGCAGGTATTATAAAGAAGCAGCATGCAATCTACATTCTTCTTTCCTAGTCAATGCATCAGTTTGCAATGTCAGCATTCACAAAGTAAAGTGGAAACACAAAGACCAACAAAAAGCTTAAAGAAGCTTGGATACTCTGTTGAATTAGAAGAGTGTGACCATACAGGTTTCCCCAAATTATCAGTACAAGGCAATGGAACTCTTAGTTACTGAATCCTAAATTATTTGATTTAGTGATTATAATAAACAGCAATACATCACCTAATAAGATAAAATAAAACACATTAAACTATTCATTTTCCTTTTTTAATGAAAAAGCAATGAAAACCTCTTACTGAACAGTTTTCCATTTCGTTTCTTTTAACCAACTACCTTTTATTTACTTACTGAAAACTTTATATCCTGCCCATTCAAGGGCAATATAATACTGGTATAAGCCTTAGAAAATAGTATAAACATATAATAAAAACACCCAAACATATTACAAACCAAAAAATAGTGCAAGCAAATAAATAATATCAAATACAGAAGACCATCTATAGAATTAATTCTGAGATTAACGAAACGTAAGTAAAATGCATGGTTTAAAATAGCTCTGTTTAATGGAAACTGTTGAGATCTTCTATTGTTTCTATTGAATTGCCATACATCATATCCTTTGACAGGCAGTAAGTTCGTTTTTCCTGCATAATATGTGACATTAGCACTGGTATCATGTCAGTAATGCAAAGCTTTACTGAAGAAATCGAACCTTGTAAGAGTGGGTACCTTTACATAAAACCACAACATCTCTGCTCCATTAGATCAATGATGCATTTGAGAAAGCTAAATAAACAGAGGAGGTGATAGCCCTCTGTGGGTTCCCAGCTGCTGGAATTTAAAGCATGATATCCAGTATTCAGGCAATATATGTATTTAGGTGAACAGGCATTAATAGTTTTAATCCTATTAATTTCTGAAATCTCTTTTTACAAATACAGTAGCTAAATTTAAGGTCAGCACAATTTATTGTAGAAATAAATTGTATAAGTACAATAACTCCAGTGTGAATCTGTCTATCATACACAATTTTTCAAATAGAAGTCCAGAATGTTCAAATAGGAAGTAGGTCAACATTAAGTAATCAGCATCAGAATCAATAAGCTGTTGGTATGACACAATAAGCATAATAAACTAGTTCATATATAAAGTAACAAAGAAGTAAGCTATTTATAAACTCTGAATACTTCATGTTTCAAAAGAGTTGACTTCCAGATAATTTCTTCCTCCTGCAGATTATCAACACTTTCAAAGATGGTATCACTGATAACCTATTAGGTGATAAACTCCATATGGCTAGCATATATAGAACCATATGGATCAAATCAAGTATCTATTTGATTCAGTATTTTGGGTCAAAAGTTGTCTACTGATGTCTTTGGGAAGCCATGAGCAGCACAAAAGTGTATCAACACATTTCAGTTCCTGGCACTGACAGACATGTTGCATTTGATAACTATCATGATCAATACTTAAGTTCAGTTTAAAAAATGTTTTCTCCTAGTGTGTGTGTGCGCGCGCACGCACATGTGCGTGCGTGCCTGCAATGTAAACAATTTAGCTTACAAGAACATTTATATTAAAGAAACAAGAGAGGGTAATGTATTAAATCTAGCTCCAGGAAATAATTGTTTTTCCTTCAACACAGAATGTGAAAATCTTACATAGAAAACTCTTTTGTCTTTAATAGTTTTTAACAGCGCTCAGCACAACTTTACACATCTATTACATACCATGATATTTGTGTTTCAATTTCAGAGCAACACACTTCAGTTCAATGGCTATTTGCATACTTTTATAATGAACTCACAAGCAGTGGGGCCAAGCATCCAAGTTTTTTATAAACCACTTATTTGTTTTTGTCAAGTAAGATACAATCATATACACATCAAATTAGTTATCTGGTTTCAGTTTTATGCTGATATCAAAGAGAATCAATAGGAGGCCAAGGGGCTGACATTTCATTTTCTAAGAAATGATCCAGTGAAGTCCAATTACTAGAGTATGTTTATCTGACTTCAGAGGTGGTGATTTAAATAAAATAAAAATGAGGAAGTGGGATAGGAATTATCTTAGAGAAACTCAACAGGAACAATTCTCTAAGGTGCTGATTTGTAATTAGAAATCCAAAGCATCTAAGTATCAATCCTGTCTTAAATAATAAGGCAATCAAAAAAAGCAGGGGGGAATTCAAGTCACCAGGCTCAGCAACACTGTTTTCTGTTGGAATAGCTTTTAATAAAGCTATCTCTCTCTGCTGCATTTTCATAAATTATTTTTCTCTTATAAGCAAGGAAGCTGGGGAAACAGCTAAACACCTACTGAAATCTATTACAGTGATGGCTAGTGCTCAGTTTTTATAACTGCATGGATTATATAACTGCTTTTGGTTTTTTTTAAACAAAATAAAAAATAAAAAGGAAGTATATAAGAATACATTAGAAAGTATAAGATTTTATTTACATAATCCTGGATTACATCATCCACTTTAGATTCTTATTTTCAATTGAATTTATGAGTAGACTAGAAGTAGATCTTGACACTAAAAAGTTTTTTTTTAGTATCTTAGTGTTCCAAAAGAAAATATTCAGAAATAAAGCTTAAATCACAGAGCATATGGACCAGGAAATACTATGTTAACTAGCATTGGTTATTGACCTTTCTTAATACAGTATGAATAATATAGCCTTCTGTTTTATTTACTGACTTTATTTACTGTTTACTGGAGCAACATTCCATCACCCCCACCCACCATCCCCAAGAAAAGAGATAACCAGTGCCAAGCACTAAAACGTAAAATTTGCCATCTTGAGGCAGGGTACTTTTCTGGTCATTAGAATTGTAATACAATCTTAGAAATCTTTCAGTAGCACAGAGCCAAACATATTCATTCAATCTAGGAAAGTATTATATATGCATACTCTATTACTATTATTATTTTGAAGGATGAGGGGAAGCGATGGATTTATCAATCCTTTTAATGAAACAGGACATCTGTTGGAATTAATATCCTCTAATGAACAATGGAACATATGGGGCAGTGGAACAGGCTGCTATTACTTCTGCAGTATAGCATAGTAATATTTAGGGGTATGCAAAATGTTTTGAATTTGAACCATTTAGAATTTGAAACAATTCATCTTGACTTCAAAATGTCCTGCTTCAAAGAGAAACAGCTGTTTCAAGTGTGAAATAGGCTGTTTCCCTTAGAAGTTGTTCTGAATTTGAAACAGAATGTTTTACTTCTGGAACAGAGATGTTTTCTTCTTGAAACATTTCCACAATGGTTCAGAGCAGCCTATTCTGCATTGGAAAATAGTAGCTTTGCACTCGTATCAGTGGGTGTTTCCAATTTAAACCAGAATGAATTTCAAGCCTTATGCACACCTCCAATTTTTATTTCTACAGTTTATGCATCATATATCACAGTTCTAAAACCTCATTTTTTCTCTCTCTTTGTTCAGTGGACTACTGGGAAAAGGGCAGGAAAATCTTGCCAGAAGTAGAATAGCTTCGTAAGCACTTTTAAAATGAGGGCAAGAGCCACATAAAATTCAGTAACAGTTGTCCAAACTTGTTTTAATCCTATCAAAATTCGTATTTGATATCCATACATTAAATAAGATAACATCAGCAGATTGGCAACACATTGTGAATTATTTGAAGTATCTTTACATTTTATTTGATTGTTTAATATTTATCGTTAATTCTTGCATAGATTCTTACAAACCACTAAATAATTTCTATTCAGCCATGGAATGGGAAGAAAAAATAAAAATAAAATCTGGTAATTTGAGAAATCACTTTTGTTATAATCTGAATAAAGTGATACACACACACACACACACACACACACACAATATATATATATATATATATATATATATATATATATATATATATATATATATATATATATATATATATATATATATATATATATATATATATATATATATATATATATATATATATATATATATATATATATATATATATATATATATATATATATATATATATAGGATCGCCTAAATGATTCATTCCAATTCCTGGGTGCTAAAAGAATAAATGGTACACATTTCCTTATTAATATAACATACTATATTATTATGATACAGTACTCATCTTCATTTGGGAAGACAAGTACAAAAAATAAAAAAAACATGTAATAAAATATATTCCCAGCATTCATCTATAAAATAATTAATTTTAAAAAATAGATCTGGAATTGAAGAAAAGCATGGGAATTATAATCAATCATTGTTTGTCCCATTGTTTACAATTTTAAAATTTGTGAGAGATTCCATGACTTTAGCAATTGTTCAACAGTGATTAAAGAATGACATAAGGCTATTTAGGCGTGGTTTTTTTCCCTTTTAGTATCAAGACTTTATTTTCTTGGAATTAAGATGGATTGGTTAAATGCTGGCAATGGAGACTCTAAAGCAGTGATGGCAAACCTTTTCAGCACCAAGTACCCAAATCGGAACGTGTTTGCACTGGAGTGCTGAAAACTCAAAGATCAGCTGGCTGGCGTGCACCTGCCTGTTTTTAGCCATTTTTCAGGCTCTTTTCAGGCCATTTTGGGGGCATTTTTCAGACCATTTTTGGCCTGAAAAACCATCCAAAAACAGCATGAAAAGGGCCTGAAAAACAGTGTGGGTTTGGGTCATTTTTAGGCCAATTTCAGGCTGATATTGGGCCATTTTTCAGGCTGTTTTGGGCCATTTTCAGGGGCAACAATGGCTCAAAAAACAGCCCCAAAACTGCACAGAAACTGGCTAGAACAATGGCCCCAAAACAGCCCATTTTGTGTTTGTTTTTTGGGCGTTTTCAGGCCATTTTCTGATGCTCCGGTGCCCCCGAAAACCAGTTGGTGACGGTGCCCATGACCACAGAGAGGGCTCTGCGTGCCATCTCTGACATGTATGCCATAGGTTCACCATCACTGCTCTAAAGCAACAGAAGCAAAATGTGAAAGAGATCACTTTTTTGTATACATAAAACCTTTATTCTAAAAGAAACATAGAAAATTGACTGCAGAAAAAGATCTGGTGGTTCATCAAGTCTTCCCTTTGAGTTTTTTGGGGATTTTAATTTATGTATTTATTTTTAATTTATTTATTTTATTAATTAATCTTTGTTGAACCTTCTACCTGTCTTCTTACTGCTTCCCTATCTCTTTCTCTCATTTCCCTCGAGCCAGATTGCTTGGTAAGAAACATATAAATCTTTCCAGATATCTTCTTCCACTTTCCTCATCATTCCATTAACTTCCTTCTGTGCCATTTCTTTTAATTGAATTCCCTACTTAGAGAAGACTTTGCCCTCAACTTCCACTGTGCAATCCTGTTCTTTCCATATCTTGTTTCTAATTTTCCACAATTAGTTGAAACTGAACCAAGAGAATGATGAGATCTTCCTTGCTTACAGAAGTTGTGAATGCTCCAACACTGGAAGTTTTTAAGAAGATGTTGGATAACCATTTGTCTAAAATGCTATAGGGTTTCTTGTCTAGGCAGGGGGTTGGACTAGAAGACCTCCACGGTCCCTTCCAACTCTGTTATTCTATTCTATTATTGAAAAAGAAAAATAACCTACTTGTCTGCCAGCCCTAAACCCTTTTCACTTACAGATGGTGGTAAGTTCCAAATATGCTATGAACATTTCAAAGAAATAATTTTTATCTAATATTTTCCTTTATTCCTTTGCCCAAGAAGAAAGCAAGATAATTTATGCTCTGAAATAAAAGACCCTTTTACCTGTGGAAGTATGATTAAAAGCTTTCTTTTTCAGGACTTTTAATTTAACCTAGCTGGTATACCCACTATGGAATTTATAAGTGTCTTCTACTGTGTTTCTCACAGCTAACATCAACTGATGTGGCCAAATACAGAAGTGATTAGAAAATCAAAAAAGGCATTCTTTTTTCCGGGTATACGCTCAAATACAGGAGCTTGTTTCATTCCATCTCCCAGAACCCCTCCTCTGGTCTGGCACTCTTAGCACAGAACTCATCAACCCAGAATACTGCATTCATTAAATTCTACATCAAATTACAGTCTCTCTTCAGATCTCAAGTTGCTGGCTTGCATCTTAAAACCTCCCACCACCATCCCCATAGCTAGAAATGATTTTGCATCTGAACAGCAAATAATTCTAGAACAATTACCATTACACTACATGCTGCTGTAGTACTGATGCTGAGAAGATCAAAGCAACACAGGAGAAGTCTTGTGATGCAAATGCAGTGTTTATGATGCTAATCAACGAATTTAGCTTTGTTTCAAGGAGGCAAAAAGCTCCCACATGAAAGAAAAGGGGAAAGAAGGGGAGCTTAACCCTTACCTCCTACTGATGACAAAGGCAGCAATGAGAATGACCACGAGGACAACACTGCCAGCCACTGAGACCAGAAGGACGGTGGGATTGGTGCCTTCCCCAATGATGGGAGAAGGAACTAGAAAAAAAAACACCAATATTTGTTAAGATTCTACGGTTATGTCACAGATAGGAATAGCACAGGATCAGACAGTGAAGTATATGCAGTTTATGTGAAGATGAAGACAGTTTATCTTTGTCAGACTTTGTACAGAATTATTGTTTAACTTTTTAAAGTGGAAGATATTCATTTGCAATTCTTCTCCAGGAAAGCCCTCAAAGACATTATGCTCCACAATGAATTTTGGGAAAACTCTTCAGTTTTCTCCTTTCACTTTTACCCTTGAGAATATAATGGCTGATTTAGTGCCTGCTGAGCTGTTTTCCTTTTTATTTAATTTAAAATGGACCAGATGCTCATTCCTTGACTATGAGCAAGAGAAAGACTCAAACAGAACAAGATGTTTTCCACTGTCTTTAGCGACATAGAGCACTTCACATTCTCACATGCTCTGCCTGAGGGTTGTTAACACTGAACAGCACAACCTGAAATGATTAAAATTTCTCCATGCAATGAACATTAAACATCTAATCTCTCCTGTTATTTCAAGAAGCAACTATGTTTTTTTTTAACATTTGTCCAACAGACACACACTTGCACAATATAGACATTTTATTTCTCAAATGAATCAAAGAAGAGAAAATAATAGCTAGATCTAAAACAGTACATCATTATATTGAACAGTTTTCCTCCTTGGCCAAAAAAGGCAGCAGAATGGCAGTTGGACTTGATTGTCTGATTGTTGGCGAATTAACTGGAATGGGAAGGAAGTAAAGATTCAAAACTCTTAGCTACTGGCTCATCTAGCATGATAACTTCATGGGAAAAAGTTCTCTAGGATTCCATATATTCTCATTCCTAAATGTGCTATACATCAGAAAAAGCCCAAGGTATATTGAAGCCTGAAGTCAAGAACAAGTTGACACTCTTATCTATCCAACATGTATGCAAATTAACTGGACTAACAATTCATAAATGACTCCTTATTATTGTTTTAGGGACCTGTACATACGTACAGTATACCAAAAGTAAGGAATGTTCAAAACTTCTGTGTCAAACAAGTACAGAATTATTTAGGGAGAAAAAACCAATTCTTACATTAATATAATTTATAATTGTCTATGTGGCCTGACTTTTAGTATACTTTGGAAATCTACTATTAGTCAATAAATTGAATAGCAAAAATAATATATGTTTTCTCATTAAAATATTAAAGACAGCTTGCCTGTAATGTAAAGATAACAATGAAGAGAGATTATGTTGTTATTTTATTTCCTCTCTTTTGCTTCTGGCATTTTAAATCTATGAACTCAAGTTTATACTTGTGTTTGGAAGTCTCAAATCCTGAAAACTTCCAAACATAAATGACTCAATATAATCCAAGGATCTATTTCTCTTTTCACAAAAAAAGTAGATATGAGGATGTCGAAATTAAAAACCTATATTTCCATCTCTGGTAATGTTAGTAACATGCTTCTTTTTTTCTCTTTTTTCATCACTGGAAAAGGTTTGTTGAGTGTAATGTGGACAGAGTAAAGGAAACAACATCCTTCCATTTCAGGGGCACACAAAAGATCATACTTCCAATTGGACTCTTGGTAAAAGCAATAAAAACAACAAAACACATGAACACAGCATCTTTTTGTTTTCTTAGTCAAAGCTTGGTAATGAATTCCAAACCACAACCAACAAATCATTCATATTCAACTCAAGTGCATACAATATGCTTTTGAAATAGTGACAAGGGAAAGTGCCTCCATTACCCCAGTGAGAGATCTATTGTTATTACCTGTGTTGGTTGTGAATTCAAACGGTCCACTGAAGTCTCCATATCCAGCTGCTGTCCTTGCTCGCACATGAAAGACATATGAAGTTAAAGGATTCAAGCCCTTGATATCGGTATTTCTGGTTGCTGTTTTCACAATGCGATAGCTACGCTCATTTTGGTCCTAGCAATGAGACAGAAAAATAAAAAGGAGGAGGGAAGTGAGTAAGTAGGTCCCCTGAAGGTCTTGGATCTTTGTATTTTACTTATTAGGAAATATAGTCACATTTAGATAATGAATGTGATTTTTCTTTTAGTGTTTCTATTATTAGCTTTAACGACATGAGTGTTATTGAGCTTTATATTTTGTCAGAGGATTTTTCTTGCCTGAAAAAGCAAAGAGGATATCTATAATTTAAGCTCTGCTGAGAAAAAAGGCAAGAAAGAATTTTTTGATAAAATAACAAAGAAGTTGTCATCCTTCTCCTGATGAACTAACAATGTTTTATTTCTAGCAGTCTTTTCACACATTATCCCTTTTCCTTTGCAGTTTAGAACTATAAATCCCAAAGTAACTGAAGGGATGGCTGCTGATCTTCTTCAACTTTATTCTGCTTTTCTGCCTGGTAAATACCTCAAGAAAAAAAATACTGTAATTTTGTTCCAGGGAAAATATACAATTTTTATACAATTAGGAAAGTAAATAAAGGGATTATATTAAAAGAAATGTAAAGAGAGAAACAGAAGGAAAAAGTATTTGTTCATTTTGCAGACAACCTTGAGAGGAAATAGATCTTTTTATAGTTCTGGAATGGAGGAGCAACAAATTATATTATAGAGAAATAACAATTCTGCACAATTTAGAAGAGGTGAAGAATGTAATTGTCTTTTCCTTGTTTCCTATTAAAATTTATTAAATCCCCACTATCATTCTGGGCGAAAGCTATCAGCTCATACAGAGTTCATTATTACTGTGTTATATACTTCATTATTACACGTCTGTCTCTGTTGTAAGGCTAATGTTGCACTGCTTCTCTGTTCTATTGATTCTCATTACAAATAGCCTTATTAGGATCAGACAGTTCCTAGAAAAAGAAAAAGATGCCCACCACCATTACTTACTAAGGAAAAAAAAAATATAGGCAAGTTATTATTCAGTTCAACTCCTTAGATATACAACTTGTCAAAATGGGTATGATTATAAAACCATTTTTTCTTAATAATAACATCCTTTTATGTGATAATAACTGTGGGCTTATTTGACTCAGGGATCAAACATTATGGTGAAATGGGATTTATCCATAATGAATAATAATACCTTTTCGTAGTATTTGACTTCATATTCCAAGATGACTCCATTTGGCCGGTCAGGTTCCAGCCAAGCCAATGCCACACTGTGCCTTGTTATTTCCTTTGCTTGGATCAAAGCAATTTGAGAAGGAGCTACCAATAAAGAAAGATTGGGAAATATCAAGCAATGTTGTCAGAAGAAATCCAAGTATTGAATGATGTTGGAATGTTTTGATTTCTTTAGCACACACATATATCCTTAACATATCAAATAATACAACTCAGAACAGTTCTAGCTTTAGGCATATTGGCACGACCGGCAGTTTATTAACATAGTATTTCTGCACTAAATTATATTTTAAACCCCTGGGCTTTGATGGCTCCTCCTTTTTTGTTATGCTGATTTTATGGCCTTATGCCAGCTCTCTTCTAATACAAGTATTTTAATGAAGTCTTTCAACTATTCTGGCAAGGGAAAATAATGAAATATTGTTGAGTGACACCAGCAGTACAGTTTAATTGATTAATTATATCTGCTGCTTACATCAGGAAACTGAAACTAGCAAAAGAATCTATGCTGTGAGGAAGGATTAAGTGATATCACACATACACATAAGATAATAGTTGGTGAGATGGAGTTTATTTCCTCTAATCAAGCATTATTTCAAATAATTTCTTTCTTTTCTCCAATGATTTCTGGATGTCATTTTAACTGTTACTCTATCTTTGGCATAGAGAAATTGAGGAAATAACAGAAAAAACCAATGCCAAGAAAAACATTAGACCCTATAACTGAAACTTGTGCATCCTCATGGAAGAGCAAATGGATAAGTAACATGTCATGAATTATGATATTATCATACAAATGGTGAAAATTATGTATGTATTTTTAATCATGATACATCTGATGTGAATTACATAATGTATCATGCCACAAATGATGGCATTGTGGCTTTTACTCACAACAATTTTATGTGACCTAAATGATTTCCTTTCCTCATATTAACTAACCAGGTCTTCTAATTTTTTTCTGAGGCCCTTCTCACACACTCTGCCATTGTCAGGCAATGATGTTATGGAATCCTTGTCTCAGTTTTCTCTTTAAAATGAATTTTAAGCAACCATAAAACTGTATCTGATGTAGCGAAACAAGCTATTTTACTTGCTGCTTGAATTGGTTATATTGATTATATATCTTATGTGGCACTTGGGACAGAGATCATGGAGACAATGTGGAAGTAGTCCAAGTATATAAATTTGAAATAATTTTAGAATCAAGAGGTACAGGAAATCTATCTGTTATTAATGAAAAAACTTTCCACATTATACATATACAATTTAGGTTTAGTTTTTTAGATTCTTTCTGGTTTTAGTCTAGCATAATAAATAGAAGTACAAATTATAATGGCCAACATTTAAAACACATAAACACCGAACTAAAAGCCATTCGCATGTAACATCTATTACTTGCTTCATTCCCTACCCTAATACCATAAGCTGTCAGCTCTTCTAAACATAAGAGCCAGTTTACTTCCAATTCAGCTGTGGCTCAGCAGGAAACATACTCAATACATTTATATTTAAAGTTGGCTTTTCAGAGTTAAAACAGTGGACCTGTTTTCCACTGGCAAGGACTCTGCTTCCCAGTTCTTAGGCTCTCCCATTTCCCCGCTAAGAAACAAAGCTGTTGAACTTTATACAAGCATCTTAAGGTGTCTTTCATTTGTCAGACAAGACAATGACTTGGTAGTTTGGCAGGTTTCCAACAAACCAACAAAAATGACAAATCTGGACAGAGGTAAAGGGGTAATATGCTAGTCATTTCTTGTCCTTGCATTTTGCTCAGCTGCATTTTCTCATGCAATGTTATTAATACTTCAGGAATAGCAATGCTGAGGGCAATTGCAATTGTGTCAACATGGCTTGGTACTAAAAACAGGGACCATGTGGAAGTGTCCAAGATAATTTATTTTACCTTGACCTTTTTGTCTCGTTTTCATCCCTTTTCCAAAAGACAATAGATTTCTTAACAATTTAACCAGTATTATAAAATTGATTAAATTCTAAGCTTTCTTTTGAATTATATATTCAAATGCAATACGGAATACTAAGATAAAACAAACAATGGAGTAAATAAGAAAGAAATGTATCAATAGAAGCTTCTGAAGGTCTCCTTTATGGTATAATTGGTGCCTGAACTTCAGATGTTTGAAAGGCCAGGGGACAATGCTGCTTCCCTTAACTATGACAGAAACAGATTCGTAGTCCTACTGGACGGATGGGCTTTCAGAAGATTTATGATTCAAGCTTCCTGGTCCTTATTTTTCTGTTACTGTGTGGTCATGTCTCTAACCAGCTGTTATCAAGTCCTGCCACAACTGACACAGCTTTGATACAAATGGTGGTGGTCTCCAGGGAAGGACAGATATATATTTTTATCTTATCAGCAAAAGCTGTGCTGTATACCCAGAGATTAGACAGCTTTCCAAATTGAATATATTCCTTCTTTTGTCCCTTAAAAAAAACACCTAGAAATATGCAGGTGCTTATTTTTGAAACAAACAAAACAAAACCAGCAATCAACAACCATCTGAACATTTATTAAAACCTTTCAATAGAAATTATAATATAAATACCCCATAAAAAAGGGAATGAATGAACAAAAGAAAGAGAGAGAGAGAGAGAGAGAGAGAGAGAGAGAGAGAGAGAGAGAGAGAGAGAGAGAGATACAAATATAATTAAATGTGTATCTTATTTTATGTTATTCTATATAATTTGTATATCTCAAGGAACACTTTAAATAACCATATAAATATATGTCACAAGGAATAACAATAAAAATTGGACATGTAAACTTCAGAATTACTTGACATATCAGACAGACCTGATGGGAGAAAAACTAAGCAGCAGGCACTCTCTGTCAGGAAGGCTGTTTTCTGATCTACATTTTGACAGTTTGGCATCTCTGTTAAAAATTATTCTGGAGCTTTGCTTCTGCATCCTTCAGCACATCTGCCAATCTGTCTGTTTGTTCCTTACCCTAAAACTTATGTGCATGAAAATATACTGAGTGACAGAAACAGGAGTGGCAGGATCCATTAAAATGGATTACAGGGAGTTATTTACATGAAGTAACCAGTACCAACAAATAGAATTACACTAATTTGATAACCCAATTGTGACCCTGATACAAGGACAAACTTTGTTGCAGCGTTTTTGCATTTATTTGCAAGTGTCAACACTCAATGAAGTAAATCTACCATCCACTTCAAACAAGAAGAAATGCCAGCCATAAAATCACATTTTCCAGTTAATCAGTATCTCTTGAAGACCACTTGGATTACTCTTTCATATAGAAATATTCATCGACTGATCCCAGCAATCTCTGAGTTAATTTCAGTTTTCTTTCTCTCATCTCCATATAGTCACAGATATTTTACTGTGAAGGCTGTGAAATGATATCCCAAAATATTTTGGCTGAACAAGTTTTCTCCTGGTACCATTCAGGTAAATTGCAAGTACAGCCAATGTGATTTTAGAATGATTGGAATTAATGGTTACTAAACACAAAAGAAAATGCTAGGATAAGGAAGATTTATCCTTAACTTTAACTTTAACTTTATTTAGATTTATAAACCGCTCCCTCTCCCCAAAGGGACTATCCAAAGATTCATTTCTGCAGTAAAAGTACTGTGCTGTTCATAAGAAAACATTGATCACAAAAACTCCCTGTTTATGATTAAACTTGTAACATCCCAGACAAAAAAATTAACAAGGTGTTCGTTTCATTCTTTCATTTTTGTCTCACTTTCAAATATTTTATCCCTTTAGTCTTTTCTGAGGAGCATTTGACTTTAGCTACCATCCACTACTATAAGTCACTTTAGAAGTATATATTTTATGTGCAACTTAAACGATTCCATTTAGTCTTCTTTTCCTTATCCTTTCTATATTAGTAAAAAATAAAAAAATAGGAACTGCTGTAAAATGTCAGACACTGATGAGCCATGGTGGCACAGTGGTTAGAGTGCAGTACTGCAGGCTACTTCTGTTGACTGCCGGTTGCCTGCAATTTGGCAGTTCAAATCTCACCAGACTCAAGGGTGACTCAGCCTTCCATCTTTCTGAGGTGAGTAAAATGAGGATCCAAATTTTGGGGGAAATATGATGACTCTGTAACCTCTTAGAGAGGGCTTAAAGTACTGTAAAGTTGTATATAAGTCTAAGTGCTATTGCAATAGCACTTTTAGTAGCATATCCCACTTGGCTACACTTGCACCTGCCCACACTCATGTTATGCTGATTGCTTCTACTGGATTACAGTGCTTATCTGCGTATCACAGTACCACCTTGCTCAGTTGCACTAGTGCCATGCCATACTGTCCACCCCTTGCCACCTGCCAATTTGTTTGCGAGGAACCTAAATAAAAACTTGTTCTGACTTGAACTTCCTATAAGTCCACACTGACATTGCTTGCTGGAAACCAGCAGGAAGCAAGCTGTGGTCATATGATATCCTTGCATAATGACTGCAATCCTCACTTAATGACAGGGACTGAAAGGATTGTCATCTTGGTACTGTAAGATAGCAGAAATCATTTTACAGCAGGAGAGCTCTGTCATTCAATCTGTCAACTTCTGGCAAAATGATTCGATATCAGGTATGAGAAATATTCCTTTCTAATGGTTAAACCACATATAACTTTAAAATAAAACAGAAGAAAATAGGAAGAAAAACAGAAACATATTTTGTTTTACTCTAAAGACACTATATCAACATGAAAGATACCAGCATGCTCTTTTACTTCTTTGAATTACACTTTTTCTAGCTTGAAAAATTGTCTAGAATACCATCTATCCTTTATGATAGCTCTTACCATTGTGATTATAGCTCAAAAAGCTTTTAAGATAGAAGAAGGTTTGATTGTTCCTATCCCAGCTAGGAAAATCTTTCATGATGAGAGTGGTCTTCATGCCTAATGGAAAAGACATAAAATGCTAAACCAGCTCTTCCTTCCTTCCCTGAACTTTTATCAGAGGTCTACAGAGTTGAAAAAGACTGCATGTTAATTTCTCTAACGCTTCTTCCTTTCCTCTATATGAAAAGGATGGCCACTAAAGATGTGGGAATTACAATTCTTTTTCAAGTTTCTCCAGTCTTAGCAAATACCTTTCCTGGTCTTCTGAAAAGCTTTCAATGGCTTTATTCAACAAATAGGTTATGTTCTTTAGATGACTATGATGTAAATTTTAAAAGGAAACCTGCCTAGAATTCCAATGGGAATTAATTTTCCTAATCATAAATTTAGAAGGATAGATGCTTGTGAATTCCAAATGCATCCAGTATTCAATACAGTGATGAGAGAGATAAGCATAAATTACAATGAAAATATTGTATCATATGACAGCAATAATTACTACACTGTTTGGGCTGTACACCACAATGCACATTTAATGGAGAAATGAAGAAAGGTTTGAGGTGATGCCTTGCTTTCCTTCATCATTTAAAATGTTACTTCAGGAAAATGAATAATTAGCTAAGATTATATATTCTTTTATGGTTGTATTATTGCATGTAGAGGCAATATTTTATCCAGCATATTATTCTCACAGAAGATGTTCTATCCCTGCAAATGTAGTTCAATTATACATGAAAGAAATTGGAAAAAAATATTAACTTTCAGCAAGTCCTCAGGAATTCATATCTTCTTTTCTTGCCTACACCCCAAAAGATCTGTTCTCTACTGCATGATGTGAATTGAGCAATTTTAGTTTGTTTTGTTCTTCAACCCCCATCATTAAATACCCTGCCTGTGGTCTCTCTTATTTCAGTTCTTTGCTTGCAAAAATAGAAATAGAAGGGAGGAGAGAAAGCGAAAGAGTGAAAGAGCAAGAAAAGGTAAAGGGAGGGAGGGAGGGAGGGAAGGAGGAAGGGAGGGAGGGAGGGAAGAGGAAGAAGGAAGGAAGGAAGGAAGGAAGGAAGGAAGGAAGGAAGGAAGGAAAGAAAGAAAGAAAGAAAGAAAGAAAGAAAGAAAGAAAGAAAGAAAGAAAGAAAGAAAGAAAGAAAGAATTAAGTTGCATAATATAATACATTTTGGCCAAATCAATAAAACAGTCTTTATCAACAAAAAGATATCAGGTGACTTTTAAAAAATGAATCTATCAGAGTAGAAAATAGAGCAAATTAACCAAATGAAAGGCTTTACACTGCTAGAAATGATGAGTAAAACCTTTTTCTTAAAAAATTATCATGGTGTTGTTAAATAACAATACACAGGAACATATTTTTTTTACCCAAGATATCTTTTTAGGAAAATATGGGCTATTATGCATCTTTTTATGTGGTCCTAAAGTATATCTAGTTAGTTAATGCTGCCCAATTATGGACAGATACATTCAGTAAAATGCTTGTTTTCATACACATTCATTAGATGATGGATCCAGAAATTTATACATAATTACAAAGAAAAAAAGTCCAGGTTACAGGACCTCTACTACACTATACCTTGTGGGGTGAACAGTTTCATATCAGTTTTTGATTACGAGACTGGTGATTACAAGGACTTGTGCCCATGTAGGTTTTCTTGGAAACACTTTTTCAGAAATGATTTGCCACTGTCTTCTTCTTAGACGAAAGTCACACATTTGGTTTCATGCCTAAGACAGGACTAGAATTCACATTTTGTGGTTTCTAGCTCAGTGCCACCATACCAAACTAGCTCTTATCTACTTTTCATAGAATATTATATTCAAATATTTAATTCTACTTAATGCCTAGTTATGATTTCAGTTTTAAGAAATACTCAATCCCACTTGATGCTTTCAACAAATTACCAAGGATCAAAATTAAGTGCTTGAAAGTATAATAACACTATTATTTACCCTATGAGAGATACCGAAAACCTTCTTTATTAATTATTGTTTTAAAAATGTCTAAACATTAAAGCAGGATAAATACTCCTTTCTGGGATGCACAGGGAAATAATATTAATTCATTCATACTTATGATATTTATGTAGTTACTTACAAACACATCTAATTTATATTTAAAGTAACCAAAATATATTTACAATCCCAAGGCATGTCACAACTTTTGAGCAGCCCTAATGTTTGGGAATTGAAAGATGAACATTTTGACATGCTCTAAATTGGGTATATGTGTTACAAACACTATATTAATTTCATTGAAAAACATTGCTGTCCAATATGGTGGTGTTTCTTTCATATTCAGAAAATCTCCATAATGCAGAGAGAACTTTTCTTGATTAACATTTAAATGAAATGTGGGTGAGTACTGATCATGTGAACAAACTTTCTGGAAAGTAACCAAATATGATGTTTGATGGTTCAAATTTTCCTTATTTCCACCATTTAAGAATAAATAAAATAGCTCCTGTCTTCAGATTTTCAATTTGAATCACGAGAAATGAAACAAGAAAATACGAAAGCAAGTGAACCGAGATGCTACTTTACATAAATTATTAAGCTTTTATTATGAGAGGTTTAAATGGATTTGGGGAAGTGGAAAAATCTTAGCTCTATATTGACATAAAAGATTCTATTCCCTAGACTACCTCTGTATTCCTAGCGACGGAACACAGGCCTATTAGTTTGGGTTAGTAAAATTGCTTATTTCAAGAATAAAGGAATAAACGTGGGAGAAAGAGAGATGACAGAGAAGAATGATGTGGAGCAATCTGTGTTGCTTTGTACTCCCTGAAGGAAACATACATTAAACATAAAATAGATACGAATTCCTTTTCCAAATATGTTAGAAGCTGATATTATCCTTATAACATGATATGGAAGATCTGTTCTTGGCATATTCTGATGAGAAGTGTCATGTCTCAGATTAATGGCAACATTCCAGCAAGTGCTTCTAACCAATGGCTCATTTTTCCATCATGTTTGTCATCCCAGTGCATAGGCTAATAGCTATATAGATAGGAAATGCAGTGGAAAGAATGGTCTAGAGTAATAGTTTCACTTGGAAATACTTCACATTGTGCTCACAGGAACATCACACGTAATTACAGATCCTAGATACACTATATTGCCGAAAGTATTCGCTCACCCACCCACATAATCAGAAGCAGTTGTGAGCGAATACTTTTGGCAATATAGTGTAAGAACATTCATACCTGTTTCCTATGCAGTATACAGCAATAATTGACCAAATTACACATGCTATAATGTACACATAGAATGACTGATTTTGTCAATTTTAGGTTAATAGCTGAGGAGAACCTCAAAGAAGGATGCCAGCTCTGGCTAAGAAGGCATTATATCTGCTTGCATTCCTTATCCAAATCTATAATCCACTGAAACTGGTGGAAGATACTGATCTCCCAGGAATGTGCATGATTTGAATAGCATATGCTATTTATGTAATTTTGCCACCTCATCACAGGGCAAGCAGCAGCTTTAGTTCTTGTGATTGGTTTGTAAAATCTGTAATTTGTTTCCCAGAAATAAGCAAAGGAAGGTACTTACCAAAGAAGAAAACCAATTGGGGTCAAAAGGTTAAACATGGTGTGTCCAAGTACTGCTCCAATTACAATCTTCACAAACTTTGGTTCTAAGGTGCCAACTTATTATGTACTATTTTTCTTACAACAGACAGAATGTCTAATGAATGCAAGAACTACTTGAGAAATCCTGTAATTTCAGACATTACACATCACACTTTAAAGTTCAACTATATTAAACTCTAAAACATTGTTATTAGGATAGCTCAGTACTTCAGACTTAATCCCAAAAAGCTGTTTTAGAGTATGTTAGGGATGAACACCCTTACATTTAGGAATGTTAGGGGTGAATGTAGCATCTTTCTGCAACTCCTGAAAGCAGCTGCTTTGTGTAGACAGATAGTACATTTGTGGTGCCTTATGCTCCAAAGATGTGCCAAATTAATGAGATAGGAAGCTCATTTCAAGGCGTGCTGTTTTTTATGTAAATCTCTTTGAGTTAACCACTTCCAAACAGTTGATATATAAGGTCTTCACCACCTCAGAAAATAGATCCTGCATAATTTTAGAATCATTAGAACCACAGATGTTACATCCCTACTATAAAACTGTGAAGCAAGGAAGGATAAGACAGGGATCCTGTGGTGCAAATGAAGTGAGACATCTGTTTAGTTTGAGGACTAGTCTGCTTGCTTGTTTTCTATGAAAGACAGTTGGCACATTCTTAGAAAGATAACAATTGTTGCCAACAGAAACATGATAGGAAGCAGTGTGTATGTTTCCTGTATGTATGAATGCCAGTTTTAAACAAACAGGAAAACAAGTCTCTTTATAAGAATGCATAAAAAGCTGTCAAAACACTACAGCTGCTTTAGAAATAAAAGAAAATAAAGAAACATTTCCAAATTCTTGAATGACAGAAATTCAGATGACATGGGTGGATGGAGTTAGCCTTGTGAAATATTTGAAGAAATGTTCTGAGCAATTTATTCAATTCAGAATCAGTCCATAGGGAAGCACAGGAACCTAAAATGTGATGTAGTATTTGTTGTACCAAGTTTGGTATCAATACATCAATGTGTCAGTCTTGAGAGCCATCTTTTACAATGGGCCTCAAAAATGCCACATATTCTACTGTAGGAAATTGGGAGGGGGACTGTATGGAGCATGGGAGCTTCATAGCAAAATGACATTCCTTCTCAGAGAGTCAAGGTCATTTTGCCCCTGTACCTGGAGTGACGTGACTCGGAGGAATCCTTTTGTGGGACAAAGATTGATTGGACCATGTGATGGACATGTGGGTGCTAGGGCAGGATTTTGAACTTTCAATTGGGTGGGGAAAATCTGGAAGCTTTCATATTCGGGTTTTTCAGATGTGCCAATATGGCTCTTCTAATAAATTGGAACTTTAAGGAGTCTCTAGCCTCGGAATTTTATTTGGTTTGTTTGTTTATTATTTATTTATTTATTTATTTATTATTTTTATTTATTTGGTTTATTTGGCTATTTGAAACCCTAACACAATAACAATTACTACAGTTAACGTTATTACAAAAATATACCATTAATTCCAAATAGCACTTAGCAATAGCATTTAGACTTATAGGCTGCTTCACAGTGCTTTACAGCCCTCTCTAAGTGGTTTACAGAGTCAGCATATTGCACCACAGCAATCTGGCTCCTCATTTCACCAACCACAGAAGGGTTGGTGGAAGGCTGAGTCAACCTTGAGCCTGGTGAGATTCGAACTGCCAAATTGCAATCAGCCAGCAGTCAGCAGAAGTAGCCTGAAATACTGCATTAGCCACTGTGCCACCATGGCTCGTGCTATAAAGAATTTTTAAAAGTGGGATGGCTACATAAGTAGTGGAGTGATACACTGAATCAAGATGGGCTTCAGAGTGGTGATATTTATCAGATTGCCAGATGGTTCCTGAATAATTACAAGATCCTAAGGCAGTGATCGCTAACCTTTTTTGGATCACGTGCCAAAAGCAGGGAGAGCACAGGGGTATTGTGCGTGGACGTGCCACACCCATAATGCTATGCATGCCACCCCAGCATGCATGCACGTGCAACCCGTGTGTATGTGCACACCACCCCAGCGTGCATGAGTGCGCAATCCCCCGCAGCATGCATGCATGCGCAAACAGCACCCTCCCTGTTTTTGGTACATTTTTTTCACCCTTTCCAGTCTACAGAGGCTTTCAAGGAGCCTGGGGAGGATGAAAACAGCCCCCCCCCACCCAGGAGGCCCTCCGGAGGCTTCAGGAGGCTTCCCTGAAGCCTCTGGAGGGCGAAAAATGGCCCTACGGACAAACCGGAAGTCCATTCCCGAACATCCAGTTTGTGCGTTGGGTGGTTTTTCGCCTTCCGGAGGCTTCAGGAAATCCACCAGAGGGCAAAAAATGGCCAAAAAGAAGGCCGAAGTCAGCTGTCCAGCATGACCTGGAGCTGACAGGGCAACGCCTGGCATGCCCTAACAAAGGGCTCTGCATGCCACCTGTGGCACATGTGTCATAGGTTTCCCATCACAGTCCTAAGGCATTCTCAAAGACTGGAAAATTAGATGTTATCTTCTATCTACCTTCAGACCTTTCAAAGACAATTCTTCCATTTTTCCTGCTTTCCTTTCACTACTGAAAAGTAGTGTTCTCTGACTTGAGATGACAAAAGTACTGTCTTCCTTATCCATTGTGCTTCATGTCATTGTAGGCAAATGCCTCTACTCTAATTTAATACTAATCCCCTTTCTGGTTGCTACCTTGCATGGCATTTTGAACTGAGCTGCTTGGCTACCTGCTTCCTTTTGAAGGACTTCGACAGGTGGATTCCTTAAAAAACAAATTTATGGTATAATTATGAAAAGCTGGGTTTCTCTGTTTCCCACTTCCACCCCATCTCACTGTTTAACTGGTTTAACCAATGCAATGATAAAAAAGCTTTTTCTTTTCTTACAAGTTTCCTGGTGAAATTGTGAAACAATGGGTTTTTCTTCTTCTCCTTTTAATAGATAACAGTGACAGTTGACAAAGAAGAGATAAAAGTATTCCTCCCTTTCCTCCTTCCTTCCTTCTCACTATAGGGAGGTGCCCGTTGGGCTAGTCTTCTTGAGTATCTCAAATGACACTAAAATGACAATGTTGATACTGTGGGTTTTCTCTTTTTTCTTTTTGATCAATACATCAGTGTATGCAACCAATAGGAAGATGCTAAGGATGAGTGCCAAAAAATGGGGGGGGGGACATATCAGTGAGAACTGATTGATAATTGATTTCTTAGTAAAACATAAATACAAATGACATATACATTTTTTAAAAATCAATGATAATATATCAAATGCAAAATATGAAATGAAATGGCTGTTTTGTCAAAATTCAAAAAATTGAGAATTTAATCGTCTCAAAAAATGCAATATGCCCACACTAATATAATTTGTCTTTTTGTTTTCCTCCTTGAAATTTATTCCTTGCCTGGGCACAAATAGTACGACTGATGCCAAAGATTACAATGCACTGTGGACGATGAGGATATAATACCACTGTCAATGGCAATCTCACTGCTTCGATTTAAAGTAAAGTCTATTCTATTAGTCTTTTAAATATCAGAAAATGTTGTATGCCCAATGAACATGTCAGCTCTTGCTTTTAAGCCAGTGTTGCTTTCAGGCTATCCAAATTTGGAGTCATATATTATTCTATCTCCATTAAACACAGAGAACGGCTGAAGCAGGTCCACACCTCCAATTTACAGTTAAATTGAATGACTGCTGAATTTTTAAAATTTTATTAGCTCTGCAGACCATTAAACTGCATTTCCCCCAGATGGATCTGCTGCCAAGACCTAGGAGACAAAGATTAGACACTCTCTGTGAGTATAATGCAGCCTGTTGATACAGCTTGGATGGAATAGAAGAGAAACTAATTTTTAACTATCCTTGTATAATTAAAAAAAAAACGGATATAAAAACATGAGGTTGAAAACAAAGAGCCAAAATTTGCATATGCATATATTATCCAGTATATAGGACTATGATAAAAAAAATTGTTTGTGAAGGAAGTAAAGTGAATTATGGAATGGCCCACAACACAAGCCACAATACATTTTATAAGCTGCTTGCTGTGTCTGATTCAAACTGCAGAAATGATCTCAGAAAACTGAAAGCTGTGCACTGAGCACCTACAAGTTTACTGTTTGATATGTCTACCCCAATGGTGAGGAAATATCATCACCTTAGGCTTTGTTGAACAATTCTCATTTAGCCAAGATAGGCATAATTGTTATTATAATTCCATCACCTCTGGGAAAATACAGGTTCTCTCTTCTTGTTCTGCGTTGTGTGAATAATTGTCTGTAGCCTTCTGATAATGTATTTAGGAACAGATAAATCTGAAAACCAAATTTTGTGTTACCTCACCTCTTTGTCATGAGGGTTGACATCATCCAGAAATAAATTTTGCCCTGTTTCTTGGGATTGAGCTGTTTTGAATATCTGTTTCTCATTTTTCTGAGAATGGTTGAATAAGGGTTCTGATTTAATCATCAGCTTAACACAAGCATTTCATTGCTCAAGGCTGATCATCAAGCCATGAAGAGGGATATGGAAGGTTCATTGACCTAGAATTCAAATATCTAATATTTTCTGTTACATGCCTAAAGCACTATAAAATCCAACAACAACAACAAAAACAATGCAAAATGCATAATATTCAATTGCAATTGTTCATAATTTAAAATTATAGAAAATGCACCTTCATAAGCCAGATTCAAACCATTCAGAAGGCCCTAATGGTGAAAGGAATGAGGAGAAAAAAAAAGAAAGCTCGGTAATAATGAAACATTTTTTTAAAAAAAGGTCAGTAGCTAGTGACCTTTCAGAATCCATCTTTCTGAACACAGGAAAACTTGTAGAATATGTGATTCTTTAAAATCAGACAAAAAGCAGCCCAAGTAAGACAGACAACGTCTTATTTAATTATGTCAAATGCATATAGTCTCTATACATGATGGTTACAAAGACTTTTCATTGTGCAAAATAATCTTCCATATATGTCAGACTGAAGCAAGTATGTTTGACAATAATCCTATTCCTAGCACAGAGACTTTATGCATTAGAAATTCCTAAATTTTCATATTAACAGTTTTCTTTGTGAGGTAAAGGAATTTATATATTTATGCAAACATGGCCTCTGTTTCAAAAGATATGTTTTGTTTGTGTCTGTACACTTTTATATCTTATCAGTTCCCTATCTATGTTTTTGTTGCTGAAGGAACTGATGTTATAATTTCTGAAATTAAGCAGGGAGGAGTCCAGTCAAAGACTGAGGACAGATCATTTAAAAAAAAACTTATTTGAATTTCATGTTAGAAGTGGAATATAAATAAAAACAAATAATGTTGCTGTGAAATCTGCATTCTTGAATAAAATAAGTCCTTTCTGTTTTGTTAATATTAGTTATTCTTACAAGTTTACTTAATCCAGCACCAGTTTTGGTGTAGTGATTAAGGCATGAGGGTAAAACTGTGACCATGAATTCTAGTCCCATCTTAGGCACAAATCTGGTTGTGTGACCTTTGGGGTGCACTCACTCTCTGCCCTGGGAAAGTGGCAATGGCAAACCACTTCTGAAAAACCTTGCCAAGGAAACTGCAGGGACTTGTCCAGGCCATCTGCAAGGATTGAACACAATTAAATGGGGGGTAAAACAAATCTTGAACTAGATAGGAAGAAGGTTAGAATGGTTTTGGTCAGCTTCTTCAGTTGTTCAACTTAAGTAGACTGTTTATAAGTAGACTGATTTTTCTTGGCATATTTGTATCAGTCTGTTGCCTGTTTCATTATATACACTGAGGGTATTTGCAGACACTACTTCCAAGTTTAGCATTACAGCTTTCCATAATTTGTATGACATCTTTTTTGGTATGGTGTCAACAAGATATTGCAAATCATTGTGGAAATGTTCCAATTCAATTTCCTCTGCATCTGTGGATGTAGCATAGGCCTGGATCATCATCATCATAATGATAAACTTGTATTGAATTCATATTAGCATCATTTTGTCATTTATGAGGTTTTATCTGTGACATACTTTTATTAATAAGGATTCTGAATTTCTTCTATGATTTGCTTGTCTGCAGTTGTAAGATCTGAAGGTCTTTTAAAAGTCTAGTAATTTCCAGAATGTAAATGTTTAATCTTAATATTTTAGTTTGGACAATATCAAGTTTGCCTTCATTCATGGTTCTGACATCTCCTAAGCCAATTCTATGCGTATTACCTTTGCAGCATCAATATATCTTTTTTTTGTTTTTGGATACATTAGTAGCTGCATATCCTTTCAGCTTTTATCCAGCCACAATAATTTAAATTGAACTGCGCATGCAGGCGCAGCATGCATCCAACGCATGCAAAGTGCACACTCACATGAGTGAACCGGAAGTAAAGCTGGTTAGAACCCACCCCTGGGTCCAGTATAAATAAGAAGGCAGATTCAGGGGCACAGAATATGTCAGAAGCAGGGCCGGATTTTCCTATAGGCTAACTAGGCTTCAGCCTAGGGCCTCAAGATCAAGAGGGGCCTTTTATTTTTATTTATTATCCGTGCCACATTTTTTATAAAGGTTAGTACCAATTACAACATGTTTCATTTAATATATTGATATATATCACAGTAATGATGTATTTTATTATCTCTCATGTAATTTACAAACTTAAAAATGGGAGGTGAAAGGACCCCATAAGTGGAATAGCCTAGGGCCGGTTTTCATCTAAATCTGGCCCTGATCAGAAGACAGAATAGTAAGATTCTTTCAAGTCCTTTTGAGCTATCAAAAAATGCTACATATTGATACTAGCTATGGTGATAAACAGTATGAATTAATCATAAGATTTGACCTAGTTTTTAGAAGAAAGAAAATTAATCTCAAATGGACCAAGAATTAAAAAGATACTCAGAAAAAAAAAACCAAGGAAAATGTCCCATAAAAGATATATTGAGTTTTTAAACATGGTATTAACAGCTCCCTTGAAAAAAATATAGTTGTTTCCAAACGCTAAAAAGTTTTAAAGGGCTTTGTTCATCTTACAATAAAATATACCAGCTACATGTTTATGTGCCTTTTAGAGTTGTTTTGATTTACAAGGCTGGCATCATTCTGTTTTGTAACAGAAATGTCCACAAATTTTTTATTTATTTTTTGCAATGCTTAGAGGAAGCTGGTGACATGTGAAAGAAGCAAAGTAAGTGAGCAATTTATAGCACTAGGTAAAGATCAGCTTGTATTTGACTCAAAACATGTGAGACAATGCCTACCCTGTGGAGCTTTGCAGTTTACTGCATTTGCTACTCATCACTCTTAACAAATGCCTTCTGGCTGAAGGGAAAATCACATGTCTCCTACTTTGAGCCCATTTCATTCTTAAGACGACTTCTCCCTTCCATGCTGTTTGCATAATTGCAGTCTTTCAAACTTTTAACACAGCATTGCAGCAAAAAACAAAAGGCATTCTTAATGCTGAAAATATTGCAGATAATTCATTGTGCATGTTAACTAACAAAAGATTCTCCTTACTCACTCCCGATTATTCTAACTGATGAGAATGAGAGGCAATTCAGAATGCACAAATGTTTCTATGTGCTCCTTTGGCATCTTGAAATACAAGGGCTTTGAAATGTGGCTATCCATTTTCACTGCTGAGCCAGAAATGAAAAAAATCTTCCACCTCAGCCACAATGTGTAAATACAAGAAATTACAACCAACTGCAAAGTGATTATTGTAATATGCAGGAATGCTGCAATCCACAAAAAGTTAATTTCAACCTAGATCCACTGAAATAAATGGAAATACAAATTTCAGTAACATTACCGTTTTCAGTAGAAAATAATGTTCTCTTATCCCAATGCATATACAGGGTATGTATGTATGTGCACACATACAAACAAAATACCAAAACTCTCATGTCTGAAACCTTCAATTGGGCAAAATACTGCATCACAGGACAAAATGTTTTCAACAAAAGCACCTCAAATGGCCTAATGTACAGAAGGCTGAGATGCATTACTCCTGAAGGAATGAAATTTGGGGAATTTTTTGCTGCTTCAGTGCTCCTGTACTACTGATGTTCAGCACTGCCACTTCCTCGTCCTGAAGAGCCCTAGTCATGTGATCATTATTTTCAAGATTTCCTGACAACTCCCCACAAGTCAATGGTGAACCTGAAAGGAACTGATATTGTTGATGTACCTTGCAACCTTCCCACCAGCAAAGTTTTTGCTGGTGGGAAGCTTGCAGGAAAAACTCAATGGAGAAATGATGCGCCTTCTACAGCATCCTCTGCAATTGCAGTGCGCAAGTCTCTCACATACTCCCTCACTCACATACTCCCTTAATTCCTCCTCCATGCAGCAGTAGTCCGTTAATTGCCTTCAGGGAAGGGAAAAAGGAAAGAAAGGGAGAACAGAAGAGAGAAAGAAGGGATAAAAGGAAGGACTAGGGAGGGAGGAAGAAGGAAGAAGGGAAAGGAGGAGGAAGAAGGGTGGGAGGGTGGGAGGGATGAAGTAGGAAAGGAAGGGAGGAACAGAAAGGAAGGAGAGGAAGGTGGAGAAGCCACTTTAAAAAGCACCTTTGGGACATTTCTAAAAAATCTAGCCTCTATATACACCACCATCCAGTCAGATCGGAAATGAAATGAGATTCTTCTTCGATAAGAAGCTAAATGTCTTCAAAGAAAACTAGAAAGTCCAGTTGCCTCTTGAAAAATTACCTATAGGATGACCATGACCTGGATGACTGAGAATCTCCATAGACATTTAGTAATGAACTTTGGGAAGAATACTCTTCAAATGGTATGGGTGTTATGAATGGATTTCTCCCAAAAATTGCAGACTACAAGAACCATTTGCACTTTAGTTTGAGATGCAGACAACACAGATTCATCTCCAACAGTGTGTGCCTGTGTTCAACAGTGAAGAGACACAGGGCAGAAAACTTCCTGCAGAAACCATGGCTCCAGAACATAGTCCTTTCAGTAGTTTCAAGAAGGCTCCACACACATTTATCCTGAGGTGGCCTCAGGAAATGACTGCTGTTTGCAAGGAATATAAACCCTTCCATTCATCACCATACAGTCAGAGCTGAAGAAGCTTTTTGGAGAAGCGAAACATCTTCAAAAAAAACTAGAAAGTCCAATTGCCTCTTGAAAAAGCATCTTTGGGATAACCATGACCTGGATTAAAGAGAATCTCCATAGACATTTTTCAGAAGTGGTTTGCCATTACCTTTATTACCTTCTTAGCGCTGAGTGAAAATACCTGGCCCAAAGTCATCCAGCTGGCTTTTTGCCTAAGGCAGGACCAGAATTCATAGTCGCTCAGTGTCTAGCCTGATGCTTTAACTACTACACCAAATTGGTTCACTAACATACAGAGAGAGAGAGAGAGAGAGAGAGAGAGAGAGAGAGAGAGAGAGAGAGAGAGAGAGAGAGAGAGAGAGAGAGAGAGAGCTTTCAGTATAAATCTGTAAGTATCAGTTAAAGGGTGTGTATGTGTATGTGTGTGTGTGTGTGTGTGTGCCTTTTAGCTATGATTAAGGCTAATCATGATGTAGGCGCCTCTTCTTTGATCTGATCTTTCCTTTTCTAGAAATTCTAAAAGAAGCATTTAGCTGAATTTGATTCAATATTCCATACAATCAAGAACATATTATTAGAGACCATTGGCCAACCATCTCCTACTAGAGCAGAACACTGCAACCATCACAGGAAAAACATACATCATAGATTAAGGTGTAATTTACTCTATAAGGCATGACAAACGGACTTCAAGCTCTGCTGCTAGCATGTCATATAAACATAGTTACTTGCTGAATTGGGAGATATATTTAGCTGCACAAGTTTTAAAATAACATCTTTGCATCTATCACTACTCTTATTTTACAGAATTCTGAAATTATTTGTTTAAATACATACTTTAGAATGTTATGATATTGATTTTAATTAGCTGAATATACCTCATTGTTTGCATTATATTTTTAAAAATTCCTGAGCCCTGGGAATGTTATATAAATTAGCTAAACAAAGAAAGACATTTTATTTAGTTACAAAGAGTTCTGGAAGCAGCAGATCGTCTTGGTCCTTTTTAGTCAGGGTACAGGCTTGGAGATGGGACTGAAGCTACACTGATCAGTCTTGTGGGCAACCTATGGTAGGAGCCAGTGTAAGGGTGATCGTCCCTACTAGATCATTCAGTGACCTTCAAGAATACATCAACTACAGCTTAAATCTGGATCACTTATATGTGAGCACCAGGAAGCATTATTTTATGTTGGCTATGCTTTTTCTTCAGCAGACAATCCCTATCACTTGTGCAGGTTAGGACAAGTCAAGTCCTCAGGCCTTGCAATATAAGTTTGTATCAAGGTTTGAATCTCTGTTCTTTTTTTAAAGATCTAGGTAAGAAATCTTTGTTTACTAAGAGTTACTTTGTTTACTTAATACTAATATTAAGAAACATTAGGAAAGATCCTCTCTGACATGGAATGAGTTACACTGCTGATATCCAGCTGTATATCTCCACCCTGGACCAAAGGATATATCCTGACCTCCCTGGATAATAAGCCCAATCTGGCTTTTGAACACATGCACTAAAATAAGCCCTTCCCCAAAAATAAGGCCTCCCCTAAAATATTGCATGCATAGCCAATCCCCACCATTTCTGGGGAGAGAGAGGAAACATGCCCCACATGCTGGCAGATGCCACTCTTGCAAACCCTAATTATCGCTATCGCTTATTTTGGGGGTCAAAAGAAAATAAGACCCCATCTTATCTTGACCCAAGGTCTAAAGTCTGCAAGGAATTGGGCAAGAAAAAAAGAGAGTCTACATATTTATTTATACTAAATATAGTAACTTCATTTATATTATATTAACTGAACACATATTTATATTAATTCCATTTGTTAACCAATCACATAATTCTAGATGTAGCAGACAAAAATAAAAACAAAACAAAAACAGCAAAGAGCAGCCTTATTACAAGAAAATATTTTTTTATATAAATAAATGCATTGATGTATAAAAATATAATTTAAGGCCTACTGCCTCATCCAAGTACTTTAAACCTAAGAGGGAATGGGGAACTTTCAGCAGATCTTCACAAGATGATCAAATTGAATGGAATGAGTTTATTTATGCTTTATTACACTGATGCCATGGCTTAAAGAACTCTAAAAGTAATAACTAGGACTCTGAATTAAGTTTGGAAGTTGCCACTAATGATAAAATGGGAAACCAGTGGTTGTTGATTCAAAATCCATCTATTCTATAATGGCATCACCTTGGTTCTGGATGGTGCTTCCTATTATAGATCAAACTTGAAATTTGGGATGTGCCTGGAAGATCAGAAGTTCTGTCAGAAAGAATAGTTAGAAGCCGAACCCAGGAAAATGGCAGTTATGGTTAATGTATGAGTTGCAGCCTTTTAAAAATGAGAAGCACTGACAACAATTACTGAAGTTTTCATCACCTCAGTGACTCAATTATTTACTAGAAAGATTATGATGTGTGCAGGGTATGCAGATGTTACAGCTCTATTTGAGAGATTTAGCTCTGCAAAAAGTGGTAATTTTACTGATTCTCCAAACACCCACTCATCATTTACTGTGCTGTACAATAAAGTTTGCATTGGAAGGGAAAGAGCAACACCTATATTCCTTATGACTGACAGATTCTGAAAGAAATAAGTTGTTGGTCCCATCAGCCCCTAAAGTCTACAAGCCCAAGTGCAGTTTCTGCCACCCACCCATTTGATCTACAGCTAATCTTTAACCATTCATTATAGAAAAGAGAAGGCTAGACTAACATTCTTATCTATGGGTATAATCAGGTCAGCTTCCTTCCCTGCTCCTTGAATCGTGACTCAGTAGAGCAATGCAAGGACTTAGAAACAGGGTATATTTATTTGTACCACACTGCATGGCATTTTAATTAGTAACTCTGTAGATTTAAAATCTCTGAATGGACACACAGGGACAGTTGTGTAGCATAGCTTTTGTGTTCTGCCGCTTGGAAAAAAAACCCATTTGAGGACACCAGCAGGAGTTTAATAGAAGCTTTGATAAAAGTTCTCTGAATCCTTTTATTGTTACTCAACTGCAGACTGGACCCTGGTGTCTTTCAGGCTATGCTCAGGAGATAACAATTAATTTCACTCAGTCGGGGGAGTTGGCTGGAAAAGATGGTGGCCTCTACGAATATGTGGATATAGAGGGGAAAAAACAAGGTATAATTGCTGTTAAGAAACTAAGAATATGTCTCTATAGATTAAATATACTGTACGTAGGTTCTTTTTAGAAAATATTTTGTGGCTTTCTGAACAAGAAACATTTCATAGATGAGAAATGTAAATGGTTAATGTACCGTAATGTACTACAATGTTTCAAGCTGCTTGAAAAGAAAAGATTAAGTAACAGAATAACATACTTGTCAATGGTTGTCTTGATAAAATTATCAGAAAGACTTAAGATAGATTTTTTAAAAATGGTTTTGAACAATGCAATATTGTGTTTCAAATAGAGCGATGTACAAATGATGAACATGTTATTGCTAAAATGTATACAATTTTGTTGAAATAGAAGAAGAACAAGTGAAAGAATGTATGGCAAAATGGACTAAAACTTTGGCTACAATATACAAATGAATCAGTAAGAAAATTTGTGGTTGAAAGGACTGAAGTTTACATTATGTTCTTGTACCTTAAAGAGAAATTTTATAAACATATTGGTATTTGTCATCAGTGAAATTGTCTACAAAGACTTTAAGGGACTCTTTATCATGTATCTGCAAGTAGTACTTGACTTATGACATAATTAGGTCTGGAATTTCTATCATTAAGTCACAGAAGGCCTAAGTCAAGTCAGACCCAATTTTAAAACAATTTTGTGGTGGCCATGAAGTGAATTACTTTTGTCATTAACTGAATCACATCATGCTTAAGTGAATCCGTTTTTTCCAATGGGCATTTTTACTGGAAATCAGCTAAATAGGTTGCAAACCATGAAAACCTGAATGCAGGATGTGGCAACCAGTCCTAAATGCACCTAAAATTTGATCAGTTGACCATGGAGGTAGTGGAACAATTGTAACTATGAGTGCAGGTCATAGGTCACTCTTCCCAAGGCTGTTGTAACTCTAAACCATCACTAAATGAACCGCCGTATGCCTATCTACAGTATATGGGTCAGTAAAAATTTGGATAAAAATGAAAATGCTAATTTAAAAAGACCTTAAAGACTAACATACAATTAAACCAGGGATTTTTCTTTTGGAATTAATAAACAGATAGGTAATAACTTTGTTTTTATATCACAGTTTATATCACAAAAGTTTATATCACAAACATTTACTCAAAAGTAAAAATGTTCAACTCTACCCACACTAGAAGAATGGTTGTGAAAATGTTGAAACTTGCAGACATGGCTAAATAGACTTCCTTGATTTAACAAAGTCATTATCTCCAGTTGCATCTGACTTGAAACTCCTTATAGATTTTTTCATGAAACATTTGCATTTATGAGTAGTGATTTCGATGATTATAAAAAAAATGGATAAAATAAAAAGTGAGCTTTTTAGTAATCATAGAGTAATAGAAAATTTTGTAATCATACTTATATATCTGCAATAGAAATTGGAAGCTTTTTTTCCTATTTCTTTTCTGTTTTCTTATTATGTATTAGTTGGAGTTAGTTTTTATATTCTTGTTTAAACTTAATAAAACCTACATAAAAACAAAATGTTTGACCGTGTGTACCCCTCATGGAATTATAATGGACAAGAAGAGAGAGAGAGGAGTTCAAAACATACAATGGACTGAGTCAAACAATTACAGAGAAGGATGTTATGGATTTCTTAAAAAGTTTTAAAATATTTGGTCTTTAACCATCTGGCCTTTTTTCAATAATGAATAGATACAACACCTGTTTGTAAAATAATATTAGCAATAATTGAACTTCCATTTCCCACAGAAAACTGTCAAGACTATATTATAGCAGGACAAAATCTGTATTTAAATATTGTAATAATCTCTTTCTACTGCAAAGTAGTTTCACTTGCCCAAAGTTGTTCATTGACCTCTAAAGTTGTTGATTTACTGAAGGTGGTAAAAAGCTTTTCTCTGCTTGCTGATTTATATTTTAATCTCCTTCTGAATACAAATTCATGGAAATGGGTGGTACAAGTGCTTTGCCAAGAAGCAGGCAGTTGTTTATATTATTTTTCTCAGTAAAATTCTAATCGCTTTAAAATAATAAATTTAACCCCTCCCAATAATAGATTTCCCGGTTTTTGTTTTGTTTTGTGTTGGATGCATGTATGTACATTCCGAGTAGCACGTCCATTGCACATGAATAAAGCTGGATGCCAAAGGGAAGGAAAAGAGCACATATTTCCTGCCACATTACACATTTTCAAGGACATAATTAAATGACCATGGAAAGAATTTTCAGTTATCAGCACTATTTATCTTTCAGAGATTTTTACCCAAGCCCATCAATAGACAAATTTTAGTTAACCATTTGGTTCAGTAGCATTTAAGAAATTCAAGGCTATGGCTATTCTATTCTCTGAACCTTTTACAATTTTTATCTTCCCAATATTAATCATTTTTATTTGCTTTTTAAAATGCTGCATAGATAATTATAGATCCTAAAGACATGAAAGAAAAGTTAAACTGTAAAATAAACTATAGTTGAATAGTTGCTGTGTGTTTGTTATGCAGAACTTGTAATACTGGAGGCTATAGTAGGTTTCAAGTCACAGATATAACTTCAATTTTAACCACATTATATATTCAGGGGGGGAAATCTATACTGAATTAGTTGTCATACAGGTCAATAAGGACCGTGTCAGATGTTAGCACTCCTGGTCATCTATGAACAAGTGACTATTCAGGAACTATGGCTAAAAAACCAGAGCCTAACCCTGTGGATTTACTGGAAAACAACAGCAACCACAGATAAGACAAAGCATACTGTAAATCACACCATTATGGCCTATTATTATAAAATAGAACCAACAAAGTAGGGATACTTCCAATAAATATTGTAATTATTCACTAAAATATTTGTAAAAATATCATGTACCAGTAATAAAAAATTTTATGGTACACACAGTACAGTTTGCATTTGGAATTTCCAAATGCAAACTGATAAAATTCTTGGTCATAATACATCAGATTAAACTGTGGATAAAAAAAGGAGAGTGTGCATAATTGTTGTGGCAATACCAGAAGATGATGGAATAGAATATAAAGTATTGGAGATCATAAATATCAAAATCTGAAAATCAAAACTGAAAGATGATTACAAAAAACAGCTATGCAATCTAATGGCGTGCAATACTAAAACATCCGGGATAGCACTTAGAAAATCTGCACATTGACAAAATTTCTATCTGTCAGTTACAAAAGGCCACACTGCTTTCATCAGCACATATACTACAATGATACATTGCAAAATACAATGTCCTTGGAAAGAAGTCAATATGTATGAATACCAATACCAACTAAAAAATTGGTAGCTGTGGTTTCAAATTGTTGTCTATGTAATAATAATAATACCCCAAGCCTTTGACCCTAAAAGGAATCCCTGAATTTTCTTCCAAGTTAACCTCATCTTCCAGCAATAGAAGGAAGAAGAGAATTAACACTTCCTCAAATTTCACCACCATCTGCTATAGAAAATACTATACTCTCATTTAATGGATCTCGTTGGTAAGCAGAACAATGTCTTTATTACAATAAGATTTCATATCATCAGTCCTTTGGGGGTGTCTGGCTTTAAATATTTCTCTGACTTTTCAAAACTTCATCTCTCCCATCCCCATAATTTTAATCAGCCAGATTGAAGAGGCTAAACAACCTGGAATTTCCAAGAGACAGTCATGAACTGAAAGAATTCTAACATCCCAGGAATTTATAACATTGTTCACTCTAATTTCTTCACTTTCCAAATCAAGTAAGAATGACACAAGGAGAAAGGATTATTGTATTAAAGACACAGCTTGGATTCACACATTACATTAAGTCATAATGTGTTGTTTGGTTTTGGCATGGTATCAGTGAACCCATTCACTGTAGTTTGTGAAAAAAATACTTATGGATTAGTGCAACATGTGACCTCATCCTTTCTGGTTTATTCTCTAACAATGGTTTAAAAATCATGTCACTGCATGCATATCATGTATGTGAATGAAGTATGCAATGCACTGCATAAATAAAGCAAAGTCAGATTTCCTGGATTTTTATTTTGTTTCAAAGTATCATATTTAAAAATTTCCATTGATACATCTTTTTTGCTTTTTTGTTCTTGGAACAAGACACCATCCAGTTACAGTACATTCTTATCAAGCAAGACAAAAGCAACTGGCAGATGGAAGCTCACAAGTACAGGAAATAGAATTCCCAAAGGACTTAGCTTTAGTCTTTACAGTTAAGTCCCACCAAAAATAAGAATGACCTTGGCTTTTCCAACATTGAGAAATCTACATAATATTCATTAGTCGACTTAATTTCCTGTTGCTGAATTCCCAACACATGCTAAATCAAACATTCACTCAAGAAAGCCAAGAGAAACAAGCATGCACTGGGTCTCCTAATGAATAAATAAAACATCAGGTTATTGACATTTAAACATTATATCTTACTTTAAAAAAAAAACATATCTACTTCATTTAGATAATAAATGGATAAAACATAGAAATCATTGACGGAAACAGGTTGGGAAGAAAGAAATTATACACTAATTTAAATAAGCAGATATTTCATTAAAAAGGCTCAGGTAGCAGTTACGTATTCTCAATTATTTTTCACAACATAGAAAACTATATTTTATTTTTAGCACAAAAATTGTATGTGATTTAACAGCTACTTATTTAAATTGTTCACCTGCATTTCACTGACAGAACGAGAGAGGAATATATATGTAGATATGTGTTTATGAAACAGTTAGAAATAAAGAAGATGGTTAATAGAAAGGTAAACATCCTTAGCATACTGTAGTTGGCTTGAAAGATTTTTCTTTAGTACTTGAATTCAAATTAAAGGCTATCTGATGCCTTTGATGCTAGTGCAATTTCCATCATTGCCACTGAAAGTAGCACAGTCTCATGGCACAACTCATCTCGTCATAGATCTTCATTTGATTTATATACTGTACAGCTCATATAAGAATTGCAAAACACATACAACCTTTTGTTCATTTCTGGGTGAGATGAGCGGGGTGATGCAATGCAAATGATATTCTCATATATATATATTTATTCCAGTAATGCAACTTAAAAGGTAAAACTAATATATGAGATAAACTCATTACATACAAAGCAATAGTTCAAGCCATGATTTGTCATAACTGTGATGATTATGGCTTACAGCTCATGAAAACCCCAAATCAACAATCTCAGAAAATTAGAATATTGTGAAAAGGTGCAATATTCTAGGCTCAAAGCGTCCCACTCTAATCAGCTAATTAAGCCATAACACCTGCAAAAGGTTCCTGACCCTTTAAATAGTCTCTCAGTCTGGTTCAGTAGGAATCACAATCATGGGAAAGACTGCTGACCTGACAGTTGTGCAGAAAACCATCATTGACACCCTCCATAAGGAGGAAAAGCCTCAAAAGGTAATTGCAAAAGAAGTTGGATGTTCCCAAAGTGCTGTATCAAGGCACATTAATAGAAAGTTATGTGGAAGGGAAAAGTGTGGAAGAAAAAGGTGCACAAGCAGCAGGGATGACCGCAGCATGGATAGGATTGTCAGGAAAAGGCCATTCAAAAGTGTTGGGGACTTTCACAAGGAGTGGACTGAGGCTGGAGTCAGTGAATCAAGAGCCACCACAAACAGATGGAGCCTGAACATGGGCTTCAAATGTCGTATTCCTCTTGTCAAGCCACTCCTGAACAACAAACAACGTCAGAAGCGTCTTATCTGGACTAAAGAAAAACAGACCTGGTCTGTTGCTCAGTGCTGCAAAGTTCTCTTTTCTGATGAGAGCAACTTTTGCATCTCATTTGCAAACCAAGGACCCAGAGCATGGAGGAAGAATGGAGAGGCACACACTGCAAGATGCTTTAAGTCCAGTGTGAAGTTTCCAAAGTCTGTGTTGCTTTAGGGAGCCATGTCATCTGCTGGTGTTGGTCCACTGTGCTTCATTAAGTCCAGGGTCAACACAGCCGTCTACCAGGAGATTTTGTAGCACTTCATTCTTCTTTCTGCAGACGAGCTTTATGGGGATGCTGACTTCATTTTCCAGCAGGACCTGGCACCTGCCCACACTGCCAAAAGCACCAAAACCTGGTTCAATGACCGTGGGATTACTGTGCTTTATTGGCCAGCAAACTTGCCTAACCTGAACCCCATAGAGAATCTATGGGGCATTGCCAACAGAAAGATGAGAGACATGAGACCGAACAATGCAGAAGAGCTGAAGGCTGCTATTGAAGCATCCTGGTCTTCCATAACCCCTCAGCAATGCCACGGGCTGATAACTTCCATGCCATTGAGGTAATTGTTGCAAAAGGGGCCCAAACCAAGTAATGAATACTTATGCATGCTTATACTTTTCAGAAATCCGATATTGTTCTATGTACAATCCTTGTTTTATTGATTGCATGTAATATTCTAATTTTCTGAGATTGTGGATTTGGGGTTTTCATGAGCTGTAAGCCATAATCATCACAATTATGACAAATCATGGCTTGAACTGTCTTGCTTTGCATGTAATGAGTCTATCTCATATATTAGCTTCACCTTTTAAGTTGCATTACTGAAATAAATGAACTTTTGCACGATATTCTAATTTTTCACCTTTCTATAGTTTGATGCTACTGAAGTAAAATCAAATAAATATGTAGCTGGTAGAAATATGTGTTCATTTTATACTTCTGCAGCATTATAGATCATATCTGGCATGACAGAAAATTGAGGCAAATGTTAAAATGCATGTTTACAGAATAAGAATGATATTTTTATGCAGGTATATACTGGGAGGTAGTTAAGAAAACTATAAGAAAATAATCGACAAATCTCAACTTTTCTAAAATAAAGATTTGCAACAGGTAGGCTGACAACTAGACACATTGAGAAAAAAAAAGTGGGGTGAGAGGAATCATCCAGAATTGAATATCTTCATTCAAAAGAGCTTTCCTTGACTAAAGCTGCAATTTTAAAATATCTTTCGCTAAGAGCTGTGAGGTAAAAGTCTATTTATTTATTTATAGACTTTCCCTCTTAATCAATATTTCTGTGATTCCCCATTGAAACCAATCTTTTAATGTAATACATATGGGATTGTTTGACATTCTTGCATTGTGTTTTACAATGTCTTACCAAAAAACTTTTAAAAGTTTATCACTATCATAGGTAGAACAAAAAATTGTACATTTAACCAACCCACTGAAGTTAAAGAACTGAAAGAAATTTAAAAATATTTAGATTAGAAAATCTAAGCAGAACTAATAAATCATAAGCATACAATCTTGCTACTCAAAGTATGTAGTAGAAGCAATTCCATTCAACATGTCATATATCACTGATTCCATTTGTTTGACTTTTAGATGGTAAGTTTACTGTTAGAAAATTGCAATTGAAATACTAGTATAATCAACTTCAACTATTTTCCACAATTATCCACTATGTAAACATCAGTTCCTACAGAATATCACAGATATTTTTAATAAAAACTTATCAAGCTGAATTAACAGCAAGCTACCATTTTAAATATCAAACTTCAAGCAAAGATACAATCTTATTGAGATAGAATTTATAAATGTAGAAACACAAATCATAAAAATAGCAACATATTCATATGTTCACTTTAAGCACAAAATGGTATTTATTTATTGCTATTTAAGCCTGCACTTCTTGAAACTAAAAAAAAATAAATGCAAATGTTTTATTTTGAAACACACATACAGACTCACACATACTGTGTAAATAGGAATATTTCTGTCAGGTCAAGATCACGTAAGGCAATATGCCTCTGAGGCCAGAAGGGAGGAAACCTAAGGGTTCATTATAGAAGGAATCTCTTGAAGCATACTTTTTGCCCTTCCCAATTAAAGAGCAATGTGTAAGGCCAAGTATAGTGTTTAAACTTCCATCAAGTTGATAAATAAAATAGAAAATATTCATGATTAACAATCTATATCTTTGTAACTATAGTACTATATTTTCATTTACAATGGAAACAAACCCTGTGACAAATATATGCACAATAGTTAATAACTGAAAAAATGCATTTTTTTCATATAAGCCCACTACCTGTTACTTTTAATCAGAATATAACAACAAGTTATTTTTCTAAAATGAATCAAATTGGAATGCTTTGGCAGCAAAATATGCCTTTAAAATAGCTACATCTTTTTGGGCAGTTGGCAATGAAAACACCAAGAGATGTCAAAAACTATAGAAAACGAATCAAAAACAAGCAAAATCTCCAGGGAAAATGTAGGGAGAAGGACTTTTCTAATCCATTGCGGTAAAATTCCAAATTTTCATTTTTCTATCAGATGGTAGAAAAAAAATATGAAACCAACTTGTGGCAGAAACCAATTTTAGCAGTAACATGTTTTGCAACCGCAGCCTATCATTCTATATTTCCAACCCTAAAAATATAAATACAAATATTATTATCAAAGTATCAGATTGCTCCCACTTAGAGGCATATACACTATGCAATTGCCTAGGAAATACTAATATGGTTGGGGTTTGCTTTATTAAAACTAATTAATATTAAAAATTGTATAATTACAATGTTGGTCCAAATAAAAGGTCAGATCTTTTATCTTTAATTACTGACAAATTTTCATTTGTGTTGGATTGCCACCTTCTGATTTAGAAGCCAATTTGATTTTTGAAATGTTGCATATGGTTGATGAAAGAAAATTATATAAATATTTACACTGACAGTAATATTTATATTATTTATATTAGCATATATATTTATATTTTGGTCAAAATAATACATTTTAGAAAAATGATAATAATTCATTTAATTTCAGTGATAGTTTTAAGGGGACATAATGTTTAGAAGTCAAGACTTGAGTAAAACTAATTGATCTGTATACTTTACTCCTTGGAAGTTATCTTCCATATAAAAAGAAGCAAATTTATGGCTGAAGAGTTCAGCCTAAGAAAGAATAGGATGCATTTCAGTAAAAGGAAATGTTTCCTATGTCATATGATTCCTCATATTGTCATAGATTAGCATACACAGTCAAGTACATACTGCCAAAGAAAAACAATGACTGTGAATGTATTTTACAATTTAGCATTGTGTTAAAATATATCATAGAAAGTATTTCCCTTCTCTTTGTTATAGTCTGTTGAAAAGATTGCTAGGTGATAGTTGAAAAAAATCAGAAACTGTTCTGACTGGGAGATGCAGACAATTTGCACTGAGGGAACATTTCAGTCATTAGGTGATTAGGTGAATCTTCTAGGGTAAGAATTTCAAGACAAAATCCAACATATGCTGTTAACATTTCAAATGTGCCCTCTTCCCTCCAAAATTGTTACTACTTCCAATGACTCCCACAGGTGCGTTTTCAAGAGGGAACTGGACTTTCTATGTTTTTCCTTAAAGATATTTTGCATCTCTTGGATGAAAAGCAAAATGACTTCAAAAACCAAAGTCCAGTTGCTTCTTGAAAAAATCCCTGTTGGGGCAACCATGACTGAGAATCTGCAGAGACAGGTCCAATGAGTGGAAAATTGAAAACAGAATAAAACATTTACCTGCTTGGTTAGTGGTCACAGTGACAGACACAGCTTGGTCTTGGCTTGGATTTTGCTTGGATACTCCATTCACTGCCCAGATTTCAAAAGTGTAATTCGTATGTGCCAAAAGGTCTGTAATGGAAACCCTCGTGGACTTCAAACCATTCTGTTGAGGGCTAAAGTGAACACCACTCCCACAGGACCGGCAGCGGTTCAGATCACTAGCTCCACATCTCTTACACACCACATTGTAAGAGACATCTTCACGGCCACCTTTGTTCTGGGGGGAACTCCATTCCAAATTCACTGATGTCTCATTGATATTGGAAATCAAGTTTTCAGGAGCAGATGGAGGGCCTGAAAAAGAAAAGCATCCTTTTTAAAATTACCTAAATAAAGTTTAAAAATTAAAAAAAATTAAAAAATAGGAAGCTTCTTTAGAGAAATGTCTACCCAAGATTATGTAACTTCATTGGACTCAATAGCTGCAATTGGGACTTTGAACATTGTGCCATGTGCTCATCTCCACAAAAGAGATACACTCAGGATAAATACTATTTCAGTTCATTATAATACTTTACAATTTTCAAGTAAATTGTTACTTGTCTCTATGTTTTCATAATTCTGCTTTCTCTCATATTAAAAATTACAATTGAGGGACTTTCAAAGAACCCAGCAGAATGTGTACACCCTGGAAGCCTCATGATATACTTCTCTGACCTGCACTAAAGCTTCAAACACAACGCATTGCAAAAAGTAATTCTAGCAGTTTGCTTCCTTGTGTTTCAGTCAGAAGCTACCTTAAAATAAAAACTGCTCCTGTACATCCATACTTCCAAATGTATTTTCATTTGTAAATATCTGGCGGACAGAAAAATGTATAAGCAAATGTCCAACATACCATGTGCTATGCAGTACCAAAAGAAAAAGAAAAAAGTCCACCTGCTACATTATCAGTCATTCATTTGAGTGATTTGGGGTATAAGAATGAGATGTCGTACAATTTTCTGCTACCCACCAACCCTAAGAATAGATTATCACTGCCTACATGTATATATTGTACTTCTTAGTCTGGAAGAAAACAGAACACAACAGCCAATTTCTGAATGTGTGTGTTGTTGAACCAAGGCCCAAAGCAAAATCATAATATCCTTAATATGAGGAGCAAATGTCTGAATGAAATCTTTTTCTGTTCTTTTATCATGGCCCTTGTTTTTATTACCTTCCTAATCTTGGCTTTTACTAGTAACTGAACATCAAAAGTAAAAAAAAAGTACTTATTACTCAAATGTCCTATCCACACATGTTTATTCCCCTTCCTAACTAGCATCTCTTTATTAATTCATTAGGATTTTGTTTTGGGTTTTTGTTGTTGTTTGTGGGAGGGTTGGGGGCTGTAGGAGAATCAGGAGCATCAGGAGACTTAATATATCACAGGTAATGTCTATATGACTTCAAAGAGTGTAATATTATAGGTACTGTATATCTAAGCTTGCATTTTCTACAAACCACAGACATGCATAACTAGGTTCTAATTTAATATACTAAAGCACTAGAGCAGGGGTGTCCAAACTTGGGAACTTTAAGACTTTTGGACTTCAACTCCCAGATTTCCCCAGCCAGCTATGGCTGGCTGGGGAATTCTGGGAGTTGAAGTCCACAAGTCTTAAAGTTCCCAAGTTTGGACACCCCTGCTCTAGATAGATAAAGCTGGCCTTTGGAAAGATGTAGAAGGATATCTGTACCCGAGATACACACATATGAATGAGAAAAGATGTTGTCAATGGAAAAAATGGGAGCAGTCTGTGTGGGAATATGTGTGCGGGTATATAACTAAATGGAGAGCCTAAAGAAAAATATTGTAGAAGTGAGAAAGATATACAAACATAGATGAGATAGCAATAGTTTGGTTTGTGAAAAAACATTTTATTGTGCATCTATGTGCGCATTAATGAAAGAAGATTGTTCTTCCTATAATTGGAAATTATGTAAATTGTCTTCAACTTTCAATTCTTAGGCATATTAGCTGCCAGAAATACTACATCTTGAGCTCCTTGAGAAAAAATGACGTATACATCAGAAATTATTTCTTGATGGATTGCAAGGTTAAAGTTTACATAGAATACGGAGATGCCAGATAACAAATCGTTGCTTATATTCAATAATTTCTATCTCCCAATTTCAGAATTGGTACCCGTTACATCAATTACAACAGCTTTAGGGTTTAATAACAGAGTATCAGTCAGGTTCATTGCGATGCTCTTGAAGGCACTTAGTTCAATTTTATATATGAAAATGTGCTGCTCTGAATCAAGTACACCAATCAATAATTTGCACATGGGATGGGACAGATAAGGGTGGAGCAACAACAGAGAAGCAGTCAAGCAGAAAACAGACAAAACTGAGGTTTGAAGTATGCTTGTGTACTTCTGTACAGTTAATGGAATGGGAATTAGCAAATTCAACCCTATTTTGTGTTAATTCAAGGAAAAAGAAAGGTAACAAACATTCTTCTTGGCATAGCCAGCAAAATATGTTTAAGAAACAGAAGAAAAATTCCAAAATATCCCTCCTGGCCAAACAGAAGAAATGAAGAAATGTCAGATGCTTATCACAACTCATGTATATTACACTAAATCCTGCATCTCAAACACAATATAAGGTCTGAAGGCTAAAATGTGTTCACTATTTCCTTTGGTGCTTGCTGACCATTTGACTTAACATTGTTTAAAAGTATTATTTAATTTTTTTAAAAAAAATGGAAAACTAGCTTACTATGAAACAGAGTACCAACCTAAAGCATAACCTAGTTTTCCATCATTGGACTAGACACAGGTGCTGGAAACTTTTTTAAGATAAAACAATGGGTAGCTGAGGCTTAAAGTTTCATTTGCCTTTTGGCAAGTAGGTGTTTTCTTCCACTGCTGCACCTATCATGGCAATTGTTCTGTGAAAGTACCAATATGATCCTCTAAAATTCCAAATGTGTCCACTAAACCAAAACACTTGTTGATCTCTTTATTAACACACTGACTTTTTCATAGTTATAAACCTGGATGCTGGAACAGGATACATCTCACACATTTACCTTGGTTCAAGGAGTTTGTTTTCAATGTTTATGATTTTAATATTTTTAATATGATTTTATATTGCTTTAATGCTGAAACGTTTTAAATTCTTAATTGGGAGCCACCCAGAGTTGGCATAAGATGGGCAGCTATATAAATTGTATACATACATACATACATACATACATTTGCACACATACAAACACACATACATAATTGTATTGTTGTGGATGCTCTATTCATTTTAGTAAAATCTGTACAGCAGTGCCCTTGTGGCAATAAGATAAACCACAGTCATCTTTAAAATCCACTTTTGTAAATCTTGCAGCATTGTTCACAGAGACAACCTCAAAGGGATAAAAAAATCTTGAGAGCACAACTGTGGGATTTCTTTCTCTCCTACTCTCTCAGAGGACAGGAACAAGGAAATGTGGCACATTGCCAATGAGTGCAATATCTTTTTGAAGGAAATAGGTCTAACTGAAAAAAGAAATACTTCCCGCTTCACATATTGTCAAGCCACCACCTTTATTGAGAGAATCTGCAATAAAGATCCCAGTAGGCTTTTGCAATTGACAATCCAAACAAGCCTGTCCTTTTGTTGACATAAATCTTTTCTGACACACATTACCCTTTAAGAAACAAAACAATAACACTCTTCAAAAACATCAGCGAACAGACACATCTTTAGAAAGGCCTCTGAGCAATTACTATGACTAAGACTTTAATAGTGTCTGCCCAGACTACATTTTCATGAATAATCTGCTGAGCAAGTTATTCTGAGCAAATTCTTTGGGTGTGATCAGATGCTATCCTCAATTAAAGCATTTTACAACTTGACCAGATGGAAAGGTTGTTCTATATGGAATGCAATCTCCTTTTCAGGGCAGTTTTCTACTGAGGTTAGTGATTACCAAAGTGATGGTGGAGTACCCCAGCCAGTGGAGTACCCCAAGGCTCTGTTTTAGGCCCAGTACTCTTCAACATCTTCATCAATGATTTGGATGAGGGAATAAATGGGGAACTCATCAAATTTGCAGATGATACCAAGCTGGCAGGAATAGCCAACACTCCAGAAGATAGGCTTAAGATACAGAAGGATCTTGACAAACTTGAACATTGGGCACTATCTAATAAAATGAAATTCAATGGTGAAAAGAGTAAGGTTCTACATTTAGGCAACAAAAACGGAATGCACAGGTACAGTATAGGTGATACCTTACTCAGTAGTAGTAACTGTGAAAGGGATCTTGGAGTCCTAGTGGACAACCATTTAAATATGAGCCAGCAGTGTGCAGCAGCTGCCAAAAAAGCCAACACAGTTCTAGGCTGCATCAACAGAGGGATAGAATCAAGATCACGTGAAGTGTTAATACCACTTTATAATGCCTTGGTAAGGCCACACTTGGAATACTGCATTCAGTTCTGGTCGCCACGATGTAAAAAAGATGTGGAGACTCTAGAAAGAGTGCAGAGAAGAGCAACAAAGATGATTAGGGGACTGGAGACTAAAACATATGAAGAACGGTTGCAGGAACTGGGTATGTTTAGCTTAAGAGAAAGAAGGACTAGGGGAGACATGATAGCATTATTCCAATATCTCAGAGGTTGCCACAAAGAAGAGGGAGTCAAACTATTCTCCAAAGCACCTGAGGGTAGAACAAGAAGCAATGGGTGGAAACTAATCAAGGAGAGAAGCAACTTAGAACTGAGGAGAAATTTCCTGACAGTGAGAACAATTAATCAGTGGAACAGCTTGCCTCCAGAAGTTGTGAATGCCCCAACACTGGAAGTCTTTAAGAAGATGTTGGATAGCTATTTGTCTGAAACGGTATAGGGTTTCCTGCCTAGGCAGGGGGTTGGACTAGAAGACCTCCAAGGTCCCTTCCAACTCTACTATTGTATTGTATTGTATTGATGGCCTTTTTAATCCATCATTATCTTAGGTTTGAAGTAGTCTCAAGACTTTGAAAGACAAAGTAATGGTGAACTAAAATTTCACTCCTTTTTTTTTTTTTTTTGAGGAGCCTTCCCAAAGGGGTGAGTTCATTTATTTTGATACACAGGTAGGTCTTGATTACTGCTGATAATGAATCTCGTGAAATGGTTGAGAATTTGGCCCCTACATTACCAAGTCCAAAGCCGTCTTTCTAGGTTATGAAATCTATAATCCCCTTCATAATAAAGATTTCCTTACCTGAATATTGACAACTTTCAGTGTAGGTGGGAAAAAAACGCTTCAAAAAATTCTTACACCTTTTTGCAGGCTTTTTTTTGTCAGTCTTTTTATAAAAAAATTTATTCTATTCATTTTATGTATACTTAATATACAATATGAATAATGTACACAGACACAGACACAAAGATAAAATAGCTGAACAAAAGCACAGAATCAGCTGAAGGGAAAGATGTAAGTTTTTGCAGATAATGGACTACTCTTACTCCAACTGTGCTTAAGAGTTAGTTGCAAGAAACCCACAGAACAATGCGCATAATGGGAAGAAGTAAGCTAGTAACTTCATCCACTATTTTCTTTTTGATAGGTATCTTAGCCACAAGAAAACACATTGGAAACCAGTAAATACATGTGAATTAAGGTTCTGCTATGTTGCAGGGCTTTGGGAGAAGAGAAAGCAGCCACATCATATAAGAATAAGAAAAAAGTGACAGAAGTTTTGTTTCGTTTTTCTGGTTTCTGCAAACATTCCCCTTTCCCTCAGCTTCCTGTACTCTGCCCACATTCTTAAATTTTAGAAAGGGGCATGATGTGCGATCTTGGTGCTCCGAAATCACAAGTCGATATTTCTGTTGCAGGGCGGTCCATTCAGACCTAAACCGTCCTGCAGAGACAGTGATTGAGAAGGGCACCTCCTGCTGATCTCAGGGACACTGTAAAGTCCCTGAAAGATCCAGGAATAGCCTTTTTTTCCAGTGACAGAAACGCAGCTAAGGAAGGTGCTGAAGTTGGGACAGCTCCGGAACAGGAAGAAAGTGGAAAGAGAAAGTGTGTTGAATTGGTGAGGAAATTTTATTACTAGAAAAAGAGACTACCCAAAAAAATTAAGTTAAATTAAAATTGAAGATAGAAGACTGCAAGCGGCGAAATTAAACTTAGTGTGCTATCCTGTTTCTTTTTTTTTCATGGATGGAATTTTTGCAAAGACTCCCTATTTTTTAAACTGAATGGATTAATTTTTCTTCTTCTTTTTTCACTTTTGCTTACACCTATGGATAAAATAAAATTTTCCTTCTTTTTTTATAATGCTTGATTGGATTGATTGGATTGTTTTTTATCTCAATTTAAGAGTTTTTTTCTTTTTTAAGCTTGGAATATAAAGAAGCAAATAAGAAGGATTATAAAGAGGGTTGTAACAACAGGAGGAAAAGCAGTTACACTCCCACTTAGAGGCTGGAGGCTGGATACATTGTTTTTTCTTCTTTCTCTTTGATCACTTGAGATTCAAGTTTCTTTCAGTTTGTTTACTGAGAGTGATAGTAGGAAGAGCACAAGTTGTTTATATAGGTGCTTTTGGGAGTTCTATCACTAGATAGTGGAGGAAGACAACATTTTCACTTGAAAGATAATAAATGAACATGTTTGAAGTTTATTAAAATAGCCTTGAATCCTATAGTGGCAGTGCCTGTAAAATTGGAACAATGGCGCAGCAGGAAAAAGAAACTGTAACGTTGCAAATGATTATGTTTGAAATTCAAAATTTATTAGTTGTGACAGAGAGAATTGAAAAGAAATTGGAGAATATGGAATACAAAACAGAAAAATTTGATGTAAAAACTGAGAATGTTTATCAAATGAAGAATGTGGAGGACAGAGTTCAAAAAATGGAAGAAAAAATGAGCAAAGAGATAAGAAATCTGTGGATACTGACAACAAAGTGAGTGTGGTTGGTAATGGCAAGAGCGGAATATGGAAAGGGGAGATAGATGGATTGGAACTCTACCCCAGACTTCAAAGCACAGAAGAAGAAAAGAGAGAAATATTGACAGAGATAAGGAAAGAAATCTTGACAGAAACACCAGTGATAACCAAAGATAAGCTGATGGAAAGAGCAGATGCTGGGTTTTGAGCTTTTATGAGATACGAAAGGAACAACATGTTGCAAAGAGAAGTTTATACAAGGTTTATTAAGAAAGTAACTAGAATATTAATGCTATAAAAGCCAAGAGATATAAGACTGGACTATTACTGGAAAGATACAAGTTGATGCAATGAAAATGTATAATAAAAATTAAGCTAAATTTAGTTTACTAGTAGTATGAATAAAATGAAATGACAATAGCTATAGTTCAATAATGATTAATAATGATAACAATACATATAGATATATTAGTTTGATAATATGAAATTTTATATAAACAACACAGAGAATATGAGAGAAGGTTTAAAAGCTTTATCTAGAATATGTTATAAAGATGTGATTGGATGATTTCAGGATGATTTAATAGAATGTGATCATATAATCCAATTCTAGATTTTGAATATTATATATAAAATAATGTAAAAACAATTATAGTCATATTAAGGTTGAGATATAATAATCGTGATATACATGAATGTATGTGAATTTAAAATATGTGATTTGATATGAAAAGCAGGTGATAACTATGGAAGAGATGCATGGAAATACTGTAACCAACTGACACACTTTCTACAATTTGTAATGGAAGATGATTTATTTTTATGATTGTTTGTCTTTGTTCAAAAATAAATAAAAATTGTTTTTTAAAAAATCTTAAATTTTAGAAGTTTCCAAGGGACCTTGGCTAGGAAAATATGGCAAACACAAAAGCGTCCTTCAATTACATAATTTTTATTTCCTGGAAACATCTACTTGTTCCGAACAATAGGACTGTTTTAGTTGCAGAAATGAAAGTATCACATTTATTATAGTCTGTAAAAATCTAAGGAGAGTCACTTGGATGTAGCGATTAGGCATCAGGACAGAAAACAAGAGACTGTGAGCTCTAATTCCACTTGGCTACAAAGCAAATTGTGTGACCTTGGACCAGTCACTCTCAACCACATCAAAGAGACAATGGCAAGCCACCAATGAAATCCTATCAAGAAAACTACAGTGATTTCTAGAGGTAGTTGTCAGGAATCAACATCAAGGGCATCCCTCCAAAAATATTCTCTATGAACATATTATCTAAATTAAGGCACTTTTGTAAGGATTCCCTTCTCTTTCTCTTGATTTTGCATTTTAAACTGAATTAGTAGTATTAAGAGTTGTTCCTAAAAAAAAAAAGCAAAGCAATTATGGTACCCCAATTCTTCTTACTTGCCTCTCAACTTGAGTCACATCAGCATTCCAGATTCCCCTATATCCATCTAGAGTTCAACAGAGAAAACTATTTTTGGGTGGGATCTGCAATTATATATATATTTAATCTCGAATGAAGTGACATCATGCTCTACTTCAAGGATATTTTGCAGCTTCTTTTATTCAGCTGCCTTTAGTAACACTTGCATGATAAAGATTGTGCTGTTATTTCCCATACCTGCAAATCACTTGCTTGAAGGGGGAAAAGACAGAAGTAAAAAGAGAGAGAAATAAATAAAGCTATTAGTTTGGTCTATATTTCTTATTAGAAATTTAATTCTGAAGATATTAGGCATTAAATAACTGCCCTCCTTTATGAGTCATATCCTATTACTGTATTCTTTAAATGTAAGCAAAATTAAAAGAAGTTGATAGTGCTAAAGCTCCAGCTGACAGCTCAAAATGTTTTTTCAGACTAGGCCTTATATCAGAGAAAACTTAAATTGATTAATAGAAATAAAGATGAACTAACAAGAAAAGCTGCCCAGTATCATTATTGTAGCACAGCAGGGGAAATGAGTGATCCGATTTACAATACTGCTATGACAATGACTAGATGATAAATCAGCATTTGAATCTTTTATTTATTGTGGACTATTATAATATACTCTACATGAGGCTGCCCTTGAAGAGTTTCTGGAAGCTTCAGCTGCTGTAAAATGCAGTTGCATAGGCAGTTACGTGTGTCCCTAGAAGACAAATATTACATCTCTGCTCCAAGTGCTGCATTGGTTACCAGTTTGTTTCCAGGGCTGAGACAAAAGTCTTAGTTTTGACCTTTCGAGCCCTGCTTTATATGGGGCCAGTTAACTGAGGGTCTGCCTCTTCCGCATTATATCTACCTCAGTGGTGGGATTCAACATTTTTTACTACCAGTTCTATGGGCGTGGCTTAGTGATTGTGGCATGCTGCGATGGGCGTGGCCTGGTGGGCATGGCAGGGAAAGGATACTGTAAATCTCCATTCCCAGCCCACTCCAGGGGAAGGTTACTGCAAAATTCCCATTTCCTCCTGATCAGCTGGAACTCAGGGGCAGAGAATAGATGCGGGCAGGTCCAGTCAAAGGTGGCATTTACCAGTTCTCTGAACTACTCAAAAATTTATGCTACCAGTTCTCCAGAACTGATCAGAACCTGCTGAATACCACCTCTGATCTACCTGTTCCTTCATGTAGGAGAAGTATCCTGCAGATTCCACCTGCCAAAGAATTCCATCTGATGGGAACTAGGAAGCAACCTTTTCTTCAGTGGCCCCTATCCCCTGGAACATCAACGCCTGATGGGGGTGTGGAATGGAAAGGATACATTTATTTGAAAAGATATTGAACTGGTCCAAAATTAGAACTGCTGTATGAGTACAGGTAGTCGTCACTCGATAACAGTGATTGGAACTCGAATGTTCATCACTGAACCACAGATTTAACGCACACTATCATATAATGTGCCACTTAGGACTCAGCGGCAATTCCAACAGTTTCAGTTGCTGTCACTAAGCAAACTACCACCTGCCATTAAAAAAGGATATCACATGGTCATTATTTACAACCTTCTGCTTGTTTCCCTATTGACTTTGCTTGTAGGAAACTGAAGAAAAAATTACCAATGATAATCATGTGATCGTGGGATGCTGTGACTGACTTAATTTTGACGATGCATGAAAATTATCACTAGTCTAGCATTATTGTACATTCAAATGGTCACTGGATGAGTAGTTGTTAAGTGAGGCCCATTTGTTGTTCACTGCATCTGCTTATTCTTTTTTACTTTCATTATATAGTATTCCAATCTCTTCCTCCACCCACACTTCCATAATTGATGTATTTACTGTATTTCTTAGATTAATTGATTAAGACTTCCCTTAACATTTATGTGACAAGAAAGTCCACCTCCATTTGCAAGATAAATGGGAACTATGCACTCTTCCTTCCATAGCTTTATTCATCACATATTTTCTAAACTGCCAAGAATGTATCAATACTGTCTTAAGGTTGAGAGCTTAAAGCCCTTCAGATCAGCACTTCAATGTTAATCTCTTTCACTCTTTTCTGTCTTGAAAGACAGATTATAAGCTACAGCAAACAGTGTGGCTATTGCATGTTTGACTTTGAAAAAAAAAGAGCTGTAACCCAAAAGCTATATTTATGGCAGTTATTTTTTCTCCTTGATCACCTAATATTGGGAGTGAATTTTCCCATTAAAGATTACTCTTACTTTACAGCTATTTGTTCATTCTTGAAAACTGGCCTTATATGTTTTTACAAGGAACACAACTGGATAAACTAAGTGCAGAAGTCACTTAAAATATCAACCATCAAGTTCTTTCTATACTTTATAGAGTATGTGCAAACCATCAGTATTGTAAATCAAACAAATGATCAATCTACAAAGCCAATTTGATCACATGCTGAAAGTCTCACTCTAACCCAAGACCTAGGAAAAAAAGACAGGTTTTCAATGTTATTTTAAAGATAGGAATGGGACGCCATATTGATCACTGATACAGAAGGCATGCTTTCTGCATTACGTCAGGTCAGAGGTGGCATTCAGCAGGTTCTGACCAGTTGTGGAGAACTGGTAGCAGAAATGTTGAGTAGTTTGGAGAACCAGTAAATACCACTTCTGACTGGCCCCAAACCCATCTATTCCGAGTCCCAGCTGATCAGGAGGACATGGGGATTTTGCAGTAAACATGGGGAGGGAATTGAGATTTTACAGTATTTTTTTACTGCCATGCCACTAAGCCACACCCACCAAGCCACGCACACACAACTAGTAGTAAAAAAATTGAATCCCACCACTGTCTCAGATGACACTATGTAATCAACAAGACCTGGCAAAGGATGGGTAGAAACTATAAGAGCCAGTCAATCTCTCACACAGCTATGCCTTATGTCACGAAGGGTTTTAGAAGGTGCTCCTTAAATTGTATCCAGAAGCAAATGGTTGGTCTAATCCAGAGATCAGCAAACTGTGGCTCTGGAGCCGCATGTGGCTCTTTTCTCCCTCTGCTGCAGCTCCGTCACCAGTTGGCACCACAATTTTGAGAGGAGCTTCCAGTCGGGGGGGGGGAGAAACACAGTGTGCCAGGAGAAGACTCTTTGGCAAGGGGAGGGTTTTCCAGTTGTCTTCACACCTGATGGGGCTTTCAGTTATGACAGGTAGAGGAAAAAGTATGCCGTGCTAGGAGGAGACTCTATGGTGGGGGAACTGAACTTCCGGTCAGCTCCAGAATTGAACATGGGGCTTCTGGTTAGGACCTTTGTGGCTCCCGGTGTTTTCTTTTCTGTGGGAAATGGGTCCAAATGGCTCTTTGAGTGTTTAAATTTGCCGACCCCTGGTCTAATCTAATAAAGGTTGATTAAAGAAACATTAATCATAAACAGACCTAGCATTTAGAAGCAGCAACAAGAGCATTGCTAGTTAAATTTTAAAAGTAAATTCTCAAATAGCCAAAACATTGCATCCATATCAAAGATACAGAAGTTGAAAGTTTAAGGAAAAATAGAAAAGTTTGCAGAAGTATAAAATCCTAGGTGAGAGAATCTTTGCTGGTGTTTTTGCTTTTTCTACTTAAATGAAGACTGGCTATTACCAGTAGAAGAAGAATATTGATTATTGTAGAAAATCAACAGAAAAGCTGAGAAAACAAGACAATGAGCGTGAATAGGAATTTGTACAAAGAAAGACTCTATTCAAAATCTATGCAGATTAGTTTGGTTGATACTTGGATAGGGGATGTCCAAGAATGATACACTAATAAGTAACCCTCAGAAAGCAATAAAGGTAAATCATTTCTGTATTGTAGTCAAGAAAATTATATAGGCATGTTCATGATGTCACCGGTAAGTTTTTTAAAATTTTTTCTTATCGTCCACTTAACCTACAAAAGAGCTGCAGCCTTTACTCCCTAAAACACTCAAATCTCTATGAAATAAAAAATGTAAATGATGAAAGTCTTGCAAGAGCTCATCGCACACGAAATCTTACGAGTTTTATTGGTTGGTTGGTGGGAGGGGGAGAGCACCAAAATCATCACCAAAGGTTATACAATAGCAACCAGACATAGAAAAAATGTGCATAAAATTGGGCTTACAAAAAAGTTGACTAGAAGAACTTCCAAAGGGGGTGGGGAATCATTAGGAAATTCAAATGCTGCTCAGACTTTAAAACCATATTATTTTATCTAATTTACTTTGTCTACTAATAGTGAATTAAATTACAGATAAACCCACTATAATCATTGGTTTATTTGTTTAGAATTAATGGAAACGGGGAAAATCACAGGAAGCTACATAAAAGAAAAGAGAGTCAATATTCTTTCAAGGCTCTTCTTGTAATAAGTTCCTTTACTTATGTTTTTTGTGTGCCCACCAGTGATCTTAACATTGTGTAAGTAGGCTTCTGAAATTGGGTGCAAAATGGGTATTAAATAAAAGGAAGCTGAATCTTTTGCAAAAATTAAAGAAAAATAACCCCACTTGTTTTTTATATATACATTGGCTTCATGAAAATTCCTAGGGTCCATTTGCACGTATATATTTAGACTTCTGTCTAGAGTCCTTGACCTTGGAAACAAGGTAAGGGCCATTCACATTTTCACGACAGAGTCGCTCAAGCACTCCTGGAATCCATGCTGAGCTTCACTGTAGATTGACCATCATTTCATTATGCTTCATTATGCTGATAACTGTCAGAAAGTATTAGAAGCAGAGGTTTTGAGTAATAGGACTAAAATGGTAATTTAAAAACAATATCCTTTCTAGGGAATATAAACAGTGAGCTACATTTAGCTATAAAAAGGCAAAACAACTTAAATTATACCCTCAGTTTATAGGGAGGCCCTTTTGCAATTCCATAGCAATCTGAAACGAACAGAGAGGTTTTAGAAAGAGACACTAATTTTCTACAGCTTTTGAAAATGTGGAGTCTTTAACCTAAATTCCCTTTGCAAAGGATTTTGCAGGGAGATTATTTTATAATGTCAATCAATTGCTCTTTGTTTGGCTAGCCCAAGAAACCAAATTATTCATTATCATTTACAAAGAGACAGATTTACATTAGGCTTTCAAGATAGGTAGACAATATTAATTACCTTGACCTCATTGAGATTAATATGTTTGATCAAATAAGTATCCCTCCTATATGCTAACATAACTCAAAGATAGACAGATATGACATAAATAGAAAGAAATAATATTTGGGTGATTTTTTTAAAAAAAAATGCTGGTATACTCTGTTTTATACGTGGTTCTGAGTTGATTTTAATCTTTCCGTTTTATTTTCATATGATTTTTTAAAATTATTGATGTTATCAATAATTTCATGAAAAATAAATTAACAAAATAAGTCATCAAGATAAATGAAAATATCATTTTAAAATTGATTTAAATGGTATCCATTCTCATTTAGAGAAATATTACATTTTCTAGAGATGAGTAATTTCCAAAACAACTGAAAGACAAATCCTTTGGAATAAAGCAAAATATATAAAATTACATACATATTGTTCTTCAATTTTATTTTTTATCAATTTATTATTCTTTGCCCTTAAACTTATTTCTCTATGCTGGTGGCAGTCAGCATTCTATTCTGACAACTCTGAGTAGTTAATTAGGCTATAATAATAACTGGCCGGTCATTCCAGTTTTATCTATCAACATATATGTTTCAGCTATCCGTCTGCTGAATTAATATCTGTAAGCTTGGAGATATTTTGTTCCTATCATTTATGTGTAGGCTTCTTATGAGCTGTTCGTATCTTAACGTATAAGTGATGTGAATATATGCCACAATTCTATAAGTGTGTAAATCAGAATGCCAGGCTCAAATAGAAACTATTTAGTATATACAAAATGCCTACAATATAGTATTTCAATAAGGAAGGATTCATTCAACAAAAGATCTGAAGCCACTGTGTATCATCCCACAATTGATGCCTAGAAGAGGGTGTGTGATTAGAATTGCAAGAAGGGAACACTGCCAATCTAACCCTGATAACTACCTGACCCACAAGATAGGGGTCAGTGAGTCCCATTTATTTAGTGGATCCTGAAGTGAATGGAGAGTAATATCACGAGCAAAACTGATGGCACGTGGTCACTATGCACACTGAGGCTACTTCCTCCATAACTATGCAAACTTCACCGCAAACACTCCTTTTGTCTCCTCCTCTTTCATCACTGATCTCCATTGAGGGTTTGCAGTGCTCCATTTTTATGATCTATAACACTCTCATGTGCACTCTTCATCAGCAGGAGCTTGCAAATTTAATCAGTCTTAAACCGCCCACCATATGCTGCCAAACTAACAGCTCTGGCATTCACTTTGGATATCCACTTTCTGTCTTTCACTTAGGTCAATCTATAAACATAAAACTGCACAACTGATTTAAAAAGAATATTCAGTGATTATAAGATTCAAAACTTTAAAAAGAGACAGATGCTTAAGCTATAGACTGGATCATGGCAATGCTAGTTATTTGTATTGTGTGCACACTGCATTCACTAGCCAATTCATAAGATTACACTTGCAATTTTCTAATTTATTTTAGGGAATTATATAAAAGGGGAAGTACTAAAAAGAATTCTAGTTTCTTTCCTGCTACTATGAAATTCAAATAAAGCAGAATTAATTAAAGTGCACCTCTTCTGATTTGGAAAAGCAAGATGTAGAAGCAAGGTAGCTATTTCCATGGCTAAAGCAACTATTACATATGGTCCAAACATAGGAAGAGCAAGAAACTAAAATAAATAATTAACGATACAAATGTCTTCCTCCCCTCTGTAAAACTGAGGGGAAAGTAATTTTCTACACATTCCAGGTGTTTTTCTCCAAATTACCCAATATTACTTTTTTTACCTAGCTTAATAGTGAACGGAAACCTGATTTTACAAGCCAATGGAGCAGAGTGTATGTTTTTGCTAGAAGAATGGGTCTTAGATTCTATGTTTTATTTCTTCATTAGGGGGCCGTCACACTGAGTGATTACTAAATGCAAGGCTGAATGAGACTGCTGGAGTAAAAGACAGCATAATGAACAAAGAAGGTTCTTGATTATTATAGCTGTCAGCACACAAGAATTGGGTTTATCACCTGGTTTAACCAACTGGTAAGAAAAACTAAGATAAATGTGAAAAACCCTCTGCTGGTTGTGTGCTTTTCCATTTCTCCTGGTTAAACAAGTTAAGTGAAATAAGCAGCTTTTTTTGAATCAAGTATTTAAAATGAAATGTAGCCACCATCCCACCATGCAGACTGATATAATTTTGAATAGCCACTCTTGCATTTAATTTTGTCTCTCTTGTTTTGGCCGAAACCAACCCCTACCGAAACATTTTACTCTGTGGGATGTCTTTATTTCTTTATAAAATGATATTACTTGTAAACTAAAGTTCATATTTCTAGTCCTTTAGAGTCAGTACAATGTAATGGTTGTGGCAGTGAGAATGTGTGAGAGATAGTGTGTGTGCATATGTGTGCTTGATTTCTAATAACCCTCAGCCATGGAATTTACTGAGTCACTTTGGAACAGTCCCCCTTTTCAGCCACCTTACCACAAGAGTATTTGGAGTGACAGTGGAACAAGTCTTGTATTCCTTTTAGATACAAACACATATCAAAAATGCTAACACTAATCACTAATAGTCAAAGGGTCACCAATCTGAATCCTGAAATATGAAAATAATAAATTTTGTGTAAGTTGCCTAACTTCTGATTTCTTTCAGGAACTTTCCCAAATCTAATAGATGTAGCTGCTCTGACCTCAAAATATATATTTTGTAAATTTGAAAAGGTGGTAATATATATATATATTATATATACAGAAAGACGGCAGCTCCGTTCCCATTTTAAGCCCACATTTTGAGCCCATGCTTGAAGATGGCAGGTGAGATCCTGCCGAAACGTTGCAAAGACAATCTCAACCTTACACGGGAAAAGACCCGAATACAACAAAACCAGCATACCTACACCCGTGAAAATCTACGAATATATATATATACACAAAACAGTTGGAAATATTTCAAATTAGAATCATTTTATTTTTACTCTGCAGATGTCCTGGACTTGACTATTACAATGCCAGTTTCCTATTGAAGGAATTATGAACTTGAATCTTTGATATATGTTAAAGACAATAACCTGGACAAAGCTGTCTTAAAATGTAGTGGAAAATCAGCATAATTTCATCTAAAGATGGATAAAGGTTAGAGTTATCAAAAATGTAGATTTGGTGAGGAGAGTATTTTTCAGGGACACCTGTTTCTCTTGCCATATTGTATGATATACTAATTATAACAACTGGTCACTTGTCTGAGATTGTTTACAATAATGCTAATGTTGCATCATTGGGAATTTATACTTGGCTAGATTATTCTTGGGTTATGCTTGAATGAATTATGGACATTTATTTCTCATGGAATTTTATTATCACACACACACAATGGTTCTGAAAAGTTCTGGCTTGAATGAAAAAATATCCTGGATAATTCTTCCCAACGTAACTGGTCGAACTCTTTCCAGGGCTATTTAACGAGGTACAAACCATATGCAACTCTCCAGGAAATACTGAAAGTTTAAACCACATGACCAATGATGAAGGATGTTAGGAATTGTAGAATTTCATCTTAGACTGTTAATAATATGAATTGGGCTCTCTGGCTGATTGTTCCCAAACAAATCAGACATTGGAAATCAAGGGAAAAAAACTATATTTTAGGAACAAATTTAGCTGCTCGTGTGGTTTGTTTAGCCTTTTCTTTCTTAGAAGAAGCCAGGAACATTTAAGTGTGGTGCCAGGATTTTTTTTTTTTTTTAGTGTTTCACCTGGGTGGTTTTTTACTCAAAACTGCTATATGTTATCTTTACTCGATATTGTGGATCCTTTTGCGGGTAAAGAAATTACTTGGATATGACCCTGTTGTCTTCCTAGAAATGATTTGATATTGCCTTCTCCCAGAGTGTATTTCAATGGCCTCCTTTGGCCATTGTAGTCCTCATATTTTTTTAGTCTTCCATCCAAGTACTAATCAGGACTAAACCTGTTTTGGGATCAACCAAAATCTGTTAGAGGCGGCAACTATTTCCATTTAAAAGGGACTGGCTAAAAAAATTGTTTTAGACAAAACTTACAACCTGTCTCCAAAATAAATATTTTTTCCAAAGTTCCAATACATGAGCAGCAACTAAAAGTTGCTATTGCTTTGCCTATCCACATCCTGCTCTTTTCTTTTCTTGATGCTCTTCCAGCTTAAATGTTTTGTCTTGTCTATTGAGAAGAAGGGAGGGGAGGGGAAGGGAGGAGAGGGGAGGACAGATGAGGGAACATGCCATAGCTGACTTCTAGAACATCAATTTAAACCTGTAGTTTATTTATCAAAACATTGGAATATAGCTTTCATATTTTTTTGACAATTTGAAAAATATATCTATCTTCAACTGCATTTTTAATAAGCTCTCTTATACAACCAGACCATTATTCACTTAAGCTTCAATTTATCCTTTCTTCAACTTCCATCCCCTCAAATTCTTCCAACATCTAACCACATTTCAGTGGGTTTGGACGTATCTCCTTTTTATTGTGGCAAGACAATTAAATACAGACTAGCTTCTGGCATGTTTAAATGACATGCTTTTTAGAATTTGGCTATTGTCAGCACTGTGAATTGATAATTATGTGGTCAGGGAACTAAACAAAAGAACACTAATGTTTCCCGATAGCTAGGAATTTTAATCCAATCTTTGGACTAGAAATCAAATTTTAAAAAGACGACACACAGACAGCAAGAGAGCACATTTGCAATTTGGAAAAGGTTTTGTTGTTTAAATTGAAAGAAAAGGAGTTAGGAAAAAGAAAGAAATAGCATTTAAATATGGCATTATCTAAAACTAAAGTAAAGCTTAAAGAAGGTAAAAAAATTAAATCTTTGAAAAACAAGTGTAGAATCGGAAAACACCATTTGTTCATATTTACATAATTCACTGAGAAAGAAGAATCCTGAAGAAACCTTGAAGAGAAATCAATGATTTCTACAGTAAAACCAGCTTTCACCAACATAGCTATTCTCCAAATTTGTTAGGGCGACATTTTCCAGAACCTCTCTTTTATTAAGCTTTAAGATTTAAACTTTGCTAATAACAACCATGAGAAAATCAAAATTGGTCTAAAATCTTAGCTATAGAATAGCCAGTTTTGATTTAAAAAAAAAACTGAGGCACGTTATCAGGTGGAAGCTCAAAATCTGAAAGACTGGTTATCCTGAAATTGAAGCAGACATGAAAATGCAAAGCTATATATGGATTTTCAGCAAACAGAAAACTTCCAAAGAAAGATATAGCAAATAATTGTGTAGCAATAGGGTACATTGGTTTGGAAGACAGAATTCCATTCTATTCTGTTGTCCTTTTTTTATAAATTAAGATAAGAATTTGGGTAGAAGGTAGAAAAATTCTAATTAAACATTATCAACATGTTACATTTTAAAAAGTGCCAATATCATTGCAAACTCAACTATTAAAATGTTTGCCAGCCATATTCCTATGTGCCATATAGATAAACAAATCACAATCAATCAGAATATAAACATAAATGTACATTTGATTAATTTTAAAAAATCTGCTCAATTAACCAATTAAGTAGCATCAAATAATGATTTTGTATCCTTAAATCATTATATGAAATCTTACAGATTTATTCAAACATCTTGATAACCAATACTGCTAAACTATTTTTCCCCCAAAATGACAGTGACAGTCAACAACACTATCAACCATAAAGTGAAAAATTCAAATATTTCATCCTTTTTTTAGACCTTGAAGGTATACAATAAGGCTACAATTTTGATTTTAGAAAACTGACATTGAAACAGAAATGAAAGGAAAAAAATATTGTTAAAAGTCAGTTTTTAAAATTTATTTAAACTGTAACTTCACAGACAGCAAGGCAATTTTTAAGCATGATCACTGTTAGCAGTTTTAGTAAAGCTAATACTTGCAAACTCAAAAATTCCAGGCAATGATAAGATGGTGGTATAAAGAAAAAGAAATGTTTTAATACCCCTTAGTGGTTGTCTGGATTTCTGTAACGAAAAAAAAATGAACTAAGGAAAGAGGATGTGGAAGTTACTCAAAGAAAGTAGAAAAATGCAATAATGAAGTGAAAGAGGCAATGCATAAGGGAAAAATGTATATTAGAAAATAATTGCTACAAAAGATGAAATGAGAGAATGTATGTGGAAGAAAAAGTTCTTTATAAACTTAACAGTTAAGTTATAAGTGATAAAAAACAGCAAGACTGTAGGGAAACATTAAAAATTTTAGATTTTAATGGAAACAAAGTTGTTTGAAAGTGAATTAAGAAAATTAAATAAGAAGCCTCCAGCAGAGTGAACTGAAGTAAAAATACCAATACCATGTTTCCCCAAAAATAAGACAGGGTCTTATTTTTTTTTGACAACCCCCCCCAAAAAAAAATTAGCGCTTGGCTTTATTTTGGAGAAGGTCTTATTATTTTTGAGGTGCAGGAAGCGGCGAACGTGGTCACCTCATGGTTGCTGCTGTGTTGCAATATTTTCGGAGAAGGCTTATTTTCAAGGGAGGGCTTATTTTAGTGCATGCGCTCAAAAGCCCAGTTGGGCTTATTATCTGGGGAGGTCTAATTTTCAGGAGTAATAATTTTAAAAATCAATTTTGATCAAAACTAAAAGGCGAAATAAACCCTATGAATGTTAGTGTGAAGAACAAAAGCTTGATTAAAAATTGAAAAAAAAATGCTATTACTTTTTCTAAATAGAGAAAAAAGTAAGAGTGAATGCCTAAACTACAGGAGGTAGAAAGGTGTTTGGCAAAATTCTGATTAATGTGTATGAGAAGTGGCAATAAGCAGAGGTTGAGCAGGGAGGTGTGCTGAATAGTTTTTGCTCTTTAGCAGATTACTTAGAGTTATATAAATGTGAAAAAGTTTATTGTATGTTCGTTCATTTAGGAAAGGATGTGATAAGGCATGAATTATGGGGTAATTTGAGCAATTATGGGATTTAAGGTTGATTGCTAAATGTAATGAGAGGAATAGATAATCAAAATAAAGAATTCATAAGAATAGATTAATGCTTAGTGAATGGTTCAACATTGAGCAGTGAATAAGACAGAATGGGTGATGTCCATTCACTGCTTACTGAGTTTACAGATAAATACGTAAGGAGTCTTTGTGGTGATTTTAAAGATATCTTGGTTGGGTAGTTGGCTTCAATATAGCTAATACAAACTGGCTGAAAATGGAATGACTTGCAGTGAAAATAGAATGTACAACACAACAAGCATGCATGAGGAAATTAATGTATCAAAGACCAAGGTAGTTGAGTTTGGCAGGGAAAAAAAGATTGCAAAGGATACATTTATAGGAAAAAGATAGAGCAAGTAACGAGTGGAAAAATTTTAAGGTGTGTAATAGGGAATATAAAGGTAGTTAGTAGCTTGTGATCTCTTGTGAAGACTGAATATTGAACAAATGAAAATGGTCTTGTGTAAGAACATGTTTCTGACCACTTTGTTATATGGTAGTGAGTTCAGTATGTCATAAAAAAAGTTGAATGTAGTGAGAATGTAAGTAGCAGATAGTAAAACAAAAAGAAACAGAATGAAAAATATATGGGCCCTCAATGAATGTAGTTTAGATACAAAAATGAAAAGAATTATATTGATTTTAGAATGGTCCTATAAAGGAAATAGAGCAGAGAAACAGAAACCAAATGTAAGAAGGAAAAATAAATGAGTTGAGTCAAAGAGGAAGAAGAAAACTGACAAATATTTGCTAGTTGAAATTTATGGGATTCTGAAAGAGAGGTAGTAAGTTTAAATATGAAAAGACAGTGTATGAATCAATAAATGGATGTGATAGAACCAAGTTTATATTGCAAAGATAGAATGACATGGGAAAAATATAACTGATATTGATGCAGATTAGATTTTACCCTTCTTTTCCTTATATTCTACCTTTATTCCATGCCTTAAAGCACATGTTTAACTTCCTTGACTATTCCTATTCTTTTTCAGCATTTTACAAAGTGTTGATTGCTCCAATAAGTAAGCATGACAGATCTGTCTTCCTCAGTGACGTGCAGTCAGGTGAGGCAGGTGAGGCACAGCCTCACCACTCTCATCATGAAAAAAAAAAGTAAAAGGAAAAATCTGAGCTAGTTGCTGCCTCACCGTGGATGACTCTGCTTAACCTCACTGGTGCTCTCCCTCCCCAAGTGTAGTGACTTCCTCCCCAGGCCCCCATTCATTTCTCTCTCACACACACACAGCTGGATAAAACTATATAAAAATCTAGCCCAGCTTCACTGATTACAAGTTTGAAAAGGCAACGTGGCTCCACCTGCAATCAAACTACACTTGGGGAGGGAGAGCACAAGGGAGCACTGAGGAGACCACAGGAGGAGGCAGGAAGCCAGGCAAAGAGCCATGCTGTAGTACACACACTTTCCCCCCCCCCCAGCCTCTTTCTTTTGGAAGGCTCGGCTCCCCTCCAGCTTCTCTGCCTCTCCTCTCACCCCAGCCTGCCAGCAGGAGGTGGTGGGTGGGCTTTATTGTGTTCCAGGCATTTCCCACCAAGACAGCAGGCTGCATTTGCAATGGTGGAGGTGTTTGGGAAAGGCAGCAGGGGAATGGGGGGGGGATGGCAGAGGAGCTGCTTTCAAGCCACTGGAAAAGATATCCAATCCAACTTTTGTGTGTGGGGGGGTTTGTTTGAGAGTGAGTGAGAGAGGGAAGGGGTAGGAGAGATAGTCCAATCCAACTTCTGTGTGTGTGTGTGTGTGTGTGTGTGTGTGTGTGTTTGAGAGAGGGGGAGGAAGGGAGAGAGGGAGGAAGGAGGGGAAGGAGAAGAAAAAGAAAAAGAAAGAAGGAGCAAAGGAGAAAAACAAATGCTGTCGCTTTAAATTGGAACTGAGCATGCCTGGCTGTGGAATTCTGGGAGTTGAAGTCCACAAGTCTAAAAATATTTGAAACCCAGCACTGTGTCAGTGCCTCACCAGTCATAAACCTCACCGCACGTCACTGGTCTTCCTGTATATAGTAACTACAGAGAGTATAAGCTGAGTCAGTTTCTTCTCTTCTGGAGGACTTCATTTGCTTCCCAAGGAGTATTGTAGCTATCCTAATGCTGGAGACAGGGGTTAGTCACAGTAGAAAAACCACATTTTGGAGCACATTGTGATTTCACCTGTAACTTTTACATTTACAAATTTACATTGCCCTACTTTATCCTCTGCAGCAACAAGGAGTATGAACATGTATAGAACTAAAAGTACATCAATGTAAGTCATGGAGGGGAATAGGTAAAAACACACAAACAAACAAGAAATGCAGCTGCTCAGGATTGAATTACGCAACATAAACTTGTTTGGATTTGTCCCTTGAACTCTGCTTAGAGAATATTCAGGATATTCAGAATTAAATAGAATCCAAGAATATGGATTAATACAGCTAATACAGTTTAATTTGTTCTAATTAAACATCAATCTTGCTTTGACCTTTGTACTGATCTCAGTACTAAGAAGTACCTCATCCAATTTCCATTTTGGGAAGTATCAGACTAATTAAATTGACTGTTTTATGAAAGAAGCAGCTGAATTTTCCCATACAAACAGATGAGCTGAATTTTGTTATACAGAACTGCAGCATCAGGGCACTTGCTCATAAATTGAGTAGTCCAAGGACAATGAAATCATTGCCCTTGTGACACCAGCATGCTCCAAGTTCCACTTCTCTGCTCTTGCTTGCTACTAGCATTCTTGACAAATTAAGATGTAATCTTCTATCTTGCGACTCAGCATGTATCCTCAAAGTTGTTCTACTCCCTGAGATTTTAAAGGCAGGAAGGCAATCAGACAGGCAGGCATGTGTATGTGTATCAGGTTTAATTTATTCTAGCAGAGACACTGAACTTTGTGTGAACAGACCTTTTATGGCTGTGAAAAAGAAAGAAAGACGGGGAAGGGTATACTTTAGGAATGGGAACTTCTGTTACTCCAGATATTAGTGAAGAATTTTCAGAGAGTTAGCTAACACAATGTGATAGGAGTACCAAAGAACTATAGTTCAGCCATTTCTACAAAGCTAATTTCTTTGCCATTGATCTAGAAAGAAAAGAAACTCCCATATACAGGAGCACCTACCTTTTCAACAAAAATAACTATTCTGGAAAATATTTATGATTTTACAGCTCTTCATATACAAACCTTAATTGTTTGTTCATTTAGCATTTTTGAAGTGGCTCAAAACAAGGCATCTTATGACATATAAAACTTGATATGGATAGGGCCTTCCTAATTGAAAAAGCTTTCATTAGTAACTACCTGTGATCTATAAACAGTAGGTAAGGGCTTTTTATCTATACCTCCAATGAAATATGTTGATTTTCTGAAGCCCCTGACCAGAAAATGACAACAATGGTATCTGCAGCTTAAAATATTGTCACCAATAGGATGACTCAAACCAATCACAGCATCATAAAATTTCTGCCACTGCATACTTGCATCCAGCTGTCTCACACAACTATGTAATTTGCATCATTTGCATGATTTGATTGTCATATACTTGTCATTATCTGCCCCCTTATCTCTTCTGTGGACACCATCAGTGAGCAAAAAACTAAGATGACTTAGCACCTGAGTCATCTTTTTATAGCCCTTAAAACACCTTAAAATCATAATTGTTAAAAGCTGCTGGTACGGTTATTGGCGATTTTGAAATGGAAAACAGATGAAAACTATAGCCTAGTTTCTAGAATTAAAAAGATATTTTGCAAATTGCATACTATGATTCCTGATCCAGTGTGGAAAAAAAAAACCATTTACCAGTACTATCCACAAAGACTTTATTTGCTTATTAAAAACATTTATTCTTCACTAATCTTCTTCAGACTTTTAGCGGGCTCATAGCAAATAATAATTATCTTTTTAATTCTAGAAAGAGGTTAACAATATAATGAGCTGCATTTCCTGATACCCCTAAATTATTTTAGGCTTGTGACACATCCAAAGATTGCCACCAAATTTTAATTCTTACAATGCCCAAGAAATTAACATAATTGTAACAGAAGAATAATCAGTCTATTTGCTATACCAATTTATTCTATTGGTTCAGTCTCTTACTTCTAGTTTCACCTGTTTGGGGAGTAGTATTTGGGATGTAATTCATATAGTTCTTGTTCAGGTACCCCTGCCCTACAGGCAGCAACTTTACTGTGTAAAAGTAACTGAGTGAATCAGCTCTTATGTTAAAACAGTGTGTTAACTTTACCCATTAGACAGATTAAGCAGCCAGACAAAAACCAATTTAGAGCTACTACAAATCAACTTTTACACGACTGTTTTTTTCAAGTATCTCCCTCCATCATCACCATTTTCTGTTTCAAGTAAGATATGCAAACCTACAATTGCTCCTCATTATGCAGCCTCGAGGCATTTGTATAGTACAAGTACCGGAGTCATAAAAAAAAAAGTGGAGGGAAATGCTGGAGTTCCTGTTCTCACTGCTGACCTACATATTGTAACTTAATTGCAAACTTCATTTTATGATGTGTGCCAGGAGAGAGAACCTGCTGCTGTCATGCTGTGTTGACTCATTTAAAAGGGAATTGTTACTGAATGTTCCTGTCACCAACAAGACATCGTTCATATCGTGTTTCCCCGAAATTATGACATGTCCTGATAATAAAGCCATGCCATATTTTTCCTATGGACAAAAATATACACCCTCCCCCAATAATAAGCCCCCTGGACAACCCCCCCTCCAGCCAGGCAGAGCGCCACTCACCAACCTAGCAGTATCTTGAAGGTGCAAAGCCACAGGAGCTGGGGGAGGGGGGGCAAAGGCGCTCACATTGCTTGATGCCTTTGGGATACCACAGCGGCGGTGGCACCATAGCGGCAGTGGCGCCACAGCGGCAGTGGTGCCCTGGCCTGGCCCTGAAGGGAGAGCTGGGCATGGTGAGGCTGGGTGGCACGCGAGCTGGATGCAGAACAAGTGCTCCTGCAACCTCTCTTTCCAGCTGGGCACAGCGCCAGCGGCTTAGCACCTTTGGGATATTACTGGGTCGGTGAGTGGTACTCTGCCCAGCTGGAAAGGGGGGTTGCCGGGCGGCTGCTCATGAGCGTGGTCACCTCATGGCAGCTTTGTTGCGCTGCTGTGACAGCACAACACAGCCGTTTGCCCCTGAGGCTATGCCCGGCTCTTTGGGCGCCCACTCACAAGAGAGCATCCACCTGGCAACCCCAAACCAATAAGCCCCCCGCCTGATAATAAGGCCCAAGCAAAATTTGGGGGGTCAAAAGAAAATAAGACCCTGTCTTATTTTCGGGGAAACACCGTAGGAAGATGTTCATCTCTGGGGAGTGTTCTGTGTATAAATTATTGAAACAGCATAAAAAGAAAGAGATGAAATTTAATAAATGAAGGCATCTGACTTACGAGTGCAGGGCATGGAAGCAGCATCATTTTCTGCTCGGAAAAAGCCTGGATCACAGGTGCAAGAAGTAGAACCTTCCCAGATGGAGAAACTATGGGGTGGGCACTTGGCACAGGCAACATCTGTTGAGAAGGCTTTGTGGTATCCAATCTTGCATGCTTAGAGAGAGGAAAGGGAAAAGAAAGATTAGTTAGATAATAAATGGTTCTTTTATTTATTCATATGAGGATTCATGGACATTTTCAAAAGGAAATGAATAATTACCACTCAACCAGCCAAGTAATGAAATAGTTATCATGTTCTTGATTGCAAGCTGCTCAACTGGGAGATACAATTTTAAATCCAGCGAAAGCCTTTTTAACAAGCAGGCTTACAATTACACCTATAATCTTATATGTTTAGAAATCTGGTTGAGGAAAAAAATCTCATTTATTTCCTGCCCACAAATGTGTATTTGAAGTAATTAATTAAGCAGAAATTTAAGATAGAAAAGTATTCAACACTAAAAGCCATTCAAAACAGAGAAAGCTACCTGGGAGGCTTTTATAAATGGCAAAGATCAAAAGAAGAGTGGATGTTTGCCAATATTTATAGCTCACTTTATTGGTTATAACTTTACCATCTGGTCTAGGTATCAATGACCTTTTTCAATCAAAGGCATATCTTGAATTTTGACTAAATGTGAAAGGCATGACTAGGAAATGGCTGTCATGAAAGAGTTGTCATGTACAAAACAATGAGTAAGTCAGTCACTCACATCCTTTTAGTAGCCTCCCAAGATGGAGCCTTAGTGAGCTAAAAGATATTCCTGAAAATCAACATAAAGCTAGAGGCTAGTGCTTTGTTCTGAAACATGCCCATTTCACATTATTTCCAGTCTTTAAAAAATAAAACCCTCATATCAGCCACCTAGAGTCATTATATGGGATAGGCAGCCATATAAGTCACATAATAAATAAATAAATGTCAGACCTCAAGGGAGGTATCTGGAGTCACACCAATGCCCTCATGCACCAATGTTGCCTCTCCTGACTTAACTTGCCTCTAATTAATTGTGCATGTGTAACAATCAATATATACTTTCAGTTTTCCTCCTATCAGTTTCTCATCGTGTCATATCTTCTCATGATTGTTTTACATTAAGTCAATTTCACTACCAAGGGAAACTTTAAGTTCCTCTCTAGGGATTTGATTCCAAAATTTTCTCAGCACTCCCTTGCAACGTTTATAAAGGAGCAAGTCACTTCACCTGTATTAACAAAACCATTTATGGAATCTCTTCAAGGAGTCTCAAAGTTTGGCACAACATCCATCAAAATGAATATATTGTCTTTGTTTACTTTGATTTTCATTGGGCTAAAGTAACTTATCAAACAGACAACTACAGACTTAATATTTCTTATTGCTTTAATTATTACATAATTAAATAGGGTTCAAGGTGCAGGTGAATTTTGGCTGTTTCCAATGGTCATAGAGTGTTTTATTTTATATACCAAGAAGGAAAAAAAAATTAGTTAAAAGATTTTTTAAAATGGATTGAAATACATAAATTAACTCAAAAAAGGTTAATGTACAATTCAAACTAGAGACATTTAACAGGAAAAGTATGGAAAATTGTATTTTCTTCTTATATGTGATAATGGCAGCAAGATTTCTGTGTGCCCAACAATGGAAGGAATTGACAATATCTACAATGGAAGAGTCCCTGTCATTTCTGTTGGAGCTGGCAGAGATGACAAAATTAACTCTTCCAATTAGTCAAAAATTGGCTAAATCTAATATCAATTTGAAGCTTCTTTTAGACTTTTTGCATAAAATAGAAATAATTAAATAATCATATGGATATAGGTATTAAAATATTTATAGATTATTCAAAAATGGATGTTACATTGTAATTGTAGAGCAACAGTTGAATTCAAGTTTTATTTATATCTGCTGTAAAGAAGTTGAAAATTATTATTTGTTTGCATTTTTGTTTCTGTTTTATATTTTATTGCACTTCTATGTGCCATTTTTCTATATATTTTGACTTCTATTCTCTCTTGACTATTAAAGGTTCCCCTCACACATATGTGCTAGTCATTCCCAGCTCTAGGCGGAAGTGCTCATCTCCATTACAAAGCCGAAGAGCCAGTGCTATCCGAAGACGTTTCCGTGGTCCTGTAGCCGGAATGACTAAATGCCGAAGACACATGTAACGCTCTTCCCTTCCCACCAAAGGTGGTCCCTATTTTTCTACTTGCATTTTTACATGCTTTTGAACTGCTATGTTGGCAGAAGCTGGGACAAGTAACGGGAGCTCACTCTGTTATGCGGCACTAGATATTTGAACCGTAGAATGCTGACCTTTCTGATCAACAAGCTCAGCATCTTAGCCACTGAGCCAACATGTCCCCTCACTTGACTATTAGTTTTCCATTAATTTGTTATTTTTTAAAACTTAATAAAGTTGTTTTTTTAAGTAATGCTTTTGGTGGATTTTTGCTAACTGTTAACATTTGCAGAAGCTAATATTGTCAGCATCCCATTTCATATCCAAGAACACAGAAAAACATAAAATGTTTCATGTTGAACATGAATTGTTTTCAATAGTGGGCAACTAAATGTATTTGAGAAATGCACATATAAGGCAAAAGAAAGTTACATACACAATCAAAATGGCTCATATCGTGGACATAACCTATAGAAAACATAAGATGTAGACGTGATAGAGTAAACATTGTGAAATTAAATAGAAAATGCTATCCATCATGGAATTCAAATTTATATCAAATCTACCTGGCGACATCCAATGACTATAGTATTTTTATGTGCCTAATAATTATCTTGGAAAACAAAATTTATTGCTGTACTTTTCCCCCTAGAAATATTATATTATAACATTATATATTTTTACAGAACTGATTTTTTCAATTTTTTATATAGTACAGCTGTTATTGCTTTTTTTACAGAAATATGTAGCTGAAGTTACAGCATATATTAAAATTCTAGTAGTCATATATTCAGACCAAAAAATGTATTTTCTACATTTGAATATTGTGGTTTTGAAGTCTGCAGCATGACATTTCCATATAGGCAGTTTGATTCTCAAATTAAACAAAATGCCAGAAACCAAAGAAGAAATCTGGAAGGAAAATTTAAGGATGGAAACACTAGCAATTTGAGACCCATTTACTAACTTCTTGCTCTTTCCTCAAAACATCTTCCTTGCGCTTAATATGCTTGAAAAGATCTGAGGAAAAATAGTGCAAGGAATGTATCCATTTTCACATCCGAGCTGAAATGTGCTTTTTTCTGCTTCTCTCGTACTATGATACATGCAGATCATGTTAATCCAAAAAAGAAAAATGGAACAAAGCCATTTTTTAACAGAATGTACATTTTACCAAACATAGGTTTTTCATGCACATTATAGACTAATTTAAGCAGAAACACATTCAAGCTCATCTGTGACAAGAGCCCTTAAGTCACTTTGGAGCTTAGCCTGCTGTATTTCAGTCCAAGTGTTTTGAAAGGGCTGGGTCCAGCATTATTCTTTTCTGGCTCAAGACAACTCACATACCTATTCTTTGGAAAGCATTTGCTTTTTTCCTATATATTAATCCCAGTTCATTAATTTTTTAGAACCCAAGAAAACTCGCTTAAACACACACACACACTCTCTCTCCTTCCCTCCCTCCATCTGTCTCTCTCTTTCCATCTCTCATGCAGCAGTTTTATTTCAGCTGTAGAAAATCACAAAACCAAATGCACAATATCTTCATTTTCTTTATTCACGAATCCCAGTTCTTGGCATTTTACTCTATTTGCTAATCCACTACATTAATTCAACGTTTCTTTACATCTTAACAGACTTCTATACCACAATTTAATCTTATTCTTTGAAAGCCCCCCCCCCCTTCTCTTTTTCTGACAGAAAAACAGCTAAGGCCTTTCAAATGAAACAAACTTAAGATATTATACAGTATTTTTGCATGTTAACAAAGTGATAAAAAAGCAAAGCTGCATAGATCCCAATTTCCTGAAATCTTTATTGAACATTCAAGACAATTCTTCATTCTTTTCTTTTTCTAGGGAGGATTTTCTGGAGAAGACAGTGTGTGAATGGCATCCTTACATGGCTCACAGAAAGATGTATTCTTATACAGATTGCAAAAGATGCCATTGTAAAAAGATTAGATCACATGAGCAATGCAAACTTTGAATTAAATTCCCTTAGCTTTGCCTTAATTAGTTCTTTCTGTTTGAAAGACACAGAGAGTGAACGGGGCCAAGGGGAAACATTTTTTTATTCAGATCACACACTGACATGACAAGGTTATTGTGGAAATATAATTGTCTTCAGGATTTCATAATGGAAGTACTGAATCAGAGAAAAACAAAACCCTAACACCTGTGCAGACTCCCTGATCTCTTCCAGCATATAATTTTATTACACAGAGATCTTTTTTCCAATAAAACAATTAGTGCACTTTACTCTAGGCTACACTGTAGGGCAGTTGTTGGAATTCTGTTGCCTCTTGGGGCAGTCACACATCAACATAATGGCTTCGGTTCAAATATAGTTATACACAGATTGATGCTGTGTGACAATATGGGTCTCTTGAGCCAAAGTAGAATATTGGAATCATATAAGAATATACTTTCCCAGTGAGTCAAAGAAAGTAAGCAATGGCATTTGAACATTGGACATTGGGATATATCATCACACAGGGATTAAACAGTCATAAAAACAATAGTACACGATTAAAGCAAAGTAATTAAAAAACAAATGTTACAGAGAATTTGTAGCTGGAGAAGGCTAGTATTAAAAATACGTCTTTTTTAAAGATCTCAAATATACCAGCATTTAAAAGATGACTGTCACTATGGCATGATTGGAACTGATATATTATAAAGGAAAATGTATTTACATGAAGATATAGAGAGGTACTATACACATTTTTGCTGAGCTCTGGTGTCTGTTTCATAAAAATGACATGAAAGGGACATTGTCTCTGAAAGATCTGAAAACGCCATGCACAATATGCATAACTGTTAAAAATAATATAGATTTGCAAATGAGAAAAAAAATAAAAGTATCAAGTTACCTACTTGATCTCAATTGTCTGAAGGCAAAAATGACATCAGCATTATTATTATTAATCTTTGGTGAGATTCACAGCTTTGGGGCAGGTTGGTAGCTCAACAGCTCAAGTCCTAACCAAGGACCTAGGAACTGTTAAGGTAACATCAGAGGATATAACATGTTCCAAGCATGGTGGTTTTTTGTAGAGTCAGGATGTTCAAGTCTGATAAATTTAGAATTTCCAAATAGTGAGGTAGTCCTTTAGGTATTGCTCCAAGGGCTCCAATTACAATTGGGACAGCACACGATTTCTTTTTCCACAGTTACTCAACTTCAGTTTGCAAGTCCTGGTACTTTGTGATTTTTTTCTTGTTGCTTATCTTCAATTTGTGCATCACTATTATTACCATTTTAATGACCAAAACCTATTTGGCACTGTGTTGCTGAATTTTAGTTTGATCATCTTTTTTTTTTTTACAATATCAATAGTACCTGTTTTTTCTTCCCTCTTTTGACAGATTCTCAAATTATAACAAACTCACATCTGCCACGCCACAAGCCGACAGCTTCTTCTTATTTCAGGGGATTTTTTTTTTTTTTGGCTCTCCACAAATTTACTGGGTGTTAATTATACAACTCAATTATTTGTTTCATTGCACCATGACCCCCCTCAGCAAATATTCCGCAATTTTGAATCCAAAAATTCATCAGGGCTTTTTTTTGACAAGCCATCTCAGGCCAGGCTCTTTTGACCTAAAAGCCACTAATCTCTACCTCAAACAAAATTGCAGGATTTTCTTTCACTATCCTTCATCTCATCTTGAATTCCACGAGTTTTATTTCCTAGTTCTTTGGTAGCATACAGATAATTTGGGAACACATTTTAATTTAACTTAAACTTTTGTCGTGATTTTTAACAGGGCAAAATGATGCATCATAGGAAAACAAAGGACCTCAAATGAGCTATCTTATTGAAGGTATCCAGAATCCAGGACCCGTGACTCCTGAGGGAATGACATTTGAAAAAGTTGTGATTGCTTCAGTGCCCCTGGCTTCTGCTGTGCTGATTTTCAACATTCCCTGATAGTTTCCCAGCCAATTTCCTAATCCCTCGCTCCTTCCCCCACACTGCAGCAGCTATTTATCTAGAGGAAGGGAAAAGAAAAGAAGGGAAAGTAAAGAGAAAGGAACATGGAAGAAGAAACTTGCACACATCTTTTCTGATTCATGCTATCCTCACATACACTCCCCTAACATGTGCTGCTCCCCTATGCACCCTACCTAATACACACAACGTCTCTCATGCCTTATTCCCAATCTATGCTGCCTGACTGTGCACCAGTGGTGGGTTTCAAAAATTTTTAGAACCTCTTCTATAGGTGTGGCCTGTTTTGTGCGATGGCTTGGCGGTCATGTGATCAGGTGGGAGTGGCTTGGACTGACCGGCTGGGAGTGACTTGGCAGTCATGTGACTGTGTGGGTGTGGCCAACTTGCAAAATGTGGTGAAACTCACTTAACAAAGCTCTTGCTTAGCAATCAAAATGTTGGCTATGTTGGCTCAGAAACCCTGGCATTTGAAGCACACAAGTCTTAAAGCTGTCAAGTTACAAGACCCTTGCACCCCTAACACTTTAGGGGGAAAAACCCCTGGGGTGTTCAAACGTGACAGCTTTAAGACTTGTGGACTTCAACTCCCAGAATGGCTGGTTGGGGAATTCTGGGAGTTGAAGTCTGTACATCTTAAAGTTGCTAAGGCTGAGAAACGCTGCTCTAGAGGTAGCCACTTTAACTGTGAATGTTTGGAGATAAGAGGGATTAGGAGGGATAACTCCTCTGCTATCCTCTCAATCTACTCTTACAAAAGCCTCCAGGTTAAGATAAACTTTGTTGACATATCTTTACGGTGAGCACACTGGCTGGCATCTTTTAAAAATGAAATGGTGTTGTTTGCTCTCAAGAGAAAGTATACATCTACTTTGAAAGAGCTAAAGCCAAGGTCATTTTCATGTTGCTTAAGAGTGAACACACTAATTGTGAAGCCTAACGAAAGAAGCGACACACACAGAAAAACAAGAAGGGGTGGAGTTAATGAAAGCAGTGAGAAGGTGCAACCACCAGAACTGAGAAATAGGGAAGGTGGGGAGGGATTCTTAGTTGCCGTTCATCTTTTCTTCTCAGCCCTCAAGGGGCCTCCATCAAGCAATGCCATGGGAGTGCCCTAAAGATAGGAAATCGACTCTTTCGGCTTGACCCTCGTCATTCACACATCCACGCAGCCTGTGGTCACTTCCAGGAGGCTGTGCCCGAGCAAGCAGGAAGGAAAAGCTGCACCCACCCCCAGGCACCCTCGACTCCCACCCACTCCCTCATCCCCCAAAGTTTTGCACCTGCAACTCAGTTTTCACTTTGCGACTCAGATGAAGCAGTGGCGGGGCCTTCTCCCATCCGGGCTCTTTCCTCTCACACTTCATCTTGATGATGTTGCTACAGCTGCCAGACACATCCAGATGGAGGTAGCTGGAGATGCACCAAAGCAGCTCAGTGGGCGAGCGAGCAAGCGAGCGAGGATCCGGCTGCCTGATCCTCCATCACTCGTTCTTTTGCCCGCCTGGACCGCCTCAGTGCCACTCTGACTACCTCCATCCGGCTGTGCCCGGCAGCTGCGGTGACATCATCAAGATGAAGTGGCTTGAAGGCGAAGGGGCTTTGGTGTTCTGCCTATGCGGCAACGGGGCCCTGTCCTGGCCAGCCTCTTCCCTCTCGCTCTTCATCTTGATGATGTCACTGCAGCTGCCAGGCGTGGACAGACGGAGGTAGCTGGAGTGGCACCGAGGCGGTCTGGGCAGGTGAAAGAGCGAGGGAGCGATGGAGGAGGAGCCGAGGAGAACACAGAGAAGAGTACAAAGTCCAATGGAGGCAGGAAGGTTCTGGCCACTCCGGGAAGCCGCGAAAGCAGCTGGGAGAGGTGCATGGCTTGGTTTAGCTTCCCTGGAGCCGTGCGCTTCACCCAGCCATTTTCACACTCCCCGGAGCGCCGAGAACCTTCCCCCCTCCGCTGGACTTCGTGCTCTTCTCCATGCTCTCCTTGACTCCTTGTGACTGCAATAGACTCCAGAAGCAGCTTTTGGGGCTAATGGGGCTTGGGCTTCGAGCCCAACAGCCCCCGCTGCTTCTGGACATCTATTGCAGTTGCGAGGAGCTGCGGACAGCGCAGAAAAGAGCACAAAGTCTAGCAGAGGCAGGAATGCAAAAACAGTGCCTACTATTCCCTGGCAAGGGGAGTGAAGGAAACCGCCTGGGTCTCTGCTCCCCACTTCACCTGCCTGGAGCCACCGAAAGCTTTAGACTCTGGCAGCAGTACTGGTTTCCCACCACTTCGGCATCCCTGTAAGGCGATTCCGCATTCTCCCTTTCCTTTGCCCCTCCTCCCTTCAAAAGCTGTGAGGCACTTTCTTAGTGCCGATTGCCCGGCTGGCATGGCCCCGCAGATGCACCTCTTCCTCCCTCCTCCTCCTCACTTCCCAAAGGGTCTTCCCCTCCTTTCTGGAGCTCAGTGGGAGCCTGGCACAAGGGATGGGAGGCTGCTTTTGAAACCACACCTTGGAAAACTTTGCCGGGAAGGGAGCCAGGGAACCAGTTGGGGGAGGGATGCCCTGGAATGCCCCCTTGGTTTGCTGGCAGCCATACCTTCTAGGTAATTTCAGGGAGGTCCTAGGAGGCTGGCTGTGCCATGCAAGCTACTGTCCGCAAGCGGTGATGGAACAGGCGGGGGAAGTGAGCGAGGGGGCGGTGAAGGCACTCCATGAGGTACGGGTTCTAACCGGTACAGTAGATTTGTGGAACCTGTTCTACCAAACAGTTAGAACTGGCAGGAACCCAGCCCTGCTGTGCACCCTCATGGCATCTCTAGCACGTGCACACAACTCTTCCCAACCCACATAACACCCTTCATTTGCAATCATAAATCATTCCTGAATCACAACCCTGCATACCCTTTCTGTTAAGAAAGGAAGGAAGGAAGGAAGGAAGGAAGGAAGGAAGGAAGGAAGGAAGGAAGGAAGGAAGGAAGGAAGGAAGGAAGGAAGATTTCTGATACTCCCTACCACCTTCCCATAATTCAATGGGGAACTCAACAGAAAGTCAGAACTTGCTCCTGCTTCCATTGTTTTGTTTTTGCTTTGCTTTTTTTGCCTACCAGTGGTCATTATGCTTTTCTGTTTAGGTAAAGAAATATATTTAAAACTTTGACACAATAGGACACAGGTTGTCTAGTGAATTAATAAGAGACTTGTAAAAATTATAGTTTTCTGGTTCCAGCTAATTTTTCAGTGCATTGCCTTAACGGCCATATAGCTCCTTAGTAGTCAAAAGGGAATAAATAAAATGGGTCTTTCTTTGAGTTGTTATTTGCGACCTATAGAATTCAGGTCAGTGTATGAAGTAGCCAAGTAAAAAAGAGCTGCCTTTGTTTAGCAGTTCTTATTGATATGTATTTTATAGTCTTTGCCTCAGAATCTCAATAAATTACAAGGTATTTGATAATACCAAGAACTATTTTATTACTAAATCTATATATAGAGGAAAAAACAATTTCTCCACATTCTAGTAATTTTTCTGATTTGCTAAGGAAATTTGATTTAATCTTGATATATATCTTTTGTGGGAAACAATCCACCGAAACATAATACTGCATAATTAAGGAACACTGTTGTCATAGATGTTCATTTTGAACCATAGGGAAGGAAGGAAGAAAGAAGAAAGGAAGGGAACAGGGAAGGAGCAGAGAGATAAATTTCCTTCCTTCGCTCTTTTCCTCTCTCCCTAGAATTCCTTTCCACCAAAATGACAAAACATGCATTATGATGCCACATGCAAATAATACTCAATTATACTTGTGTTTTAATGTTTTCTGGATTTTCTTCTCCTGCAATTTTAATTAAAATTCTTCTACTACATTCTAAAGAGGCAGAAAGCTATGTTTCTTCTGTGCAAGCAAATAATTTCTCAAAAGTAGGGAATGGGTTTTGTTAGCACACTACTGCTGAGGCCTAAGACTATATGGCTTGGTTGGGTTCACTTTCAAATTGGTTGACCTGGGGTCACCTTCATTTTAAATCCTGGTATTTCTTACATGATTCAGCCATTCAAGTACAACCAGTTCCATTTGATCTATGAAAGGTGGCACCTTTTTAATAGTCAAAAAAATGTTTTCTTTTCTTCATTTCTCATGACACCATGAAATATCTCTTTTGTTCTCATGGTTTCGGCTTTTAAATTATCCGTCAGTCACAAGAGGTGGTTCAGATTCTGTTGAAACATGTCATGATTGAACTAAGTAGTGTTCTATGTGATTTCACCACAATCAGAAAAGAAAGGACTCCGAAATCTATGTTAAGTCCACAGAAATGAAGTGACACAATCACCCCTGGCAGAAGTAAAGCTCTGTTTCTGACTAGGATAGCATTGGCAACCCATGGTTCACAAATTCAATGTGAGTACTGAAAGCTTTTCAAACTGTGTACCCACTCTTCTGCCTGCTATTAATGAATCTCTTCTTAGGTTCTGGCCACCATTTCCACTTGCATTGTGATTGCTCGTACCATAATCATTGCTTGTTATATGTGGTTGCCATGGTCTACTTATGACATTAAGCAGAGCATGCCTGGGGCAGGAAGATGTTATTCCTTTTTCTGTAATTCTATTTTTTTGTTTTTTTCTTCACCAGCCGTAAATTCTGCTGAGATCCCTACCTTGCCTCTTTCTGTCTCACTCATATTTTAGGGAAGAAGAAAGAAAGAGAAACTATAGTAGCCAAACATGCATGGATCTTTATTTTTCACAAAAATGAAAGTAGCACAAGTATCAGGATCAGAACATTTATGATGAGAAGATTGCTATGAATCAACACTAAGGGGTATTCAGTGTCACTGAAGGACACACACCACAAAACTGCTCAGCAATATGTTCCTTAGCAAAGAGGAGAAAAGTAAGATTTGCATATGTAATATTAAAGGATGCTAAAAATTATGCTAATTATACTTAGGATCTACTTCAAGTGCACTGACCTTCTACTATTGCTCCAACTTAATTTTTTTTTCATCCAATCGAGTAACATTTAATACTGGTGTCAGCAGCAAGTGATGCTGAGTGAAGAATAATATCTGTACTAGCTTTCCTAATTCAGACTGCCCAATGTGCTGCTATGCTTATTATAGGCTTCATCTGACTTGGGAAATTTAATTGCTTTTGCAGAAAGCTGTTAAGATTCAGGAAATGAGTCAGCTAGCAAATTTTAGAAAGCTAACCATTAAAAAAAAATCTTAGGCATCATTTCTCACTTTATTCAAGCAACTAGGGGCAATCTATGATGACATTGTTAAATTGGCACTTTTAAAAACTAGATCAGTGAAGCTTTTGCAGTGACATAGAAAAAAAAGGCGAGTTATTATTTGATAAATATTACACTGAGTGGTGAGCTGGAACAGGTCATTTATGTATAAAGGATAACAGGAAGATATTCCTTATCTTTTACATGAAACACAAATATGTATAAGGAATTCAATGGCAATTTTAAAGTACGAACATACAATAATTTTGGGAGTGACTAGAAAATCTAGTCGGTCAAGAATGTTAATGTGGTTGGCCTAGCTGGATAAAATAAGCTCAATTTCTTTTATATGTGTGTAATATTAAGGGCATATATAAAGGAGCGGGTGGTCAGTTATATGGTTGTTACTGCACCCTTTGGTGTTCACCTCTGAAAGATGTCTGAGAGCAAAGAAGTAACAATATAAGAAATAATTAAACATCGGTAAAGATGAAGGTTGTCCTTGCACATATGTTCTATTTGTTCCCAACTCTAGGCAGCAGTGCTCATCTGTTTCAAAGCTGAAGAGTCCGCACTGACTGAAGACGTCTCTGTGGTCATGTGGCCGGCATGACTAAATGCCGAAGGCACATGGAACGCTGTTACCTTCCCATCAAAGGTGGTTCCTATTTTTCTACTTGCATTTTTACATGCTAGGTTGGCAGAAGCTGGGACAAGTAATGGAACAATTAAACATAAGGAAGCTACAAATCAGGATTTCCCAGTGACCCCATTCCGAGGGTATTTTCAAAAGTCAAATGTATAAAAATATGTTTTATGGTGAATAATTTGTGTTAATGTGTTCAATATTGTCAATATTGAATATATTTTTTTCAAAACATATTTTCAACATTTGCAATTTTTAAAAAGTTGGTAAAACTATCTTAGGTCTTACAGTACATAATTTCTTCTGGATGTATTAATATCTCTGAATATAAAAATATATGTAACTGTTCTTAGAAACGTTCCCTAATATATTTTCCAAACAGGTATATGCTAAGCATATTATATTGTGACAAATTATATTATCAGCATATATCAGTCCATTGCAGCATGACAGCTTCTTCATTTATGGACTGTAATGTAGCATGCTGATCCAATACAAGTTGGTAATATACTGTATGGATGGTTTGGGATTTTTAATTTTTTTTCAATTAGACCTGAAAAAGAGCAATCGTGAAATCAGTCATTAAGTTGTATTCTGTACCCAAGGGAGTATTAAAATCTGAGTCTGTCGAATCTTAGTCTAGAAGCTTAATCATAATATATAAGCATATTTTTTAAAAAAAAAAATTGCTCCATTTTGGTGTACATTTTCCAAATACGTTTTATATGCATTCTGAGTATAATAACAGATATTTTAATGGAGTCTATTCAAGTTGCTGATCCAAACTGTTTTAAGGCCTTGTTTAATTTGTTCTGAAATGTGCAGGGGACATCTTTTTTCATGCTTAACATCACCTACTACTCTGGAATACTCTTCCTAGGAACATTTATCTGGCATCATTATTACTAACTTTTAAGTGCAGGCAACTTTTAAGTACTATACAGTTTTCCTCATAATGTTACATTATATTTAGTCCAGGAATATTCTGGGATTTTTGTCATTCTTTAATGGTGGGGGAGGGTTATTGATATTATCTGTTGATGTGCTTTTAAACTGTGTAAGTAACATAAAACCTTTTGAAGACAGTTTAAAGTAGGGGAAATGGATACATAAAGTTTTCTCCCATCTTCCAAATTGCATTCTCCAGTCCCCTTATAATTGTTTCCCTGATTCATCTTTCCCATGGATTTTCAACTAAATTGTAGTTCAAACTGCAAGATAGAAAACAGGGAAAAGAGGAATGGCAAGTAGGAACACATTTCTCATCTTCTAATAATTATTAAAATAACTTGTATACATTTGTTCCAATGGTAACACAAGTAGATGCTACCAAGCACATAAAAATGAAGTTCCAATGGTAACACAAATAGATGCCACCAAGCACATAAAAATGAAGTTAAAAATGAAGAACATATAGGTAATTCTGTGTCTAGGTACATTTATAGTGGGAAGTATAGAAATGAGCAGAGGTCCAGCAGCCAGTGCCAATAACATCAGAATTTAGTTAGGATTAGAAAGTAGCCAATTGGACAGACTTTACAATCTTTTTTTTCTTAAGCTTACTAATTGTCTGAATCCTTACATAAACAAATCCTAATCCTTGTTGTAAGCTTCCTTACTCAAATCAGTGAGAGAGTAAAGCAGGCAGGAAGCATTAAAAACTACTGCAGATCAAGGAGCACAGGAAAATGTTTTATATCAAGGCAGACCATTGGTCCAAGCTGAGGCTCACTTATGTTGACAGTGGCTCAAAAGATTTCAGACAGGAATCTTTGCCAGCAAAACATGGAAATGCCAGAGATAGAATTTGGAGCTGTTTGCAGCGTTTTGCTCAAAAGCCAAATTGGGTGAAACATATCAAAACAAGATAATGCATGCAAAGCACTCTGAACATCTGAAAACAGCATGTAACAACAAAGCTTTGTTGTTGTCATTATTTCCATCTCCCCATGTGGTAAATGCAAATGACTTTGAGCTATCTGAAACTATTTTATCACAATTCTATCTTATAACTACTTCATACAAATTAGTGACATTTCTTTTTTCCAAATGCCTTCATGATCTAACACACAGTTTCTTGGACAAACTGTGTTATGAAAGAACTGAATGTGGGAATAACTGTCCTGCACATACTTTTGTGATTCTATAGTTGTTGTGGTTAAAAAAAGAAGAAGAGAAATGAGAAGGAGAAGAGGTACTGAAATCAGTTACCAAGCATGAAATAGTTTCCATCTCTTGTAACAATATACTTGTCACTAGAGCCATTCCCTTGATATAGAGCTGATGAACAAAGGCTACAGGAGTGCTTTTGACTCCTGAAAATCTTGAGTTCAAGCTTACTTTTCTCTAACTTTAATGTAATAAAGGGTAAAAAAAACTATTTGTGCTGGAAATAACTATGTTGGCTACATTTAATAAATGTATTTTACCTAAGCTAGGAGTAGGGAATGTATGCTACTGGTTGCTGAATACAACTTGCAGTGGCTTCATGCAACATGACCAAGAGACGGGGATACTTCAGTGTAGCAATATCCTACACACTAAATGGTGACAAACTTACTGTTGGGTGTTTTAGCTCTGCTCTGCAAATTGGGGAAACAAGTTGTCAGCTAACCAGGATTTTTATTCCAAAATATCTGAACCGGTACCTCATACAAAACAAGATCTCCCAGGCCTCTTTTCCTGCAAGACTGTGGCTTATATGGCTTCATTTCTTAAGTATTTTACATTCAAAAATTATAGAAAATCACACAAATGAACATGGGCAGGGAAAAGCCTTCTATAGCTATTGCAACCTGTATAGTACATTGAATTAGTTTCTATAGCAAATAATAGGTTTAAAAGTATAAATATTTCATCTATAGAAGATTTGAAAACAAAATGCATTCGAACAGCTTTTGTGTTTTTCCTTTCTTTTTCCTCTTCCTCCTCGTTTCTAAAGAAACAAATGATCACAAATTCTAGTAGGTCAATTCCCCAGCCTTTTCAAGTGTGGCTGATTAAAAGCCCCACCCTATGGCAGTTTATTTATTATTTATATATTCAATTTATATTCTGGCTTTCTATTCAAGCAAGTATTCAGGATAGATTTTATTCAGGGGTGACTAGTTTAATCTCAGGTAGACTGGCACATAATTATATCTTTAGGATTTATGGTGGCATTTGCACAATTATTGATGATCTCATCAAAACTATACCATGAAGATACTGTATTTAAAATGGCCTCACAGACCAGCAACTGTCAATTAGCCATGGTTTGACACATGAATAGTAACCATGGTTATGAAAAGTATTATGGGTTCTTTTTTATTTTCTCATTGTTTAAAAATATCTTTGAGTCACTAATAACTTCTGGACATTGCATGGATAGGTTTTCTTAGTTTTCTTAGCAAACCTGCTAAAGTGGGTTGCCATTACTTTTTTCCTAAAATTGAGAAAGAGTAGCCCAATCTCTAGCCCAGTACTTTAACCACTACACAAATTAATCTCATGACTTCTTTTTTAAATTTGGCAAATACATTTATAAATTGGAAATACTAAAGCTTGGGCCCAAATTAGAAATATAAGATGGCTTGGCACTGCCCATCCTGGAATATTCCTAGGCTATGATATGTTTTCCAAAGGTTCTGTTCCGAGAAGTTTGCTACTATGGGAAAAAGAGATTGTAAGAGAAATTTCAAAATGAATGACTGTATAACCTTCCCCAACCATGCCTTTTTATCCCCCTGGATTGTAGTAATGACAAAAGTTTATGCCAGGAACCTCCAGAAATTAAAGCCCCAAATCTTGGTTTCTGGAGAACTTAAGAATGTTAATGTCTAGAGAAAATTGAGACCATGTCCTCTAGGTTTCAGCTATATAAAAGCTTATATGGATGGAGAGCAATGGATTCCCTATCTCTTTCAGAGGCTACAACTTTTAACCGAGATGTGCATTTACTCTTCTCTTCACTAAAATTTGTCTCCTGCAGTCATAATCTCCTTACAATTCACAGCAAGGACATCAGTCAACAGCCACAGGATTTATTTGTTGACAGAGTAAATCTGATATGGAAATTAGAAGCAGTGACACTAGGGATGTTGTTTAACAAAGTGGCTTTCACAAACACTATACTGTTAAAATGCTCTATGGTCTTACAAACTACTTGCAGCCCTTTATAACTGTTAGATACTTGTTCTAACTACAGTGGTTTCCCCCAAGGTCCTCTGATCAGGTGGGAACAGAGGTATAATCTTATTGGTCGAAGGGTCTGACAGCTCCCTATAAAAGGGCTGCTGTCAGACTCAACCTTCGCTGGATTGTTCTCACTTGTTGTACTTAATAAAGAACTGTTGTTACCGTTAAGCCTGCCTATCCATTACCCAATCTAACAATAACCTCTGAATTCGGTCCCATATATTAATGATAAGATTAAAGCTATCAGTATACAGTCTCAATGTCATAACTTTTATCTAGTTTCAATAAAAGGTATTAAGGTTTAATTTTACAGTCATGATTAACACAATGCTCTTGGTGACATCCCAATGGTGCTTAAAAAGGCTTAGCGGAGTGAAGCTTTATTGTATTGGCAAGAGGATAACTTCATACTGGCAACATTAGCTTTTTGTGTGCAGAAAAAGATCTTGCAGAATATGTATCTGATTTGCCACTGATGAAAAACAAATGTGGAGGAAAATTCTGCAGTTATATAGGCCTGCCCTCCTGCCCACCCCAACCAACTAGAGACAGATTTGTTTCCACTGCTTGTTAATTTGTATAAAGTCCAGGTTATATTCCATGCAAAATACTTCAACTTGATTTTCTTTTGATGACTACAACACATCATCAGGCAGCCACTGCACCAACTTCATTTTGATCATTAAATGTGGCATAAACAATTACAGTTGAATAATTATAGACATCTAGAGGATAGTGTCTTTCGACCAACTTATCATTTAAGTTAGCATAGTATGTCACATTCATAACCTTGTAATCTGTTCAGATATTTTATATGCATTTTCTATTTTATTTTGGAAGGTGGTGAAAAATGTAGAAATACTCATCTTAATAACCCCTTAGGAAATAAATCATAAACTTCAGCACTGTAACCAATTAACAGCAAGAAATACACAATGCTTAGAGAATTAATTACATTAGGTGGGTGGGATCCAAACGTTTTCTATAGCGGTGGCTTTTGAAATGTAGAAGCATGGCAGATTGGTAAGGCCAGAATTAAATTTGTTACACTAGTGCCTCTGCCTTAATCATCAGATAAAAGAAAGTTTTACTGTAATTTGAAAAACATAAAAAACCAATATATTGTTAAAAACAGAGCTCAACATTTGAATAGCAATGTTTATGCAAAGCTGCATAATGAATATTTTTGTAACAATTGTGCAGCCTGGCTGTTGGTGTACAAATAGTCCTCACATAAGCAGCAGTCGCTTAGTGACCATTCAAAACTATGACATATCCGTTCCACACGGTATTTATAACCCAGTACCAGAGTTTCGTGAATGTTACTGCCCGCTAACATCATAGAATGGCATTTTGGGCCTTTGGAAACTAACTCATGTTTATGATTAATTGCAAACATTCCACAATCATATGCAATCACATATCATGATTTGTGTTTTGCTGAAAACTAGATTTTTTTGGCTATTTTCCAGCAAAAAAAGCACATAAGAATACATGTCCTTTGACCCATTTAACAATCATGCCATTTACTTTATGACTGTGATGTTTGCATAATAATGGCACAAAAAAGATTGTAAAATTTTAAAATTAATCATATGTTATAATTAATCCATTACGGTTATAAATCAAGGACTACCTGTAATGTCTTCTTGTAGATAATTTTGTGAATTAATTGCCTGATAGAATATTTTTCAGTTGGTTAAACTCTTAGGTTTTATTAAAGACTGTCATTTTGTTAGTTACATTTGCTACTTTAGTACAATCTTCATCTTCTCTTTACTTTTGTTAGAAATAATACTCCCGTAGCATCTAGAATACCTGGTGCTACTGGAAAGAAAAATGTGCTAACTTAACTGTATACTCCCAAATTCTCAACTTAAAGATCATCCTATAAAAGTATACAAAGTAACTGAAGTGATCCACAACCAATAAGCAGCACAATCAAGAGAATCCTTCTGCCAATCATGAAAAAGCTACAAAGAGAAGAGAAACAATACAAGTGGTATGACTCCAGAGGTGGTATTCAGCTGGTTCTCTCTGATTTTGGTGAACGGGTAGTGGCGGCTGTGGAAGGCTCTGCCCACCCACCCCAATGTAATGCACAAGCACTGCACATGCGCAGAAAGTAGCACATATGTGCAGAAACAGTGTGTGCTAGCAAAGCATACACACACGCGCTCACATTTGCAAACTGGTAGGGAAGTAAGTGAATTCCACCACTGTATGACTCCCTCCATCACTAGCATTTGGGCTGCTCCAAAGAACAAGAAGCATGTCAAAAAATATAAATCCCAATTTAGCACTAGCCAAAAGAATAGATATATGCTACGATTTCATTCTGAAAACCTCATTTTGCCACATATGGATATTTGTTTTTTAGTGATACGATAACACTAACACAATCAGTCTTGTTTCATCAAGTGCAAGTGATAATACAAAAAAGGTTCACTTTGGGAGGAATAGATGTTTTGCACTGACAAGATATATAGCTCAGTATTATCCGGGATATCTTGTTTGTGATTGCTTCGTTCAACAATTAGAAATATATGATTCAACTGAATGAGAACTCTAAGAAATTATGCCAACATTTGTCCCTTCTCTTCATTTTCTGCAAATATATGAACTATGTACCATAGTTTCAACATATCTCAGATAAATTTAGACCCAGGCTTATACTTTGGCTTCGACAAACAAGCACTTGCATCTAGAGATTATTTTATTAAAATAATGCTGTGTAATATAAACCCCATGCTCACTTTTATGTGTGCAGAAATAGATTATATTTGTAATTATGGATTCAACCTTAATAAAGAGTGCATGACTGTAATCCCCAAAGCAGCAATTCAATTTTCATTCATAGTCTTCAGAAGAAGGATTCTGAAGATAAATTAATTCAGGATCGGTGCTGTGGTGTTTTAATTTGTGAGCTGGCTTGTATTTATGAAAATATGACATGTTTATAATCCTAGAAAAACTCAAGTCCTTGCTCCGTTTCAAACCTCCTAAAATACGTTTTTCTGATCAGGTATACACAGCAAGATTACTTCATAAAATATATACTTTTTCTTGCTTGAATCCATGAATTAAAATAGCATTTTATATGAACAAACATAAACTAGTGCTACCTATTAAGTAGCAATGTAAAAAATAGCAAAAAGAATAAAAATAGTGTTGGAATGAATTAGTTATATGTCTGTTGTTAAAAGCTCCTCTAAATAGTTCACATTTCTGCAAATTTGCAACCAAATAGCAACCACTAGTGGTTCAAGTATATTTGCACATTGTCAATAGAAACAGAATATTCAGGACTGTTTGCTTGATGGAGATAAATCATATATATTGAAGTGTATTTCATAATAGGAAGTTTATCTCTGCTTTTGCTAATGCGCTCCCCATGAAGCCTCTTTTGCCATGAGATAGTCATGTACAGCAATACCACTCCATTCACCTTTGTTACTATAAAGCGAGGCTCGGCTGTGCAAATATTTAATGACATCATTCTGTTAAATGTGCTCTGTTCTCCATTAATACATGATTACCTGGATGTTTGCTTTAAAGCTTCACCAGAGAATAATACTTGAGAGGTCTCAGTGTGATAAGCAAATTCTGGCTGTAAATGAAATTAGTCCCTTTTTGGTTCCCAGTTACTTTAAGTCGGGGGGGGAGGAGAGAGGGAGAACAAAGAAGGTCATTCATTAATAAAAGCAGTTTGGTTGCACTTTCTTATAGGACACAAATCAACTCCCCCTCCCACCAAAAAATAAAAAGAATCTTTTGACATGGCTGTGGCTCAATATATTTCCACTGCAGGCAGGGCAATGTGAGATCCCACCCTATCAGGCATATGTCATTTAAAATTATTTATAATCTGAGAAACAAGCAGAAATTCCATCCTTTTATCCATCATGTACAAAGTGTTAAAAAGGCTTAAGTATGTACCAATTGCTCTGAAAAAAAATGCTTTTGACGACAGCCTACATAAACCTTAATAGCAAATTGTTGGTTAACAGGATAATAAACATAAAGAAGTCAAATTCTACTTCAGAATTAACTTTCTGATACTTGAATTGCATCAACACTTACAAATCAGAGAACTCTAGAATCCATAATTGTTGTTCTAATATGTGCTACCCGTAAAGGAATTATTTTCAGATGATGAATTAAGTAACCTCTTGGTTGGGAAAAAAATACATTTTTTCTTGATGTGGTGGAAAGGAAAATAACAGAGGGTACTTTGTCAACATCTCTCCAAGTTGGTTGCTGTTGTTTTCCTCTTGTTCTAATATCCTCCTTCTACCATTACCACTACTAGTGCCATGACTGTTACTGTTTTTTTGCAGCAAATGTATAGAAATATAATTACAGTCACAGTCAGAGGCTCTGAGAGTTGGATATAAGTGACAATTAGCAAGGCGTGTCTGAATGTTTAGGTCATGAGAAATGGTGAAGCATTTGCAATATTTGCTTTGGGTGGGTTGTGCATTACAGAGTGGAAGGCAAAGAGGGAGGGGAAATATGTTAATGCTAACTAATTAAAATAAACAGATATAAACATATATAACAAGCCTTTCAGTCTCAGCAGGTAATACCGTAAATGAGAAAGCTTGCAGGAAACAGTTCTTTGTGAAGAAACGTATCAAGATTAACAACCAACAAATGTGGCCCTCATGTGATGGAATGTGGCTGTCGTCACTGAAGTAGGTCACATCTCTTTGTATGAATTTAAATATCTTTTTATTATTATTATTGTAAAAATTTTATTGGTTTTTTACAAATGTTTTAGGGAAAAAGGTAAATAGGTATAGAAAATTTTGACAGCTACATCATGCGGGAGGTAGAAATCCCTCCGAATCTCACAACTTTAACAAAAAAGAAGAGAAAAAACATCAAAATTTGAAGAAACATTGGCAGCTTTTTGTTTTTACATTCAATCATCAATATATTCAATCATCTTTTGTATCACTTCCAAAAGTTACATTATAACAACAATTGCAATAATGTTTCAACTCATTTTTGTGATCTGAGTCTTCTAAGTGTTGCATCCTCCCCCTGTCTGCTGGCAGAGCCGCGGCCCCTCCTTTTTTCACATCTTGTGTACTGTCCCCTGTTTGATCTAGGAGGGCACTATTTTTTTTAATGAAGGCCTCCGCCTCGCAACTGTGTTAATTCTAATTCTACTGCCCTCCCAGAAAATCAGCATTCCTTCTGGCAACAACCATTTAAACCAGATTCCATTGTTATATAATTTCTTTGTTAAAGAGGAGTATTTCTTCCTCTTATCTCTTACTTTCTTTGGAATCTGTTTAAGAGTGGTTATTTCTTTGTCTTTATATTTTAGTGGTCCCACCCTTTGAGCTCCTAAGACCTCATCTCTTGTGGTCTTTCTAAGAAATTTAACATGTACTTCCCTTGGCACGTTGTGTGTTCTAGCATATGCTGTATTAATCCTATAAATCAGATCAATATCCCACCATAGCTGTTGTTTGTCTCTTTTAATATATTCTGCTAAAATTGTGGTCATAATCTCCTTGAGATCTTCATTCTCTGTTTCTGGCAAGTTTTGAAATCTACGGAAAAAAGACATTCTCTCAAATTCCACCTTTATCATATGGTTTTCAAATTCTACATTCCCCTTCTGGATTGTCTTAACCTCTTCCCTCAACCCAGTCACGCCCTCCTCCAGCACCCCTATTCTCTGTTTATTTTGTGTTGTTTGTTGTTGCGTTTCTCTGAGCTGATCACTTAAGTCTGCCAATTGTTTTTTCAGTTTGTCCTGTCCCTTTAAGAGAGATTGAACAGATAGTTCCTTTGAGCTTTCTTCAGTCGCTTTAGGTTGTAAAAATGAAGCCAATGGTGTTTTTTAGGTAACTGGGCTGGACGTAGAAGATGTTGGTGCCAAAGACGGCTTACCAGTAATTTTTTAGGACCCATATTAGGTTCAGAGATAGCTATAAGTCTGCACAAAGAAATGGCGTCTGTGGACAGACACAACCGGGAGAAGTCACAAGGCAAGCAAGTCCAGAGGAGAGCGTAGGTCTCTATACAGCTCCAAGCCAGGTGATATAAATCAATGTTCCAAATCCAAGGGAGATACGTGCAAGGAGAGGCTCCTAGAGATCTCCAGAAATTCTTTCAAAAGGGAAATTTCATTCATAAGTGCAAGAAAAAGGAGGAAGTTGGCCATCTTGGCTCCGCCTTCACAGGAGATCAGAAAGCAACGTCCAAAGTTTCCATAAAGTAGTTTAAAAGAATCAACTCAGCAATCCTCCTTTGCGATTGTAGCAAGAAGTCATCCTCCCACTGCTTAAAGGAAGAGAATGTAACTTTTAACTCTCTCTCTCTCTTCCGAGAGAGAGGGATTTTCCAATTGCCGCTTTTCCGCGGGGGGGTTGAAACACCCCCCCTCCAGTCTTACTTCAAAAGATTGAAACCAGAGTTTAAAAGAGGCTGCTGTTCATCAATTAAGTAGTTAAAAAGGAGATTGAGGGAAGCTTCCCACCTCACCGCATTTCAGCTGTAACATCCGATTAGTTGTTTCCTTCCAGGCTCCGCTCGGCGAAGGCACGCTGTTGTGCACCCCCCACGCTCCCCGGCTCCTGGGGCGAAGCTGGAGACCCCCCTGCAGCCACCGCTGATTCAGGGGGTCCCAACAAGCCGACCTACGGCAGGGGGCCCTCCAAGGCTCCCTGTGCTCCCCCTAAGCTTAAGGGGAGCCCACCGAGAAGACGAACAGCGGACGCGAACGTCTGTCGCTTTCGGGGACCGGAAGTGATCTCGAATTTAAATATCTTTGATTGTTTTTCTTTAATTAGAAAATCTATTGGAAGACCTCTAACAATTTTGGTTAAGAAATTGGATGTGGGGAAAATGGAGTTGTCTGTGTCAAACTACTATTCTGCTGAAACTCGCAGTAACACCACAGTCAACAGGGACTTTAAACAAACAAAAGAGAACTCTGAAATTCTATTATAGAATTCTGTACCTGTATTTCATAATGAGGAAAATATAACACAAACACCAGCATATCTCACTAGCGTTCACTTCACTCAACCATTCTGTCAATAGTAAAAAGCTGTTTTGTTTTGTTTTTCTGAGGCCAGGGATTTTCCATTAATGCAATGTGATTTGCAGCCCTCTCTTTTAGAAAGTGAAGGTGAACATGAGATTGAGGAGAAGGGCTGTCAGTAAAGCTGATAAGGAAGTCTGAATGAAACTCCTCAAGCAGAGCAAGGCAGATGAATAGCTACAAATGGGAAAGCTGAACAAGAAATGGTTATTGTTTTATTGCTTCAGCGCACATGGAAGAATTCAGAAATGCAGATAGGCGCACATGTGCATATGTGGTGCATGATTCTATTTCTGTAATGTAAGGTAAAGATTATAAAAAATGACAAAACAAAGTAAATGTTAGGCCCTATGAAAAAATACATGTGTGGATAGCATCTTTATTCAACCAGGAGTGCACTGCATTTTTAATTTTTAAAATAGAAAAATCAGCTATTGTTTGATTCTTTTTCATATTTAACCAAAATTTAACTTGAAAAATACATAATACTGTAACTACTAAAATAGTGCATTTTTCCTCATACAGAAACCAATACTGTTTAACATGCATAGGAGTGTCTACGAACAGAGCAGTCAGTAAATGAAATGCTTGTAATGACATAAACTTATTAATTCTATTACTAATTCACTTATCTCAGACATAAAGAATATAATTGAAAATATATAATTATAGAATTTCGTTTGTCTATCAGATTCTTAGCAAAAATTAACAAAAAATTAATTCAATTAGCAAAAACAAAATTGCAGCAACAATGGCAATACGATTGTATGTTTGCACAATTATGTGTGTACACACACACACACATAAAATACAGACACATACACTGTCACACATTCCTAAATATATGTCTGTATGTGTATTTTTGTGTGCTTGCCATATATACTGCATTAAATTTTCATAATTAAAGTGAAATACCTTAAGAGGAAACAAAAAGGAAACATTCTGATATTATGATTTATTGTGGATGCCACTAAATGGAGAGGCAAACTATACTTCTGGATTGTGTATGAATATTCTAGATTTTGATATCTCACATTGATTTTGACAGTTTAAAATAAACAATAGAATTTTCCATTATTGTGAAGAAATTAAAACTATGATATATATCCTGAAATATACGTTGTCATAGTTAATAAATATAGCCTCCCAAATGTCGCTCCTCCCCCACAAAGCATCGTTATCTTAATGTAAGATGTAATACCTCCACCATGGTATTACATTCCTTGTTACAAATATATTAGTCTATCCTAACGTACTGTATACAGATGTTTGGATGATTTAATATCCCATTCATTTTCTGACCTGTCATACAGATTCATGGATGAATGTTTTTCAACCCAGCAATTTTAATATGGGTGAACCAACTGCCAGAATCCCTTACTCAGCATAATGGCTAGGGGTTTCTAGGAGTCAAAGTCCAATCATCTTAAATTTACAGAGGTTGAAAAACAAATTAAACCATACATAGTGTCTCCCAGATGTGAAATGCCCTATTAGTATGTCCACATTCTGAAATACAAGAGGGACAGTGAACACAGCCCTTTTCCCCTTTTCCTAAAAGCCAAAAGTACCTGGAGTTCAGTTTCTAAAATATGCCATGAGTATTTTCCATAACAAAATTTCAAATGGCTGTAGCTAAGCAAGAAATGTCATTCAAATATTTGATATCCAGGATTATAAAAAAAATTAAAAGAATTAACCTATATAAACATTTTCAGGTATTATTTTGCCTATAGATAATGCCTGATTTATTTTCAACCTATTTTGATTTAATACAATTATTTGCCATAAGAATGTACTTCTGTCATATTCAAAATTATAATTTGAAAGGGCTGCATCCATAGGCTTTTGTGGAACATTCAGCCATACAACAACCCTGATTTTAACATTATGAGTGCTAGCCTTGCCCCCCAGTTCCCATGTACCATCCATACTGTGAGCTACCATTCTGAAGAGAACCTGAATAACCCCTTTCCATCTGACAGCATTGGATTCCTTAGTATTCTTGCTGTCAGGCCTGCAGCCATCTTTTCTGTTGGATCTTTGGCCTGTCACACTTGATATTATTGTATTACGCATTTTCTATTATTGGAAATTGGGAGGAGGGGTTGTACGGAGTTAGATGATATGTAGCCATAACAAAAATCTTTCTAGAAAGCCAAGGTCATCCTTTGTCTTTGCACCTCTGCACCTGACCGGAACTGGATGGGTGAAACTGCCAGCATGGCAGTGGAAGGTTAGACCATGTGATGGACTTGTGGGTGTGGAGGCAAGATCTTGAACTTTCAACTTGGGTGGGGAAAACCAAGAAACTTTAAGATTCGAGTTTTCCCAGATATGACAACATGGCTCTCTTAATAAATTGAAACTTTAAGCAATACTTTGCCTTGGACTCGGATTTACTTCTGGACTATTTGGAACCCTGACATTAACCCGAATCTGACACTTGCTTCTTTAAAAAGAGTGGTATTGCATTGTTCTTTCTAATCATAAGTCATCTGGGAAGGACTGGCCAAGGCATGTTTTGACAGTCTCTTCATATGTTTTGTATTCATAGTACTAAATGCCTGACAAAACTGAACAGCCCAATTTGTGATCCTAAAACCAACAAGCACAAACTAATTTAATTCAAACCAAAGAATAATTTTATTCATTAAACTTAGAAACATACGTATATTGAGGGATCTGTATAAATAGCAGTTAATACACACACACACACACACACATACTACTAAATCCACATAAAAATAATCTATTTTAAATTTTAGCTTTGTCACTAAGATTTTGAATAAAATTCAATTCTATTACAAAAGTTACCTAAATAGAAATAAATAGAAATGCATGTGCAGTTTTTAATAAGGAAAAAATATTAAAAAACCATTTTAATCACTGGGCTCAGAAACTAAGTCTTTAGTCTACAAATAAAAGGTATTAGTAGTGAACTTGAGAAATTGTGGAGTGTATTAACTGGGAAATACCTCTTAGGTCTTTTGAAATGCAAATCACTGATTGATCCTTCACAAACTCAAGCAATGTGTGTTCTTTCAAGAAGGAGGGTTTCACAGAATGAAGAAAACAATTCAGTGTATTTGAGAGGTGAATTTCAAATACCATTCGGTTGTCACAGTGAGAGTTGAATGGTGCTCTTGAAAGATGAAACAAACTGATGGATTGAGATTTAACAATCTACTCCATGCCCCAAATGCCTTAAGCAGTTTCAGATCAGTTTTAACTTTGGAGGTAGGAATGCACTACAGAAATTAACTAGATACTTTGTCAGTATCAATCACCAATCTTGTCCATCTTCTTTTGTGGGAATAAAGCAGCAGCTTGTCCTAAAACTTTCACCAAATGATCAACTTAGTTCAGCATTTATATAGAATATTAATTTGAGGCACATATTCTGCTAAAGTAAGATATTTTTTTTCCTAAATCCCCAAATGATAAATCTGATTTGAGTAGGTACAGGTTTAGGAAGCAAAGTTCTTTGTGGCAGGGATAAATTTGCATTTTTATTAATCCAATTAGGATTTTATGTTGCCAAATAATAAAGCAGGAGAAGTGAAATCCTTTCCTTCTTCTGAATGAGCCAAAGGTAGCAAATCAGAGCAAACATTCTGTTTAACTCGTTTAAAACAAATGAGCTTTTTCTTTTACCCTATATTTAAAACATGCACCTTGATTTTATGGTGCATGTACATTCATTTTATTCTACACTATATTTAATGCATTATTAATGCAGAATTGTAATGATCATACTAAATTCAATCAGCTGCTCCTTGCAAATCTGTAAAATAAAAAAATGGTACTTGCAAATCCATACATATTTTTTTCCAGAGATTAAGCATCAGTAAGATTTACTTCTCAGTAGATAAATCCATTGATCTACTGTCTGGTTATTGAGTCACTTCAGAAGATGTAGGATATCTCACAGCTCTAATGTAAGTGAATGGATGCACTCTTTAATGCACAGGGGGTACTTCTGTGTTCCATGTGACCTTCAGGCATATGATAAGAATTATAACAATATGATGGCTTTGTTTCTACAATGAGATGCTGATATTTCAAAAAGAGTATGAAGACCCTTTTCCTCCTTTCGTTGTAATTCATTCAATATTCCTAACAGTTGGTTTAGTATATTTAAAAAAATTAAAAAATCAAAGCTGCATGGGCTTAAAATATCAGAAGAAAGGGAAGGAATTCAGCAGGCAAATACAGAAGATGCAATTGTGCAGCTGATATTATTTTCTGAGATTATAGGTAGTGTTTTAAGAAAAGGATGTGAAGCAGAATAGACTTTAGCAAAGGCTTTACAAAAGAAATGAGCTTTGATAATGGATTACATGGATGAGAAGAAGAAAATGAACACATGTGGTTGCAGAACATTTCTAGATACAGAATAAAACGGATAAAAATTGGCTGACAATGTTCTCTTCAGAACAGTAATAATGCTAATAAGAATGTGGACGATGAAAACAAAAAATGTCTGGAAAGTCTGCAGAAGACAGACAACAGAAGAGAAATAACAAACAAACGTTTACATCTACTTCAATTAATGAAGCTGCTCTACATAATATATATTATATACACATCCAAAAAGAATTTGTAAGCTCTTGCTAGGACAGAAACTGTGTATTTATCAGAGGTCTTGTGTTCAATAAATTAACTACTAGCTATCGATGTATCTACTGATGTTTATTTGCTTGTGCTAGTCATTCCTAACTCTAGGGGGCGGTGCTCACTTCCATTTCAAAGCCGAAGAGCCAACATTGTCTGAAGATGTCTCCGTGGTCATTAGGCTGGTATGACTAAACACCATAGGTGCATGGAACATTGTTACCTTCCCAACAAAGGTGGTTCCTATTTTTCTACTTGCATTTTTACATGCTTTTGAACTGCTAAGTTGGAAGAAGCTGGGACAAGTAACAGGAGCTCACTCCATTATGCGGCACTAGGGATTCGAACCACCCAACTGCCAACCTTTCTGATCAACAAGCTCAGCGTCTTATACACTATACTGGTGGCTGAGCCACCAGTATAGTGTACTGAAAAACTAATCACAGTTACATTACAGGATAGTGAGGATTCAGTTCCTGATTTATTTTGTTCTAAGATTATCTGTAAATAAAAAATATTCTGTTTTTCACCTTGAAAAGAACCTTGCAAGCTTTTAACTGCTGTCAATTTTCTTATATCCATATGATTTTTAATCTAGCTTCTCTTTGACTAATGCAAATTGTAATATGGTGTTTTCTGTAGGAGTTTAAATAATCATTGCAGGTTTTAGCAATATTTTTTCAAGATACACCTCATCTTTACAATGACACATTTATAGCTATAATTATGTACCACATCATACTGCACATCCAAGCAAATTTCCATCAATAATAGTTGTAGTAACAGTAGTACTAGTATTATGTATTCTCAAAAATAATAATAATAAAAATTCCAGATTACAATACATGTAAGAAGCTAACTAGATAGAACTCTCATGACACAAATGATTAAAATATCCTTGGGGTTTCAAAGAACGGAAGAGTTTATGCTGGCAAAGGGAATGAGAATTACATGTTGAATTAGTGTTTTGATCCTGTAACTAATACCAGAGTGTATTCATGTTCAATTATAGCATTTAAATCTATGACATCTCCATTACTATAGCTAAACTAGTCATATAAACTAGTGACTAGTGCCACTTTTTGCAGAAAATGTGCCTTGACATGGACAGCAATAAAAAGTCTACAAATTTATCAAAACATATTTTGGCACATTTCATGAAGTCCTTTATATGTATTCAATTTATTTGCCTGCAGCTTTATTAAACATAAGCAGCTCACTCTTGGAAGGATATAAATCTTTGTAGCTATGCATTTTGTATACATGTGACTGTGTATACATGTATTATGTGTGTGTCACTATTTTTGCAGCTGAATTTTCATATAAGATATCAGGGTTTTTCAGAAATATAACTGTGCTAATATTAAGGCTTAACATAATATTCCAGGCTTTTATTTTCCATAAGTGTTCCATTTGATGGAGGATAACAAAATTAAATGTTCCTTTTTTAATCTATCTGACCTCTACATCTGTAAACAAAAGCAGGGCTAGCATATAACAATTGATTAAAGCAGAGAAAGAAAAATAACTCAATACATTCAGACACTGTTTATATTAGCCGTAGTTTTTTTTCACTTAATTGCTTGCTTTGTTAAGAATAATTCAACAGAAGAAAGCCTTGTATATCAGATCAAAGATCCTCTTAGACCAGCATCATATTTCCAAGAATGGTTGATTAAATGTCTTTACAAGATCAGAGTAGTTAAAACAATGGTCAGTAATATACAACCATGAAAGCTGAAGACTGAGAAGAGAAGTAATAAAAATGCATGTTCATTATGAAACTGTAGATCAGGGTTGTCAAACCTGCATCGTCATGGCATCATCGTATGATGTATTGTGACTATTTTCCCCTTCGCTAAACTGGGCATGGGCGTGGCCAGCACGACTCATCCAGCCCACAAGCCACGAGTGTGATAGCCCTGTGTCAGGCCTGGGAGCCTGCTGTAGATGAAGCTGTCCTCTTTGCTAAACTGGGCATGGACTTCAAGAAGAACCAATCAATAGTTCCTGAACAGAATAAAAGATTGTTCTTTCCTTGAGGCTACAATCAGCAAGCAGATCTCACAAATTTTATGATTATAATTTCCCACAAAATTTGTGGGAAAAAGTAATGGAAAGCCAAAAGATACAATGGTTAACTGGAATTTAAAAATACATCCAAATGTCATTCATGTTTGTATTTACATGCAAATATTCCCTAGTATATTCTGTGCACTTAACTCTTGCAAAATATGCATTTATCTGACAGAAGATGGTATGTAATAGTTTCAGACTTGCTTCTGAACAGATGTGTTTAGGACTGTGCCATAAATGATTTTCTTTTCCTTTTGTTTTGCCTGCAGTACAACTAAAGGACTGACCCGACATATTTTCAGCAGTATTAAAGCTGCAATTCTTTTTTTTTAATTGAAGACTTAAAGGGATTTGCTATCATGTGGTTTAAAAAAGTATTATAACCTCTGACTAAAGCACCTTTCCCTCTGTTCTATTTGAAAATGTCTTCAGTATCTGTCCACGACAGGGAGTCTCCCATTGTTACTTCATACATGCAAAGATATTTTTCTCCTTTTCTAAGCCCTTGGCTTCTTTTTCACCACTGCTGGAATTCAACCTGATTACAATAATATTTAATCCTGTAGGCCTTCTGGGATCCAAGATGCGGAAATGAGATTTTCCAAAGAACATTACAGATTATCAACTGTTTTATAACCTTCATAAAACCATTAATGTCTTTCACAGCCTAGGAAAGAATTGCAACTAATGGTTTATTTTAAGTTTACAATTAGCTGCTTGCCTGATCACCTATGGTGAACAAGAATTATCTGCTAGTGACCAAGCAAGACCCTGTACTCACTTTGAACTTTAAGAAGCTATTTAGGCTTTGCGCTAGAAAGAAAGTCATGTACAATTTGTGAAACAAAGCACCCTGGGTAAAAGCTTTGTAAATTATATCTCAGCCATTTTTCTCACTGAATATTACATGCATTTGTGATTGATGGCTTTAAGGAAGAAGCCGATTAGAGGCAGCTGATATTAGAAAAAAATCAACATCTTTCTATTCCTCTTGTTAATGTCTTTCTCTTTGATAAGCATATCACAAAGACATGAAAACTCAAAACTATACATCTTGGATAACACAGTAAACAATTATTTTAGCAACAAGTAATGTGATGCAACAGGGGTATTAGTCCAATATACAAACTCTAACTATGCTCAGGAAACCAAAATGTCTACCTCCTTCTTAATTAAGAAGCCATTTCAGTTTCTTCCTGATTATTTAATGAAGACCCCATCCTACTATTATTTAACAGTCTGACATCTTTCAAATGGATAGATTAACATGAAAATTTACTTACATGCTATTTTCAGCCATGTATCTAAATATATATATATGGTACAAATATATAATTTGTACATGTTTTATCAGCTTTTCAAGCTGCACATAAATTTTATTATTATTATTATTATTATTATTTCTTTGGATTTCTAAACCGCCCCCTCTCCCAAAAGGGACTCGGGCAGTATTGAGAAATAGTCAACATAGCAGATCAGCTACCCAGAAAATATCTGATGAGCATTACTGATTACATAAACATTTTGTCATCAGTGTGTCATAATTCAGAAAGAAGTTTTACAAGCTGACACAACAGTATCTGAATTTAACAAAAGTTAAAACAGAATTAATGTTGCACATTAATAAACTTATATTTTAAAATTTTTCAGTGAGGGATTTGAATGTATAAGAAAATAATATAAAACCTACTAATTTATTACCCTCTTGGCAAAGTAAGCACAAAAATTGGTTTATTAGAGAAGCTATAGCAAGTACATAAACCTTCACAACTGATCCATTTGTTTTAAGAATGTGATAATGCAATCTTAGAGACATCTACCTAGAAGTCAACCTCTTGAGGGAAGGAGGTGACCAATGGGAGCTGTTTTTGATAGGTCTTACATGAGCACTGGTGCCTTAAGCTTGAGAGGTCTGAATGCTGAACTGAAATAAAGGATTTCATGTCCCCATATGAGCATGGAATTAGCTCAAAAGATGATTCTCACCCTGTTTATATTTCTTAAACATATATATCTTCAAAGTAGTTAAAGGGACATTTGAAGTTCTGATCCCCAAAGACTCAGAAAGGTAATCCTGTATCTTCTTGAGCATTTATTAACTGGTAGTTGTCTTTCTGTACTGCCATTAAAGTAAAATACTGCCAATAATTTTTACAGGAAAGACTAACCCAATCTGGAACTTTCTTTATGGTTATTACAGCATCCAGTTTTTTATAATTACTTTGGAGGGTTCTGAATTTGGTACACACAGGAATTTGGCATACATGGGAATTGGATACACACAGAAATTTAATATATACAGGAAATTCTGGCCAAAATAATTACAATCACATGAGTATCAACATTTTCTGGAACCCCATAATAATATCACCCTGATAATAGTTTAATTGCTAGTTGAATTGTTAGCTGAAGTGGCAGTGGTGAGTCACTGTATTTTAATTATTGGAGAAGTTGTTGTTTGGATACATGATCAAATCATAAATTCTCTGAAACAATGTCTTTATATTATTAAGTATACCATATAATAAGGCCAGTCTGATGTAGTAGTTAAGGCATCAGGTTAAAAACTGGGTGGCCATGAGTTCTAATCCCACCCTAAACACAAAGTTAGCTGGGTGACCTTAGGCTAGTTAGTTTCTCTTAGGCTCAGGAAGGAGGCAATGGTGATCCACTTCTGAAAAACCTACCAAGAAAACTGCAGGGGCCTGTTTAAGCAATCTGAAAATTTGACCCAACTGCATTGAAGAAAAATAATAGTTGGAGATGACTGAAATTAAATTTGGAATTCCTTTTTAAGTGTAACTTTACAAATCCGAATTATATTCTTCAATTACTAGTTGTTTACATTATTTATTTTTCAAATTAACTTGTATTGCCTATTTCTATTTGTATGGGTATGTGACTTGTTAAATACATTAACATTTAGTCCACACATATAATATTCCTAATCAGTTTCTGGACATGATGGTTTTAAGTGAACTGCTACAAGAAGTACACTGGGTTTTTTATTTCTTATTTTATCTCCCATTTTACTATATGGCAAAGCTCTTTCAAATAAATCCTACCTTTTAACTGTTATGAAATAAATATAGTTATTCCTGAACCAGGCAACAATCCTACTATGTATTCTATTTAAAGACCTATTGCTTTAAACACAGAGGTTAAGACTTTAACAACTACCTTCTCTGACTGATTACAGCTCATCTTCTGACTGCCAGTTCCAGATGTATTTCTATAAGGCTGTCAAACTTATGAAAATATATCTTTCTTAGAAATTTTAAACAGAGTCTGACTTATTTTGGTTTACTCCAAAGTTTTGTACTTTTAATTGATGTGTTTTAACTAAGTCATAAATCATGGGTAATTCTTTAATTGTATACCCTCTCCTAGGGTCACTTTAAGTTAGGGTATGTACCAAGGATGTCCTCTTTATCTTTTCATTTGAATTGAACTTGAAAACATAATCAGAAATTCGGAAGACATCAATTGAACGTCTTTGGAGAAAGTTCGTACGTTACAACTCTATGCAGAGGATATGTTATGTTTTAGAGTTAGTTCAGAAATGTCCACTCTCAACCTTATATTTTATTAATATAAGATTTTGGTATCCTGTTTGATTGGTCTATAAATGGAAGTCAATCAGACTTGATGTCACTGAATCATAACAATAATTTTAGTAAGTAGGAGAACTAGATTATAAACTGTGGTCAGATTCCCTTGTTTATCTTCACACAAAAATTCTGAGGAAATTCTCTAAGTGAATTTGTATTTAAGCATATTCTGTGGTAATATTAAGAAATATAGATAGAATCCATTTATTTATTTATTATTTGTTGTTTATTTATTTATTTAATTGGCTGTCCATCTTACCTCAGAATAACTCTATTTATATTTTGGACAAATCTGTGCTGAGCACTAGAATGCCTCAGTAGACACCTGCTAATTCTCCTTGAAATATTATCAGCTTTCAAGGTCACTGATCATGGTATGCTTTTAGACTGCCAGGTTTGTCTAAGTAGTCTTTTCTGAGGGATTGTAGTAGAACAGAAAGTTGAGTTTGATGTAATAGGAACCATCATGTCTTGGGTGATACTGAATATGTACATGAAATTTTGGGGGGGAGATCATTGGGACAAAAAGCAATAAGTTCCCTTGAATGTACTAAAAGGAATCCAGCTGAATTTAAATTTTAAAAAAGCTGCTATTGGGAAATAAACTGGAGTTTAGGACTGTGATTCAGCCTGTTTTGAATAGTGTTCATTCTTTACATGTCAACTGTCTCTGGATTTACAGATATAACTGTGTGAAGGAATATTTTCACACTGTTATGTGCACTAGCTGCAACTCTTCCTAAACCAATCAGATTTTGCATTTGTTATCCATACCTTGATTATACTTTAACTATGCAATATGCTTTCTGTAAGGCTAAGTGTCTAGAAGTTACATGTGGTACATATGGCAGGAAGTTTGTAACATTGAAGATCATACCATCCCTATATTGAACGACCTACATTAGTTGTAAATTGCTTGCAAGTTATAGGTATTAATTTTTAAAGCCCTAGATGGCTCAAAGTTTAACTATTCAAGTGTTTGTCTCTCTCATTACACACCTGACTATTAGTATTTGCAAAACAAAGCCTACTGTTATGTGGAAATTGTCTTTTCTTATGTTGCTGTTGGCCTTAAAAATGTCAAAAGGCTAGAGACTGTGTTCAACTATGGAAAGATCTACTTTCTAGCCTACTCTTTTCTTACTTAATGCAAAAGTAAGATCTTTAGCAAGCCTTCTCATGATAACCATTAACTATGAACTATGATATACTCCAAAGCCAAATGGGGTTTATTCTCATTGGTAATTCTTTAATAGTTATAACCTGCTTTGAATGATAAAAGAAACAGAAATATATGGTATAAATTTAAATATTCTTATTTAACATTAAAATATACTATATAATACAATACTAACACAGTACTGACATTAATATTGGTATATTAGTACAATAATAAATAATCAGCTGGTCTGATTGCTATGTATTTATAATTAATACATCATAGTAAGTTAAAAGTTTTATTTAGCTGCCAAAATATTACAATGGGATATAAGCGAATATATATTGACTTATTTCAATCTGTAAACTAAACTGGATTTTAAAAGTAAGAAACCTGAATCTTTCTCTACTTTATTTCCTCCTCATCAGGACTAGATTTTTTTTCATCCCACATTATTACAGCCAGCAAGACATATGTTTATTTATGTGAAAAACTATTTAATTGCAGCAGAAATAAGACAAGTAGGAATATATTTTTGAATAAAAAAAATCTTCCAGTTCAGGTAAAGTGCATCCAAATATAACTATCAGTCAAACTGATTTCCCAATTAAAATACCACAATAGTTGGGGAATAAAAGGTCCCTGCCAGCTGAGGAATACTATTCATTCTCAATATATTTATGCAAAGAATCCCAATTCTGTTACTTAATGTCAGCTATGCTTGACAGATGGGAATGTAAAAACAGAAAATCTAAGTGTACTGTCTATAGTCAATGCAGCACTCAAGGTCAGAATTCTCTAAGAACAAACTTGTGTCATGTTAATAATCAAAAAATGAAAAGTATTTTGTCAGGGAAAGGTAGATGCAACTTTCACAGAATCACAAAACTCTTCCATAAATTCATCATTATACCATGAAATCCTCCATGTTCTTAAAAGTGTAATACAGTAAATTCACATTTTATTTATTTATTTATTCAATGCATATGGTCACCCATCTAAACAAGCATCTATGAGCAGCAAACAAAGTTAAAATGAAATAAAACAATTATAAGCACTGATGATGCTTTATTTCTTGTTCCATTAAAGCTCGCCTTTTTTCTGGAAATTAAAAGTAACATACATATGGGGAGGGGGAGAACTGCCTAATTTTATCCTCACAGCAACAATCATGTGAAATAAATGGACTAGGATGGAATAATTGGCCCTAAGCCACCTAGTGAAGACCATAATAAGACACAGACTCTTGATGTTACTTGTCACTTGATCTAAGTGGTCCTATCAAAACCACATTTTATAAAAATGTGGAAAAAAGCAGCATTAATGAAAACAATTAGGAAACTCTAGCTGTTCTCAATTTACAAGACTGTTCTAACAGTACTGCAATTAATTTATCCATCCTGCTGTTTGAACATTTTATAAAATGACTGGGGGTGGGGAGAGGTTATATCTACATGTCTGTAAGAGAAGCCCAGAAAAATCTCTTACATACTCATGCTAAATGTTACAATTGAGTGCTCCAACATCTAAGAAGAAGTTCAGTCAACTTCTGCCCTTGTATTGATCTCCGATGTCTCTACACTTGCCTTCTAATCCTATCCATAATTACATGAACTGCCTGTGCTTCCTAAACCTGTTGATTATACTGAATCCATTTGCAAATGACTGTACTTGAGACTGAGAGGTGGATCAGCAACCTCAGGTTGACCAAGGTGCATTCCTGTTATTCATGCTTTCTCTGCAGACACTTCTAGTGCTAGGCAATATTCTCTTCCCTTGGAGAGATGGGAAGTGGAAAAGGAGACAAGGTATTGATCTACTTTCTTTAACATGCTAATTTCCCTGTGATGGTGTCATCACCCAAAGGATGACACTTCAAAGGGAACAGTTTCTAAGAGGAAACATCTTCTTCAACTACAGACAAAAAGCCACTCAGAGACAGAAAAACAAATAAACACAATGTGTAACCTAGACTAAGTAGATTTTTTTTTAAAGGAACAGCAAATCATTTCCACGCCATGCTATGAAAATACAGGCATAAGATACTGAGTTCCATAGGAAACCAACATAATTTAAACAAGTCAAAATCCATTGGTCATGCTGATGACTATTTACTAAAACTGATATAAGGCTTTTCTATTTAAGATGCTATTCAGCAATTTTCTGGGAAAGATATACTTAGTTAATTCCTTCAACTAGTTTTCATTCAAGCCTATTTACTTTGTTGGGTGATATGGAAAAATATTCACATGCTTAGAAGAAATACAAATAAATAAATAAAATATACATTTTTGGGCTGTTTCATTCATTCTTTTTGCTCTCCATCTCTATGAGAAACATTAATCTGGGATGTAGCAATGGAAGCAAGTAAACTTCCTACAACAAACACCAGCATATTTCCTAAAAGTTCTGACTGTGAAAGAGAAAACCAATTGTTCAAATCATTCAGACCTTAGTCAGAACATTAAACGTATGCTAAACAAGGACTTGGCACACAACAACTTTATGTGGAACACCACCATGTTGAAAGTAATTGGGTAGAGAAAAGATAAAGGAAAAAAGCATTGCACTGACAAGAAAAAAAGATAAGGGGAAATACATTTATTGCAAAATTAAATTGCTCTGTATTTTAACTCAGATCTTAAAAGTATAATACTCAGAGAGATGTTCGGGTCCAGATTGCAGCTCTTTGATCCTTTTAGAGGTAAAATTTTAAATAGGATATGCATTATTCTAAAATATTTCTATTTTTTACAAACATATTGCTGATTTCTAAGGCTGCCTGCTGAAAGAAAAATGCATCAAGGAGAAGGAGAGCTCCTTTTTCGAGGAGATACGATCCAGAATCAAAGAAGAGTCGTGTAGGAAGATGTAAATCTTAAACTAAGCATATTTCTCCTGAAAAGATACCACCACCTCTTCAGCATGGACTGCATGCTGATCAATCCTGTCTATATTTACCTGCTGTCAATATTGTGAGATGAAATCAGTGTTCTGTTTAACCTCTGACCTGCCAGAGCTGAAACAAACAAAAACGGATCTGGAGCCATGGGAGAGCACAGCCAACTGGCAAACAGCAGGGAACCAATTGTTAAAATGACATTTGGCTCTGGCACAGGCAGCCTCTTTGGGGCAAACTGTTATTCTCTCAAACAAGGCATGAAGAGATAACACCATAAAATATGAACAAAATGTAACTTGTTTCCTTGCCACTAAATTGTTAGCTTTATGGGACTTCATGCTGAACAGTATGAAAAAAAATCCAATTTGCTTTGAAGCGCATTAGTCTGTCTAACATCCTAATTATTGTTTACATTGCCATTTGACTTCTATTAAGAATTGAATAATTACCTAGCAGTTCATAGTTTAAAAATACAAGCAAACAGGATTATCTGGATAATTAAGACACTGTACTGCAGCTTTGAACCAGTGCTGTGTAAAGCATCTTTCCCATAATGTATGCTATTATTAATGGACATTTCAAAAAGACTCTGAAGCTTAAGCATATAGTAAGAAGTGGCTTACACTAATTTAAACAATGATATTTACAATGGATCCAGATTTAAGACAGAAAAGCTTCATTTCTTCTATTTTCCATTTTTTCAAATTTATTCATCGAAGCAGTAGCCTTTGAGCGGATTTTTCACTTACATGTCCACATTTCATATTTTTTAAAATCTGGAATATGGTAGTCTATTGATTTAATGGAACAATTGGGAGAAGGAATGTAGATTATTTCTAATTATCTATTAAATCAGAGGGTACATCATTCATCCTAACATAATTATGCAAATTACTAAATAGTATCATTTGTGTCATCTTACGTCATTCAGCGATCATTTGCTCATTAAGCAAATGATGAAAATAATATAGTATCCTTCATTACCAAAACGATGTCAAACTTATTTGTATGATTATTTACAGGGTTTATGGACAGTTCCAGTTCCAGCTGATGCTAAGTGGTAAACAATTTTCTCCACATAACTCACGTTAAAAACAACAGCATAAAAATGCTCTCTTCCCAGGACCTGTCCAAAGACCAGGTCTTTGCACTCTTTCTGAATACCAAATGAGCCAGAGAAATTTGAACATTGGGAGAAAACTATTCCACAAACAGAGCAGCAATAAAAAGGATATAGAAATTTAGCAAAAATGTTGTCTTCTGCACCTGAAATCAATTGCCCTTAAGTCCACTTAATCAAAGGTTCACTGGAATAATCTCACTTTAAAGATGATAATGATTTATTATTCTCCTATTTTTCCTCATAACAATAAGCATATTAAAGAAACTGGACTGTGGCACAATAACTGGCAAAACCATCCAGTGATCTTCTAAAACTAACAGTGGAGTGGAACTTGGATCCCCCTTTAAAGTTCAAGAAATATTCCTTAGCTGTATGTATTCTGCAAAAGAAGGCTGCAATATTGTGCCATCCAATAGGCTGAGACAACATTTCCTATTTCATAGTTTATCACTCAGACACTCTGATTAATGTAATACAGTACTAATTACTCTCTTTGAGAAAATGGATCAAATGGATCTACATTTTAGTTAGCTGAGAAATGCAATAAAAATGCTCATGGAGGACCAGTTTGCTCTAGTAGTTAAGGCAGAAAGCTAGAAAGCAAGAGACTGTCCCTCCTTGGCTATGAAAACATCTGGGTGATCTCTCATCCCAACTCACTTCACAGTGGTTGTTGTGGAGAATGAAGGACATTAAAGGAGTATTAGTTAAGTTCACTACCTTGAGTTATTTATAAAAATAATAAAGGTGAGATATAGATAAACAAACAAATAAACAAATGAATGAAATCTAGAACTGGAGCTTAATAAAACTGCATATATTCACACAAACTCTTCATTCTAATAAACATTTTTAAAAAGCTTTCCTTTATAATTCATCTATAAAAACACAGAATATGGGGCAGCACACCTTTCATTCAGTTCAGGAAAAGCATTTTTGTGTACAAGGCAATTTCAGAAAGGAATCACACAAACAATATATTTTATTTCACTTTATTACTTTTATGTTATTATTATTTTTATGAGAAAAATTACCTTTACAAACTGCTTCACCGCATCAAGTCATCATGTCCATAATATACACAAAACTCATGATTAATTCATGCTAAGGAGAAGCTGGTAATAATTAGTTCTTCAAGATAAAAAAAGGTTCCAAATACAACTAAAAATTCAATATGAAGCAAGAAGTAGCACCGATTACTTCAAGTGGGCAGAACATAATGTCAACTGGTGACATTAAAACAAAACTATACTGGTAAAGCAAAAAGATAAGGGCATTTTTCTTCCATCTTTTACTCTCTAGTTTTAAACTCCTCCAGTTCCCTCCTGACATGTCAGATTTCAATTCCTATAATTTCAATGAGGGAAAATAGAGGATTGAATTGATCCAAAGAGCATCAAATTAGGAAAAGATGAAGCTTAAACAAATTCTACACCAAGCTGTGGAAATATTATTTAGTATAACAATAAAGTCATAATAATTGGAGCCAGTTTGATCTAGTGGATAAGGTGTTAGGCTAGAAAGTAGGAGACCTTGAGTTCAAGTCCTGCTTAGCCACAAAAGCCAGCTACATGACCTTGAGCCAATCCAGCTCCCTCAGTCCAACTCAGCTCACAGGGTTGCTGGGGGTGGGGGGAATAGGAGGAAGATGGTCTGTGGGATATGTTCACTCCCTTGAGTTATTTGTAAAAATAATATATGTGAGATACAAATAAATAGAATAAATAATAAATTCTAGGCTGGCAGGATCCACATCGCCAGTGTAGATGGTGACAGTGTTGATGATACATAAAGAAAAGGTAGGAACCACTGCAGTACAAGATAAGAATTGGAAGGAAGGGGAAATTGGCTCAGTGAGCTCTTCCATAGACTGTGAATATGATCCTGGAATTCTCAATCCAACAATTTAACAATTATTATAGAAGCTACCTCAAAGGCTATGATAGTCAATGGATTAACAGAAGAGTTTGAACAAAGGATGATAATTAAAATCAATTTCCACTCCAACCTTTTCACCCAGCAGATACTTTTTTTACAGATATGAAGACTAAAGGAATCTGGCAATTATTTTTTTTCAAAACCTGAGTCTAAATATTACTACTAGGGAGTGTTAGCTGTTACAGGCACCACTGGAATGTGGTGGTCAAAACTCTAAAAATTCTCAGGCTGCAAGTAAATAGGCAGGAAAATCAAGTTCAGAATATTTTGTAACACTGAAGTTAGCCTATATGCATTATTTACTTCTACAACAAGCTGCAGTGATTAAGATGTTGGCTTTGACAGGAGGAGGGCTGAGATTCAAGTAATTGACTGAACATAAAACTAACTTAAAGACTTCAGGCCAGCCAATCTCCTTCATTCCATCCTACTTCACAGGATTATAAAATTAGGCGAGATGCCCTGAAGTCTGAGAAAACCAGATAGAAATACAGAAAAAAAATAATGGAAGAGGCAAAAATAGAAACAGAATTTAAAATTATAATATATTTATTTATTTATTATACCTCCCACTTCACCAATAAAGTGAGCCTTTTGTAATTTTGGGCAACTTACAAAATAGTAAAAAGGTAAATATAAAAATAGTTAAAATGAATAAGGCTTAAATAAGAACTAAAACCAAGATGATAGATAGTAAGGGGGTGAAATCTTCTCTCCTATCTCCACACTTCCAGAAAAAAAGCACTAACAGCATTAACAGGCCAGCCAGCAAAACCTGGAAGGTCACAAGAGAAGGTGCAGATTTCATTTTCAGTGGCAGGTTGTTCCAGAGCGTAGAGGTCACAGTGGAAGAGGTTCTTCTTCTAGAGCCCACTAGTTGAAAGTCCATGACAGACAGAGTAGACAGCATACCCTTTCTGCTGGAACACGTGGGGCAGCCCAATTCAATTGGGGCAAGACAACTTCTCAGATACTCTGGCCCCATTCAGTCTTTAAAGGTAATAATCAACATAACAACAAACTAGCAACTAATGCAGCTTATGAAACAGTACTGTTATAAGGACTTCCAGAACTGTCTGCACCATTGCATTCTGTTTTACCTGTAGCTTTTGAATACACTTCAGGGGTATCCCCATGTAGAGTGCATTGCAATAGTCCAATTCAGAGGTGACCAGGGAATGAGTGACCGTACATGAGGGCTCACAATCCATATAAGGGCACAACTTGCACAAAGGCTCAATGTGACTGCTACCTGCTTTTTGAGCCAGAATTGTGAGTCAAGGAGAATCCCCAGATTGTGCACAGGATCTGTCTGGGGTAGTGCAACACCATCCAGAACTAAAGATTATAAACATCCATATCCTGAAGTTCTCCATGACCACAGCCACCTTATCATACCAGCTTTCAATCGAAGTTTGTTTTTCCCTTATCTAGACCCCCTACAGCTTTCAGACACTATGAAAGTGCAGCTATTAAGGGTGCCACAAGGAAGGCAACAAAATGGAACCAGCAGAAGGTTAGAAAGAACATGTCTTACAAAAAGAAAACTACCTTATATAAACTCGCAGATTGCCTTTCACCTGTTAAATAACTCTAACTAGTCCGCACTACAGGATAAAAAAAAGAAGAAATATGTATAGACACATGATGTATGTTCAGCCCTCCCAGGTAAATTAGGCAGGAAACATGACTAAGTTGAGCTAATTCTTCTTTATTATAGGGCTACATTTAAAGAATATTACAAACCTGAAGGTACAAACTTCATGTCACCACTTTAACTGCCCAACCAATTAGGGTGGATCCTTCCCAGGCTTCTTCCGGTAACCTTTAAGCTATTGGGGGCTCTTCATTCTGTTGTCTGATCATTTGATAAACATCTCTTCCCTTAATCCTTCAAGGTAATTCTCATTTACCATTACACATATTCAACCAAATCCAATGCAAACTACTCTTGTCAGCTGTATTCCATTTTGACTGCTTTCTTGTTTATTTCTGCCATTATCGGGGGGGGGGGGGGGAACTATGGTCCCAGCAATTCTGAACAGGTAATTGTCTTCAAAATAGCTATATTGCCTCTCCCCCCCCCCATTCCTGATCATCCTTCCTACCACCAACAGGAACGTAGGCCTCTTTCCTTCCCCCATTCCTGATCATCCTTCCTACCACCAACAGGAACGTAGGCCTCTTTCCTTCCCCCATTCCTGATCATCCTTCCTACCACCAACAGGAACGTAGGCCTCTTTCCTTCCCCCATTCCTGATCATCCTTCCTACCACCAACAGGAACCTAGGCCTCTTCCTCCCCCCCATTCCTGATCCTCCTTCCTACAACCAAGAAGAAGGTAGGCCTCTTCCTGCCCCCATTCCTGATCATCCTTCCTACCACCAACAGGAACCTAAGCCTCTTCTCCCTCTCATTCCTGATCCTCCTTCCTACCACCAACAGGGAGGTAGGCCTCTTTCCTCCCCCCCCCCCATTCCTGATCCTCCTTCCTACAACCAAGAAGAAGGTAGGCCTCTTCCTGCCCCCATTCCTGATCATCCTTCCTACCACCAACAGGAACCTAAGCCTCTTCTCCCTCTCATTCCTGATCCTCCTTCCTACCACCAACAGGGAGGTAGGCCTCTTTCCTCCCCCCCCCCATTCCTGATCCTCCTTCCTACCACCAACAGGAAGGTAGCCCACTTTCCTCCTCCCCCATTCCTGATCCTCCTTCCTACCACCAACAGGAAGTTAGCCTTCTCCCCCCCATTCTTGATACTCCTTCCTACCATCAACAGGAACGTAGGCCTCTTTCCTTTCCCCCATTCCTGATCATCCTTCCTACCACCAACAGGAAAGTAGGCCTCCCCCCCCCATTCCTGATCCTCCTTCCTACCACCAACAGGAAATAGCCCTCTTTTCTCCCCCTCCATTCCCGATCCACCTTTCTACCACCAACAGGAAGTTAGCCCTCTGCCCCCCCATTCTTGATATTCCTTCCTACCATCAACAGGAAGGTAGCCCTCTTTCGTCGTCCCCCCATTCCTGATCCTCCTTCCTACCACCAACAGGAACCTAGGCCTCTTCCCCCCCCCCATTCCTGATCCTCCTTCCTACCACCAACAGGAACCTAGGCCTCTTCTCCCCCCCATTCCTGATCCTCCTTCCTATCACCAACAGGAACGTAGGCCTCTTCCCCCTCCCCCATTCCTTATCCTCCTTCCTATCACCAACAGGAAGGTAGGCCTCTTCTCCCCCCACATTCCTGATCCTCCTTCCTACCACCAAGCAGGAAAGTAGGCCTCTTTCCTCCCCCCATTCCTGATCCTTCCTTCCTACCACCATCAGGAACATAGGCCTCTTCCCCACCCCCATTCCTTATCCTCCTTCCTACCACCAACAGGATGGTAGGCCTCTTTCCTCCCCCCATTCCTGATCCTCCTTCCTACCACCAAGCAGGAAGGTAGGCCTCTTTCCTCCTCCCCCCCCCATTCCTGATCCTCCTTCCTACCACCAAGCAGGAAGGTAGGCCTCTTCCCCCACCCCTCACCCCATTCTGGATCCTTCCTTCCTACCATCAAACAACGTGGTAGGACTCTTTCCTGCCATGGCTGGTCCTGGACAGCTATCTGGTGCAGTTCCTACAGTTATGATATTATCATCCTTGAATCAGTAGTGGCTTAGTACTGAGAAACAACCCAGGCACCTACCATCACTAATAATGAGGAGAAACCAACAAAATTCCACTTTGGATTGGTTATCACCCGCGTCAACAAGGACCACGTCAGATGCTAAGGCTCCTGGATATCTTTTGAAAAAGGGGCAAAGGGCTCAGTTGTTACTGCCAGGGAACCAGGACGTGCAACTGCAAAGCGACTCGAACCAAAGCGCAAAACTTGGACAACCAAAGAAATCGACAAATCCTCAAATATTACTACCAGGCAGAACCAGCAGCCAGGGGATTTCAAAAAAGTATATAATAATAATAATAATAATAATAATAATAATAATAATAATAATAATAATAATAATAATAATAGTAGTAGTAGTAGTAGTAGTAGTAGTAGTAGTAGTAGTAACGATGATGCGTGAATTGAAGATAAGCAGCAAGAAAAAATCACAAAGTACCAGGACTTGCAAATTGAAGTTGAGCGACTATGGAAAAAGAAATCGAGTGTTGTCCCAATTGTAATTGGAGCCCTTGGAGCAATACCTAAAGGGCTACCTCGCTATTTGGAAATTCTACATTTATCGGACTTGAACATTCTGACTCTACAAAATATCATCCTACTTGGAACAGCTTATATTCTCCGATGTTACCTTAACGGTTCCGAGGTCCTTGGTTAGGACTCTAGCTGTGGAATTACCAACCAGACCCAAAGGCTGTGAATCTCACCAAAGTTTAACCAAATAATAATAATAATAACAACAAGAACAACAACCTTGAAGTTTGGAGAAAATAAAAAAGAGTGATTCTTTCTAATCATAGTTTCTTTAATCGGAAAAGTTATTGAGGTACTAATTATTTTGTCGTTTTAAAACTTATCTCTAAAGAGAACTAAGCATTGGGTTAATCTATTTCCACTTCTTCTTAACAGAAAAGGATACAAGTAGTTACCAATATACATTTAATAAAGAAATTCATATAAGGAAATAATAAATGCTAATAAAGGCAAGTAAAGATTACCACTACTACTACAATTATTGAGAATGAGTAATAAACATTACAAACCAAAATAGTAACATTTGTCCAAGAGCTGCTGTAGACTTTATATTTTTGCATATTTTGATTGTTTATAATTCCAGCCAAGACCGAGAGTATTATTTTCTCATTTTTAGTTTACAATGTAATCTTTTTACTTATAAACTGTTCTTAAAAATTGTGTTAATTGTATGGAGAATTTAAAATGAAGTATATAAACATATGGGTAGGAAAGAGGAACCAGGAGGTGTATGATGTTTTCCATTATCATCCTTACTCCATCTTTTAGTTGCTTGGAAGAAAAACGACTCACTATTTCCATTCAATCTCTGAAATGAACCAACTCCTTCAACATGTTTCTTTGTTGTTCTAAACCTCTGCTTAATTATGCCACATGGCCTGACACTCTGCAGTTTACTGCTCTGTGAAATTAACTTTGAATTAAACACTAATTGCACATCAAAATGCTTTGTTTGCATATTCACAGGATGGGGAATCAATACTTTACTGTTATTTTATAGAAGACACCTAGAATGGATTTTGGTCCTGGTGTAATACTGTTAATATATATGACACAAAATGAAAATGCTCAAGCTTTTTCCCTTTTTTTAGTGAAACATGTATGCATAGCATTGTGGTGTAATCAATAACGAACTTTCAATTGATGTGTTCCATGAAAGCTTGCTTGTTTCAGCCTACAGCAAGATTCAATCATGCCATAGCAGGCAAAGGATTGTATGATGAACAGAGGACAGGGAACAGAGATAATAATACTTTGAAATACTGTAGCTATGTTTTATTGTATTTTTTCTTAAACAATCACACATATTTTTCTTTTACAAGCCACGTAAATTTTTAATTGAGTTGATTCATATTAAATTTATGTCTGCTAAAATCAGCACAATAGAAAACCGTCTAAGGACTCAGCACATCACAATATCATATTAATTGTGCAATAATAAATCAGGATCTTATCACCTCTCCCACCCCCTTTAACCCAGGTTGCTACTTTAATTTTCCAACCAAAGGGGAAAGATCCCATCTAAAGTGCAAATGCTTCACTTCGTAACCAAGCCATTCTATACAGTATATTGTTAGCATTTTTCCCTCACAAAGAGGTCCCAGACCTATTTTACATATATGTGGTGACAATCAAAGCACATTCTTACAGCTGAAGGCCTGAGCTGTAAAGAGAAATACTGTGCAAATATCACATCCCTATCTCTTAAACAAAGAACTTTAAACCCAAATGGAGTTCATTTGCATGAAATCCAAGACTTCAGCATCTACATAATAGACAGAAGGAGCTTCTCCTCCACTCTTTCCAAAGGAAGCGCTTATCTCCTTTGTGAAAGTGGGAAATGGGTGGGCTATTTTGCATGAGGATGTATACAAGATATGTAAATGAGGGATCTGCTGCATGCAGAAAGCAAACTGGCCAGACAGCTGACAATCCTCCATTCACAGGGGAAACCTCTCGGCCTTCCAATGGGAGTAATGAGAATGGAACAAACATGTTTGCTTCCCAGGGTGGGAAGCTGATCCTGAATATTCATAAAGTGACCATTTAGTCATGGAAGTGTTAATTATTTCCAGCTCATGAAGCTATGTGACCTCACCTGCTCCCAGAAAGTATATCAAAAGAAGGAAATAATCAGATGGAATGAGAGCAGAATTTGATCCCACAAGTTAAAAGTCAACCAAGGAAAGGATAAAAGACAGAGGGATTCAAAAGATACAAGAGATGGCTTGAAATCTTCCTTTCTCACGTATTCTTGCAGCTACAATAAAGATCTGAGATCAGTGGGCCATTCTACCAAACACAGATAAATAACCCAGCAATTGCCAGGCTGTATTTCTCAGAATCTTGCCAAGCTTACAAATTAGAATAAATATTTTGTTTTATAAGCAAACTATAAACATTTCACATTTAATTCATACAAACCTGATAAGGCTAGCCACAATTTGCTACACATATTAAATGAGGAAAGAAAATAAACTGTAATTATTTCGGTGGTGAACATGAGGGAAGAAGGGGAAAATTGAACAAATGAACTATATTATGTATGTCACAATTTATTTATAATTAATTAGTTTGCAAATGTTAAAAACCATGACTTCCCTAGCTATACAAACCTACCCAGTATCTGACACTATTTTACAATACAATCTAATTGTCAATTCAATAGAAAGCCTTACTAATTTTAAAAGAACAGATATGAAAATACATTCAAAGGCTCTGAATACTTGAAAATATCTAATTTATAAATGAAAATGTACTTTTTTTCTGGATACATATAGTGGTTGATCTAAAGTTGTATCATCTAAGGTCATGGATGTCAAAAGAAAACAAAACCCAGATTTCTACAACACTAAAGCTGTGGGATTACATTTATGCTTAGATCAAAACAAAATAGGGCTTCATATTTTTAAAATGTAATGAAAAAAGAAAATAAACCATAGTAATAATAAAAAAATAACTCTCCAGTTATATTTGAAGCTATTTAAAAATCACGGAGATAAGTGGATTTATATGATTCAGGTAATTGAATCTTAAATATCCCATAATTAAAAGCAAAAGTAGCAAAGAGAAGATGTCTGAAAATCATACTTTAAGGCTTCTAAGGTTTGTTTTTTACAATAAGCTTATATATAATATATAAAATTAAGAATATTTAATACTGTAAGATACTAAATTATTGGAACATTTATATATATATAAATGTATATATATATATAAGTAAGGGTATGGCTAGCTGATGAGAGCTAATTAGCTCGAAATAGATCTATCCTAGTCTCCCTTTATTTATTTATCAGTACAATTACAACACAAATATAAAAAGGCAACAGTAAAAATAAAAATATGGTTTTCTGCCTGCATGGTCTTTGTGATAAGCCGAAGGACAGAAAGAGGGAGTAGTGACCTTCCTCCCATATTTAGTCATACCAGGGGTTGTAACACAAATACATAATAATAATAATAATAATAATAATAATAATAATAATAATAATAATAATAATAATAATAATAATAATAATAATAATAATAATAATAATAATAATAATAATAATGCACCTGTATTTTTACAGTGTAAAATTATTAAACAAAAGTGCTACTTTTAGTTTCACACAGAGCATGACAACAATTTCAGAGTTAGCATTTTCCTACTGGTTTAATTTATTTATTGCCTTTCCTATGTTTTCTTGAATTTCTGTATTTTAATAAGGGAATTTGTTCAGTGTGTTTACTGATTTCTTCTTAGTTTGTATAACAAAATCATTTAAATGTCAATGATAAATTCTAGTAAAGGGAATATCACCCACAGGCTGAATTTATCTTTAAAAAGTAATTATTTCACCTTGCAATAGATTCCAAAGCAATGTTATGTTTCAGTAATATATTTCCCATTCATATTTTTTTTTCTCTCAAAAGGTTTGGAAATCAAGTGCATTTTCCTCCTTTCTTCACTTTGAAACAAAAATTCAGCCAACACAAAAGGGTTTTAAATAAAAGTGAAGTATGTAAAACAGTATGTATAAAAATATTTTAGTAAATGGTCTTATATTATGGAGAAAAATGAGTAACAAAAGACTTTCATGTCAGGAAATATTATTCAAGATCAAAAGGCTGAATGAACTTGGACCTATTTGGAGCAAAATGCAGACATCATCAGATTAAGTGTTATTTGTTTTTACTCCCATCATTATCTAAATTAACATGTTTTTTTAGGAACAAATGTAGTTTGGTCTCCAATGGAGACTAAATTTTTCAATAGATAAGTAGTATTATAGATTCAAATACTAGGAGCACCTTCTGCTTTATCATATGTCCATCAAACCTTTGTTTAGGTTTTAAGATCTTAATCAATCTTAACTCTGACCTAAGGATCACAGGAAGAAGATGGATGAGGAAATGAACGACTTGTGACCTGCTCTTGCATTTATATTGCCAAGTTTTAACACTGAAAAACAGTTTGAATAGACAGTTAACAAATATTGTAGACCTGATAGGTTTATCTTCCCTTATGTCTGTCTTCCAATTTCATGACACATCTCTATGAAGCGAGAATGTGAGAATATTTAATTCCTAATCATCTGTTTTGTGCCATACTTACAAGAAAATATTCTGGATTCAGAATCAATGTTGTTATTCAGAATTACTAAAATTTGGAGTTCAGGAAATGTGTACACAAACTGGCATATATTATCATGGAAATTGGGAGGTGAAATTGTGTTGTTTATTGGTTTACATTCACTTCAGGGAACTTTAATGAACCAATATTAACATGGAAGACACTCAAAGCAGAAAAACAGAGTTGGATTTGATATTTAGGGGGAATAGCCCTATGAAGTATGCATGCAAGTTTTTTTTTCTTTTTAAAGATAGTGAGTTGTTGTATTTACTAGGTTGCTTTCTTATTTTTGAAGGTTTTTATAAGAAAGTACTTTTTTTCTCCTCAAACTTCCAAAAACAGGGCTTCTTTTGTCAGCTGATTAAATAATAAAGTGTGAATCATTGACTAAGGAGTGTTTTAGTTTTGCATCAATCAGGGTGAGCCAATATTGCCTCAACACTGCCTTTGCGGAAATCTAATAGCCAATATTCTAATTTTATCCATCTGTTTCCCCATAATCAAACTCTATAAAAATTAAATTCCAAGAAAAGCAGAAACTAGTAAAAACAAAAATATGTTTCTACACATTAATTGTCTCATAATGTGACCACTTCAAGTATGATATCTGTGTATTGGCAACAATTTATTTGTACCAGGCATCCAAACATTTTGAATGATCCTTTCCTTTTCTAGAGAGAGAGAGAGAATTACTTGCTTTTCTGATGATGTCCTGTCATTATACTAGCCATATTTCAGTTCTCACTCCAATAACTCATAATTAGAGTATCAAGACGTTATGCTCAATTGTTCTTCAATAAGCATATGCATATCTTATTAATACATGATAGCAAAGGAAAATGTTTAGAAAAATGGTTTATTTCAGGCAATAATTAATTTTAAATTGTCTATAAATGATCGTATGAACCTATTTTAGATAGATAGATGAAACTGCTATGGTATATTAATTTTACCAAATAAAATAGTGTGGTGTTTATTTTGTTCATTAACTAAAAAGGTGGTTTTTTTTTTAGCAAAATGCAATTAAAAAACATCAAACACAGTACCCTAAATCTTACTACTTTAAAGATAAATGAAGCTATTATTTTAAGGGGGGGGGATTCATTAGAGACTGATCTTGAACAGGTGGCTTACAGGGTAATCAAGTCCATAATCAGCTATAGTCTACTTATAAAATCATAATAATGTATAACTAAAAATCAAGAGAATCATAAAGGAGATTTAAAGCTCTTTTTCTTTCCTTTCTTTTAAAATAAGCTGCCTTTTTTATGAAGGTTAATCCCTAATTCTGTGGAGGATAGGAAAAGGAGGGGAGAAACAGATGACTTCTTGCATTTCTGACTAGTCTCCTAGCAAGTTCTTTTGTAAATGAAACAATGGAGACTTTTTGAGAAATAAAAATATTTCACAAAAGCAGCCATGTCATCCATTCAAGGATTACTTAGTAGAAGAATTCTCAAGTGAGACAGTAAAGAGTTATTTTGAAAGAAATTAAGAAGAATTTTAAAACCAAAGTTTTATTTTTTATTACAAAAGTAAAAACAAAAATTTCTAGCGTGTTGTTGTTGTTGTTGTTGTTGTTGTTATTATTATTATTATTATTATTATTATTATTATTATTATTATTCTATTCCTTTGACATGATTCTTATTAGATTTAATTTTTCAAATGAGAAAAATAAGCACTTCCTCTTAAATGAAATAACATGAATGAATGACAAACATTTCAATGTGAGTGGCAAGATGCAACGTAGTTCTAATCTACCCTCTGATGGCTATATTTTTTGCCTTCTGCATCTTATGGTAGTGTCTTTGTTCTTTCAGAATGATGCATCCTTTAGCATTGCCTCCTGGAAGTACTGAATTTCCTCATTAGACTACGCTGTCCCACTGCATTCCCACAGGAATTGCTAATTACTGGCTTTCTTCAATTTAGCCTCCTTTCTGATTCAATTACATACGCCATCGTTTAATGAACAGTACAAAGCAACAAGGCCTACCTTGGCATTCTCCATTATGCTCTTCATACCCAGCATTGCACAGGCAGTTGCCAATGGGTACCAGCCATTCACCATCTGCCCCACAGTACATTTTTGGCACATCCTTCTCTTCTGAGTTGTTGACACATGAACCACGAACCTCGACCAAAGAAGATGTATCAGCTCCTGTGATTGTGTCTGGAAACTGAGCCAGATTACGGACTGTCAGGGGACATTTCTTGTAGAATACACGAACAGACACCAGGGCTATGCAAGCACCTACATCCTGGAATGCCAGATAAAATCCTTTCTTGCTCAATGGACCCACATCACGTATCTCTGTGTTTAATTTCATAATCCTGTCGCCAATGTCTACCTGAGTAAAACTCTCATCAGCAGCAATGGTGTCAATCTTACCAAACTGGCTTTCTCGAATAAAACGCTCCTTGTCGTTGCTTGATTCATAATAGTACAGGTTAAAAGTCTCCTTGCAAGTTCCCATAACACCAGGAAGGCTGTTGCAGTCTCTTAGTGTGAACTTGATTTCAATATAAACCCTTTGAGCCCCTTCACGGGGAATCCAATCAGTCCGTAACCAGTTGTTCTGACTTGGTTCCATTACGTTGCAGACTTGATAAGTGCGGATTGGTGTATTTTTCTCATCCATAATGCTGACTTCCTCCCACTGTGAATAATCAGACAGATAGACATAAATAAAATCATGTAAAATATGCAATCAAACCACCGTAAAAATTTATTTCTATTGGACTACTGGTTTCATTGGTTTTTATACAACAGCCATTAATGCTAATTACCAAGGAAGCCTCATATAACTATTTTAACTAAAGCAATATTCAACAGGAAATTAGCTTTTAAAAACTGTATAAGGTGGTAGGGGAGTAGAATTTTTCAGTTTATTAGAATGTCAATGGTCAATCTGCCAGCATACGTTCTATTTGTTGTTATTTGTATAGCATGATTTGAATGATTCAGACTGCTAATAAGAGCTGTAGTAAAATAAAGGATATCAACTGAACAGATATTCTGTTTGTATAGGCAAAAAAACCAAGAGAAGATAAAGAACTTGATCATAGGTATCCATCTATCAATAACAAACAGAAATAAGAATTAATCACTTCTAATCATCAATTATTCTGATATTATGTTGTTCACACTCACATACCAAGTTACAGACTATAATAAAATACATAACACAAAACTTATTAAAATAATATTATTAGAGTTCCAAATAATAACGAAATATGCCCAACAGTAAGAAGAAAAAGCTTCACCTATCATATCTAAATCAGTGTTCAGTGTGAAGCTAAAGGATTCCTGGTGTATCAGAACAGTGTGATCAATACATACATCCACATAACACACTCTATTCATACCGTGTTTCCCCGAAAATAAGACGGTCTTATTTTCTTTTGACGCCCCAAATTTTGCTTGGGCCTTATTATCGGGGGGGGTATTGGTTTGGGGTTGCCGGGTGACTGCTCTCTTGCAAGCGGGTGCCCGAAGAGCCGGGTACAGCCTCAGGGGCAAATGGTTGGGTTGCGCTGGCGCTCTGCCTGGCTGGAAAGAGAGGCTGTGTGAGCACTTGTTCTGCCTCCAGCTCGCATGTCTCCCTGCCTCACCATGCCCAACTCTCCCTGCAGGGATGGGCCAGGGCACAGGCGCTGCTGCCGCCGCTGTCACCATGCTCCGAGCATAACCGGCTTCCAAACTCCAGAGATCCGCTTCTGAGTCTTCTGGCAGTGGCCGCTCTGGGACTACGCTCTATGGTTGAGGGCTGGCTTTGCACCTTCAGGATATCGCTAGGTTGGTGAGTTGCACTCTGCCTGGCTGGAGGGGGGAGTTGTCCAGGGGGCTTATTATTAGGGGAGGACATATATTTTTGCCCACAGGAAAAATATGGCATGGTCTTATTATCAGGACATGTCATAATTTCGGGGAAACATGGTATTGTGTGGGAAAGATAAAATGTTTGGGTGTCTTCAAAGTGATTTGCATATATTATCTTTGTAAGAAAAGCATCATAGCCAAGTAGAGGAACACAACAGGTGTCAGATTCAATTACCACTATCTCGGAATAATCCTGGGAAAGAAATTTGCTGAAATTATGCAGGGCTTCTGCCACTCAATGTGCAGGTCTCAAATTATTAAATATATAGAAACATTACTGGATAATGGAACAATATTTGTAATCCACAACAAAGATTAATATTTAGTTCTTTGGATTATATAATAAAATAACATATAATATGCACATATAATAAAATAAATAGCTTCAATGCTTAAAAGTTTTATTTTTTGTTCTGTGCACATCTTGGTTTATTTCAAAATGATCTGTCTTCAGATAGACAGACAGCTTTCAAGTCAAGACAGTCTGTGTTCCTGAAGAACTTAAATAGGAACAAGGACACCACAGTTATGTCCCTGGTGTCTATAATAATTAATCTTTCCCTTTGATATTTGTGTAGTTACTATATACATACATCTACACAAACCTGTGCACAACCACAAAAAATGATTCTGAAGAGCTAATATGATCTTATTTTGTTTGCAGAGGTTCATTAAGAGTGAAAAAAAAGAATAATATCAGTCAAAAAGAGCTTTCAAATTGTGATTATATTAGTCGTAGGATGCAGAAAAGTACTGTTGTGTCTATTTATTTCTTTATTTGCAAAAGAAAAAAATTAATTGATTTTAGTTTTGCTGAATTCAGGATCTATGACAGAGGAAAATATATTTTTCCCCTTGCTTATAAAAATTAATTAAATCCAATCCTTTTCAATGAAGCCCATGAACTTAAAACAATTGAATAGCATTATAAAATAGTTTTCAGAGGCTTCATCAGCAAGCAAAATAAATACCCTTGTACTGGTGGATGTTATCAGATATAACCTACCCTTCACTGTATTGTGTTCATAATCATTAAAGTTCATAACCATTAAAGAGCTCTTGAGTTTAAATACAATGCTGGATAGCTGAAAACACTTTATAGAGCTGTGGCAGCTAACCCACAGAGTCAAGATGATAATATTTGAGGTATTGTCTAGGGATACTTGAGAATTCAAGGAAAGGGAGAGAGAGAGAGAGCAAGAGAGACAGAGAGAGACACACAGAGAGAAAGAATATCCACCGTGTCAAACTGTGTCACGGATAATAGGGGAAACTGGAAAACCATCTATCAATGTAAAGTGCTAGTGCAAAAGTGAGCAACAAAGTTCTTTAATTTACAGCTGCCATGAAATGAGCATTGTGTTACAATTCTGCCCTTTATGATCCAATACCTTATACTATGAGAGAGGGCAGGAAAAGAAAAAGGAGAAGGAATAAAAATGGTCAATGGGATTTCCTTTTGCATGTTTACACAAAAGACAAGTCAAATTATAAGGCTGGCCAAAGCCTATTGAATTCTGTGAAAAGAACACAAACCCTTTACTGCAAAATTCCTCATAGGATTTGGTCACGACTTCTTCTCTTCCTCAACAAATATTTCATTTAATATTTATATCAGTAAAGAGCCAAATATAATAAAACTGCACATTTCCATATGAAATAAATTATTGTTTGATAAAGTGTTTGGTCAAAGATTAACTTTGTCCTCCTTTTCAGTTTTGTCAAACAGACTTCCTATGATTTAATAATCCAGGATAAAGCATTCCAGACCAACAGTTTCTTTTAATTCAAATTTTAAAATTAAACTATTAATTAAATGTATAGGCTAAAACATTTGTTCTTCAAGGACTGCCATGGACTCAGCAATAGACATATTCATTTCAGTAAAATGACCTATTTTTATCTCCAATCTCTCTTATTAATGTATAAAATATTTCACATTTCAGAAATAACCACTTCTTAAATGGTAACATGGGATTCTGCATCATACAGAAATCTCTTTAAAACGTAAGGAGGAAGCAGAGTTTATCTTTAAACAATATTTTGGGGTATTTTTGAAAAAAATATTTTTGAAAAAAATCTAGCCAATGCTCTGAATGAAACCTGCAGTATAGGAAACCATTAAATATTTTTTCCAGCTTTCCTACAGGCAGATTTGAAAGCTGACAAGATCCCTTTAAGCTTTTTTTTACCACTATCATGTATAAGCTTTAATACAATTAGTCATATATGATCATGAAAACACTTCTCCCCATTGTTTTTATTAAAAAATGTATACAGCTTATTATTATTATTATTATTATTATTATTATTATTATTATTATTATTATTATTATTATTATTATTATTATTATTATTATTATAGAATAACTATTTTCTTCAGCGTTTTTAGATTGTTGAAGTTAGTTTCATTCAAAATTAAAATATTTAAAGCTATCAAAGAAATACTCCCTACACTGTAAGACAGAATAATTTATTAACTTTTCCAGGGTATGGGACTAACTGGACTCCTGACTCTTACTGAGATGAAGCTATACTTTTCCCATTGTCAAAAGATGAGGGCAATTGGCTGCAATCAGCAGTGAATATATGCTGTCTACACCCAGTAGCTTGCCAATCATTTTCTCTTGCATGAAGAAAAGGAGGAGGGGTTCCAGGAACAGCGAGGCAGACCACAACTTAACTGCAGTCAAGTTCAGGCATAGCAACAATGGGGACAGGACAATTGATTATTTTCCCATCAAAGGGCTGTTTCAATGCTTATGCATAATGCATCTCTAAATAAATAACCTCACATTCCTTCTTCCATATAGATAGTTACATGCAAGCACACAGACACAAATGTACAAGGTATATTAAAGAATAATGTATTTTAGTAACAAGATCTGCATCTGTGCCTGTGATATATTTTATGGTGTTTGAAAGCTGCTGATTTACCCTCAACTGGTATCAATAGTTTGTCTTTATACAATTAGAATAATGTCTGTTTAATTTTAAAGAGCTTTATGGTCACTGGGAATACCATGCATCTTGTTTTACTCCTGAAACTGTTGTCCATATTAGACCTGCTTCTGTAGCAAAAAGAAAGCTGTGTTTCATTATTTAATAAAATGTCTAATCCTATGATATGTAGAATATTAATGGTTTCCAATAAATCCAGTAAGAAATATTATTGAGCTTCTTAGAACTATCACATCAAGTCACATGCTATTTATTTAAAGTTTATTATATTTGCATATAACTAAACCATGATTCAAGTTTCTCTCTGTATCCATATCTACAAATGTCTTAATTATTTCATTTGCTAATAGATGACCAAACTCTTCTGTTCTGCTTGTGCAATGTTCTTATCGTTGTACACAAAAAATAGGTATTTTTACAAAGAAAAAGAATATTTACAGCTAAATATTAACATTTTTAAAAGGAATATTGAACATTCACCTTTCTATTGACTAGGATATAAATTTATGAAATGATTGTGGCTTCACACTTCAGAGTATTTTCCAATATGGGCAATGAAAATTGGATGAGAATTTGTTTAAAGATAACTTTATTAAACTATTAAAATATTTTTTCTGCTTACTTCCAATATAAAATGGAATAGAATTGTGGGTTTTGTGCATCATTAAGAACAGTATTCATATAAATTATGAATAAAAATTATTACTATCATAAAATGATAAAAGATATGGATTTACCCTTGATCAAAATGAAAAAAAATCATTTATTTTAAAAATTGGTATTTATAAGTGACTTTTGAAGAAATATTTTGCATTTGTGTTAGAATTCACAAATACATTTTCAGTTCCCTAAAAAGAATTGACTTAACAAGTTTGCTAACTTGCCTCCAGTGAGAGTCTCCTCCTCCTGATTCTAAAATTATTGTTGCTTCTCTTTTTATAAAGCTCTTCCATAACAGGGTATCACAAGTTTATACGAGGAAATAATACAGTTTCACGAACAAAATATAATACATATCTTAAAAGCCATAGAAATAAATTGACCTTTTCACAATCAGCGAAGAAAAGTATCATTAGAAATTTACTAATCATTTCAAAATTTTATTGATTAGATAAAATAATCTGAACTTACCCCTCCCTCTAAGGGGCTCGCTATCCAGCCAAGTTCACCTTGAACTGATCTGGAATCCAATAAGGTAACTGCAAAAGAAAAGCACACATCAAGTCCCAAGTAGTCAAATTCAGATTATATTTCAAAAAGCATCATTAAATGATCTGCACAAGAAAAGAAAGATGCTACCCCAACAAAAAAGTAAGTATCTTCCCAATGGTAATATAAGAGGAACTTTTATTCTAATTTAGAATACTTATTTTAAAACATACATAGAAAAACACATACTGTGGATCTGATAATGATAATAATAATAAGACTTGACAGGTGAGTAAAAATGGCAAATCTAGTATAAACATCTGGCTCACTGTGCAACCAATCATCATCATCATCATCATCATCATCATCATACCCCAGTGAAATACTGTCTTGATGTGGTTTTTTAATATTATTAAACAACAAGATCTGTCTAACTCAAGTTCATGGAAAGGACTTAATAGGTGGAGAAAAATATCAAGTCTAAACAACTGACTGTGTGACCAACTAAAAAGAACACAGAACTGAAGCATTTTCCATTTTTTCATTGAAAATAATCCCTTAAAGAGAGAGAGAAAGAAATACCTGAGCTATTTATAACTAAAGCTAAGTCTATTTCAAATCCAGCATGATACCTAGTGACTTCATGAACACATCCATGTCATTTGCTTGGAAATAATATCAAATGGTTTGCTCTTGGCTTCTTTTTATATATATACTTTACTTCACGGTGTAATATACAGTTCTAAAATTACCTAGTATTCTCCCATCCAAGTCCTGTTCAAGTATGTCCTGTTTATTTTTAATGCCATTTTTCACAGATTTTAATTCTAATCCACTCTGAATTTCCAAATGCACAAATCCCAGCAATTACTACAACATCCTCTAGGAGAAATCAATACAGTATTACAATGTTTACACTGCAGCCCACATAAATAAGATGCCAGTCCTGTTTACACTATCCCAGTGATACATGTTGATTCTGTGGATGGAGTGTGACTTGCATTTAGGACTTCTTAATTCATGTCTCAAAGGTCATCTTCAATAATGGTTAACACTTGCACCCAAATTGAATTGGTTTGGAATTTTTTTTTTAAAAAAAACCTAGGATTAAAATGTTCTGGGATATTCTCAATCTTTGAATGCTGTGTGTAATGTAATCCTGTATGTGTTTAATCAGAAAGCAAGTGCAATATTGCTCACTGAGATTTCCTCTCACATGAATGTGTAAAGAAAGCACCTACTCATAATTCACCTTTATTACATGACTGCCTGAGACATTGCTACATGATGGATGGACTTTCCAAAAGAAAATAAAATGTTAATTTCACTAACTTTATAACAAGACTTGTTTACATCATTTTGCACTTCTCTTTATGAATTTTACACCTCATAAGAAAATGTCAGTGAATCCAGAAACAGCTTCAATAAATAACTTAATCTACTGTCACTATAAACAAGAAATGCAACATATTGTGTTGGTCATGCCATCTTCTGGGTATTTAATGCCACTTGCAAGAAAAGCAGAATGATTTTTAAAATATTTCTACATATAAGGGAACAGCAAAAAGCGGACTATGTTGTACAGGAAACATTTCCAACACTATATGGGGGTGGGAGGGGGGGCATGTGCCTTATAGGAAACAAAGAGACAGAACCAAAATCTGAACAGCTTCAGCACTGCATTCTTTATACCTCTAGAGGCTCCTGTTAAAAATGGAGCAAGAGTTGGGGATGTGTTAAGAGTGAAAAATGGCTCCCCAGTGCAGATAACTTAAAAGATGCTGAGACGACTGAATGAAATCTCAGCTGCTCAGCATTCACCCCACCCCAATAAGTCTACAAAACCACAGGTTCCGTATAAATCATACAAGAGGTTTTAAAGGTGACGTTTTAAAACAGGACCTATGGGTTATCCTATTTCAACAGCGCATTGTTCTTCTTAAGCCTATTTGCGATTCGGGCACAGACCATCTTTTCTTTCTTCAATAGACGAAGAGCTATCAAACTGCTGATTGATAGCGAAGATGCTAGAAACCAAAGCAAAAGGGGGCCTGGGGAGGGGGGAATAACGGAGTGACGGGGAAAATAATCGGCAATGTATTCTGCAAAATCCTCCGCTTTCTCGCTTTTAAGTTTGAGCAACTCACTGACGCTATTTGTCTTACGCGCCAAGTGATTTCCCAGGCATCTCATATCATAAAACCACATTCAAGCTGAAGTTACAGGTATCTGACTCCCAGCGGCCGAAGCCGGAGTGAAATGAATAAGGACATCTCACAGGGAGGGAGAGAAAGTTCGGGAACGCGCATAGCTACACGCACGCACCCCCCCTCCCACCCACTTTCCTGTCACGCAGGTTCATGTCACCTAGACGCGCGTTCAGTCACCTCGACGCGCGCAGTCGACTGAAGCCTGCGCTGCCGCGCGCGTTTGTGTGTGGGGACGCGCGTCCTCGGTTACGTAAGATTTAGACTGGGGAGAAGGGAAAAAAAAAAAACCCAAACCCTGAATGGTTCTTTCTTTTTGCTTTAGCGCTGCCTCTCCAAGACGTTAAATCAGTAAGAAAATAGCCCCACGGCCGCAGCAAAGAAGGTGCTGAAAGGAAGACTGCGGGCAGACGGAGAAGCCCAGTCCCGTTTCGGAGAAAGGCTGCTTTGAACTTAAGGCGCCGGTCTGCTAGAATAAATTAAAAGCCTAACCAAATCCACGGAACTCGCTTGCCTTGGCAAAGGAGGCTTTTTTTTTCCCTCAGGGAGTCAAGAGATCTAAAGCGGCGCGTTTGCACCAGACTCGCTGGCTGAAAACAGCTCGCCTAGAAAATCCAGGTCAAGCTCCCACGCGGGTTTCCGCCGCGCGCAAAGCTGTCACGTCTGCGGCAAATTCGGCTGCGAAAGGCGACTATCCAAGCCGACCGGCCGGTCACCAGGCTGCCGATCCCCAGACGGCACACTCCAAACTTTCGCCTCTCTCTCTCTCTCTCTCTCTCTCTCGAGAAAGCGTCCCAGGGACGGAGAGGAGCGAAGGCGAAGGGTGGGCTAGCGGGGGTCGCGGGGGGCGAAGCTTCTGAAAGAGCCCATTGCTCTCAGCTGGCTCTCCGCCACCAGCCTAAGTTTGCCGCGAGCTACCCGCGCGGCTGTCCTTTCTTTTGCAGGCGAGAGGTCGAACTTTAGATTGTCTGCCTGATCCAAGTTTTGCCCAGTGTTCGGTCCGCAGCAGCGGGTGCTGAAAGAGAGGAAGACCCCTCGCACCGACTCAGATCCCCCTGCCCCGTACAAGCCACACGAGCAAGAGGGGAAAGTCTCGGCTCGGCCCGGGACCCTTTTTCTCTCACTCACCTTCATTGGCCGGATATATCCGAGAACCGGTGACCCCCTCGCAAATCCCAAAGAGAAACGAAAAGACGGTGAAATATACAATCCCAGCCATGGTTTTTTGGTGCTACCGCTGCTCTAGCCTCCTCTATCCCAGTGGAATAAATGCTTAAATTGGGAGTGCAGCAGGCTGTAGACATTGCCAAGGGGGCGGGGAAGAAATCGTGACGTCTCGCCGTCCATCAACGCCATTCGCCTGTCAGGAAGGCTGTTTGAGAGAAAGGCCCTCCCAGACCCGCCCTCTTCCCGAAACCACGCCCTCCATGCTCAAAGGGCCCCTCCTTCTTCTGGTTCTTCTCGTATTCAGAGCTTCCTCGAAAGGTGCAGAAGTGGCTGGCGGACGGTCTGCGCCTTTTTGTTGTTTTTCTCCTTCCTCAAGTAGGCATCGACTGTGGTACTTTCTTGCCTCCAAGCTTGGCTCAAGCTTTTCTCGTATTCTTATGTCCACTTACCTGCGAGCAGATCGCACTGAACTCATTTGGGTTTCCTTCCAAGAGGACGCTTCTCTAGAATTTCTCCCCTGAAATTCCTGGACTAACGAAGGATATCCTGAATTATGTCCAGCAGGGAAGCGACATGAACTGTCAGAACTGAAATCGCTGCTCCCCTCCCCCCCCCGAATTAGGAAAAAAATCTTTATAGAAATAACAAAACGCGAGCTTATTAAATTGAGGTTTACTGTAATTATGTCCTTATTTTTTTCCCCTTTGAATGGCATACAATACAGAAAAGGAAGATTGCGGGATAATTTCGCGAGAGACGCCTGCATTGTGTGCGAACGTTTCACGAGAACTGAAGCAGACTAGGCTGTGCTCTAGTTTTCAGGGAAAGGGCTTGATAAAAAATATGCTTCAGGAAATAAGAGGAATGAAAATTAATAGAAAAAGCAATGAGGAGGATTTCATGCCTTTGATTTTTAAGGAACTTCCTGTCTGGTCCAGCCAATTCTAACCGCTTTTAAAAGCGGTCGCTCGTAAGAAACATCCACGACCCATCCGTGGTTTTTCTCGCCTAATCCAACTGAAATAAATAAGGCATTCACATGAATTCCGCGGTTTAGAAGGTCCTCCCTAAAACCAGGGGAGAACTTTTCGTAAATAGGACAATGGCAACAAGAAACAAGCCTATTTTCGAAAATATCCTTTTTGTGTATGTTTGATTATGTCTCGGGGAGAAAAATGCGAAACGGTGACCTGGTCCTTTACGCCAAAACTCCCCATCCTGGCAGCTCCACTCGGAAGGCATTCCTCCGAGATCACCAAATCCGCCTGCTAATAGCTGACTTTTTTGTTGTTTTAATATAAACCGGACGGCGAGCAATTTCCTTCCACTAGGGACGCTTAATTCTTAGAGAGCAACTACTTTATGGCTCGGTCCCCGAGGTCTTTTACGCGCAACAGCAGCAGCTTTCATCAGTAAGAGCGCACGTGGCCGGCGAAGATCAACGTTGCAAGCAACCTTGTCTCTTTTCAAGAACACCTTTATTCGCTTGCTTGCTTTGTCCTCCAGCACATAGGGAAAGTGGACTTCCCTTTTCTCGACTGTGCATTTAAGGGATGGACCCATAAACCCAAAAAGGCGGGGTGGGGGTGGGGGAGAGGGAAGGATTCTCAAAGCCTTTCCATTCCCCACAGTTGCGTGATTCCTCCGTAAAGCAACAGCGCCACCACGTGGGTTGCGGCTGAGCGAAGAAGAGGCCGGCGAAGTTGCAATATGGCAGAATCTGATGACCCTGAGGCTTCTGCCCCTTTCTTGTACCCTAAATGGAATGTGTTTTATATTTATATGTTACCAAAATTAAATCGAGGGATATTTGTGCAAAACATTTTTAAAAAGTAACTATCGGCTGTGGCCCAAAATGTGCAAAATCTGAATTAATTAGCTCAATTACAAAGCACTGTATAAACTTTCAGAATCGGACAACCTCTTAATCTGACAAGATGATTAAAATACAGGGGAGGAAGAGGAAACAAAAAAAAAGGGTGGGTGTTACAGGCTTACAACTGAATGTTACATTCTTACGAAAAATGCAAATTGAGGATGGTGATAAATTGCTTCACAAAGTTTCCCAAGCCTTGTTAGAAAGAAGAAACGTGCAAATAATTGCTGGACCCCCATTAAAATCTAACTGATTTATGCCTCTACACTCTTAAGGCTCTGTTCTCTTCTATTTAACAAACTCAACTGGACTTACCTTTGATAGAAGACTTAAGATACACTGAAAATCAAAATAGAACTGCAAAGACAAAAAGGAATCCAAGGCTTAAAATTTCAATTCAAAGTTTAAAATTTAAGTCAGAAAAGAATCCATTAGAGTTTTTCCCTCAGCAGTTCCCAGAGAAGCTCTATCCCATTTGTTAAGTATGACATCCACTGTTCTAAATTGTTTTTTTTTTTGTTTCTGTTTATCTAAGGTGAGTTTCTATGATTAGAAGTGGAAGATCCAGAAATAAAACAGAATCGCCTTGTGGTCTTTCTACATCCCTAGAAGAAACAAACAAGCCAATTGGTTGTATAAAATCCTTTATTAAAAAAATGTTGATTTGCCTGATGGCAATTGGCAGAGGTGTGGTTGAAAAACAACCCTAAATATGAAAACGTAGGACAGGTTAGTGATGGTTTGACTCTATAATTGCTATTATTAGATTTAGTAACATCTGCCATGCCGTACATGTTTACATTTGCTAGTCCTCTGCAGCACACTTTAAATTATACTTGCATTTTGTCCACATGTCTTCACTATCTACAGATCTCATGCATTTCTGTATGGTATGTGAATTTGTTGCTTTCAGAGAAACCAGCTAATTATTCTTCAGTGTCCAAGCTGAATGTAAACTACTAGCCAATCAATGCACATTTTTCTGTTTGAAACCGCCCACCAGACCCTCCAGTGAGTTAAAAGCAGTCTTTTTTTTCACAAAATAGACACAAATGCTTCTCGCACATTACTAAACAAAATGATCCATTCATATTTCACATCATCTTGGGTAAAATTTTCTGATAATTTGTAAAAACTCTTTCTATTATCAATTATCAATTGCAAAACATTGTATTCTCCAAGAGAGTTCTCTCATTTCTCATAATTGCTGTATATGTTTGTCCACAAGCTTGTGTAAACAATGCATTACGAACTCTAGCTGAACAGATTATGTGGGCTGAAGTTAAATATCCAGATGCATTATTTCAGGAGATTTTAACAAAGCCAACTTAAGGAAAGAGCTACCAAAATATTTTCAGCATGTCAATTGTCTCATGAGAGGCAAGAATACTTTAGACCATTGCTACACAACATTAAAAGATGCTTATTGGTCTTTACCATGAGAAGTTGGGGGACCTTCAGATCATTGCATGATTCACCTTGGACCTGCTTACAGACAAAGATTTAAAACCATGAAACCAACAATTAAATCAGTGAGAACTTGGATTGAGGAGGCAAACCTGTGGCTACACTGATTGGCATATTTTCGAAGATACTCTGCAGACTTGGATGAACTCACAGATACTGTAGCATCATGTGTGCCAACCAGAAACCTGCAAAGATACAGTAACAATAAATCTTGGTTCACAGCTAAACTTAAGCAGCTACATCGTTCCAAAGAGGAAGCCTACATGAAAGGTGATAATCAGGCCTGAAACATATTAACAACGGAGATCAGAGCAGCAAAAAGAAGCTACTCTGAAAAGCTAAGGAATCAGTTCTGAACAAATGAGCAGTAGACATGTGGAAAATTCTTTAAAAATATTGCCTGTTACAGCAAACCACCTTCCCATGCTGAAGGAAATCAGCAACTGGCAGATGACCTGAATGTGTTTTACTGTAGGTTTAAACTACTAATGCCATCCATCTCCACAATCCCCATCTCAGACACACCAACAACAATCAAGCCTTCTACAACTGATCCCATTCCATTGGGCCCACCATCTCTGGTGATTACAGAAAATGGGGTGCAAGGTCTATTTCACAGACAAAAGTCAGGAAAAGCACCAGGCCCAGACAAGATAATCCCTTCTTGCTTAAAAGCTTGTGCTGATGAATTGGCCCCTATTTTCACCTGCATCTTTAATAGACACTAGAGATGTTCGATGTTCCTTCTTGCTTCAAATACTCTACTATCATCCCACTGCCAAAGAAACTCCATTGAGGAACTGAATGACTTCAGACTGGTTGCTATAACATCTGTAGTTATGAAAGGCTAGTGCTGGTTCACCTGAAAATTATCACAGATCCACTGTTAGACCCTTGTAATTTGCCTACCGAGCAAATAAATCGACAGACGATGCTGTTAATATCACTCTGCACTATATCCTGCAACATCTTGAATCTCCAAAGACCTATGCAAGGGTCCTCTTTATAGACTTCAGCTCAGCATTCAATACCATCATTCCAGATATTCTTCTAACTAAACTAAATCATCTAGCTATATCTGACCACACTTGTAAACATATCATAAGCTTCCTAACAGACAGGAAGCAGCAGGTGAAGCGCGGCAAAATCACATCCGATACCTGTACAATTAGTACAGGGGCCCCCAGGGCTGGGTGTTCTCTCCACTTCTCTCTATACACCAATGACTGCATCTCGAAAGATCCCTCTGTTAAAGTACTGAAGTTTGTAGATGTTACAACAGCGATTGGCTCATTCAAAACAATGATGAATCTGCATACAGATGGGAGGTTGAACAACTAGCCTTGTGCTGCAACCAGAACAATCTTGAACTAAATACACTCAAAAACCATAGAATTGTTGGTAGATTTTAGGAGAAACCATCTTATAATACCACCTCTTACAATACTAGACAACACAGTAGCAACAGTAGCAACCTTCAAGTTACTAGGTTCTATCATATCTCAAGACTTAAAATGGACACCTAACATCAAAAATGTCATCAAAAAACACAACAAAGTATGTTCTTTCTATGCCAACTCAGAAAGCTCAAACTGTCCAAAGAGCTTCTGATTAAGTTCTACAGTGGAAGTACTGAGTCTGTCATCTGCACCTCCATAACTGTCTGGTTTGGCTTTGCAAACAAACAAAACAGGCACAGACTTCAACGGATAATTAGAACTGCATAAAAAATAATTGCTACCAACGTGCCTTCCATTGAGGACCTGTATACTGCATGAGTCCAAAGGAGGGTTGTGAAAATATAAACTGGACATAAACTGTTTCAACTTCTACCCTCAAACAACACTATAGGGCATTGCACACCAGAACAACTTGACACAAGGACAGTCTTTTCTTGAATGCCATCACTCTGATAAACAACTAATTCCCACAACACTGTAAAACTATTTACTAAGATGGTATCAATATTATTATTCTAATCCTTTCTATTACCTATATCCTTCCACTTATGACTATAACCATATAAATTTAAAATTTATATTGTTTTATTTGTTTTCTAGTATGATTTGATTGCTTATTATTAACCTATGACTATCACTAAGTACTGCATCTTATGATTATTGATGAATGACTTATCTTTCTCTATGTACACTGAGAGCATATGTACTAAAGACAAATTCTTTGTATGTCCAATCACATTTGGCCAATAAAGAATTCTATTCTATTCTATAATAGGCTACAATGAAGAATGTTTGCAAAAATAGATGGTGTTTTAAACTGCAGTTTTAAATGGAGATGCCTTAAAAGTTTTCTGTTTATCATGGTGATGGATCTGCATTGCAAATCACAACACAGTGAAAGTGGGATTCTAGCAAATCCTGTGAAATATAGCATTCCAGTCACATGAAGTCATGTGACTGTAGCATGGTGGAACTGAAAGTATTTTCCTCCCAATAACAAAGAACACAAGGGTATCCTACAAAGCTTTGGTTAAATTCTAAGCTAAGGAAGTATAGAAGGTGGTCTGTACAGCAAAATAAAAAATAAAAAATAGAAACTTGTATATACCAGACAAACTGTTACAAATAGTCCTTAACCTATGACCACAATTGAGACCAGAATTTCCATTGCTAAATATGTGGTCTTTAAGGAAGTTATGCCTGATTTTATTATCTTTTTTGATATAGCCATTAAGCAAATCACCATGGTCATTAAGTGAATGACATGATTGTTAAGTGAATCCAGCTTCCCACATTGATTGTCAGAAGCCTGTTGGGAAGGTTGCAAATGAAGATCACATCACCCTTTACGCTGTAGCTGTCATCCATGTTGGTTGAAAAGTACCCAAATTTTGATCACAAGACCACAAGGATGCTGTAATTATTGCAAGTGCAAGAATCAGCTTTAAGTCACTTTGTTCAGCACTGTCGTAACTTTGCACAGTCATTAAGGGAATGGTTGTTAAATTGACTACCTGTAGATAGTACTGATTTGTTCCACTTGTTTTTTTTTAAGTGTGAATAATGGTTTCTAAGGTTTTGGGATTGGCACTTTTGGAAACTTGCTTCATATCTATACTGTCTTGTAACTGAACCAGTTGATGGAGGATCAGCATCTACAATGCTCACAGTGTTGCCAAAGTGGCGAAGAAACTGAGCACATAAGGGTGATGTGAGACATAGCTGGTAGATTTCTACAGTTGAACAGTTATTCCTCTTCCCCCATATTGGCCAGGCAGAAAATACGATGCATTGAAATTAACTGGTCACATACTTTTCATTATAAAATGACACACACACACCCATGATACAATATAGTAAAAATAAAAAAGTACAACCCTTGCAAAGAACATAAATAGTGAAAATAGGAAGAGAACATGAAATAAAGCAGCAGAAATTTAATTCAAAGTCTGAACAAACAAGTAGATCTTTACTTGGTGCCAAACGCTTACAAGAAAGATACATGTGCGATTTCAATTCTACATTTAAGGCATGGTTTTTTTTTTCACGAATATCCTCTCCAGAATTGCTGCACAGTAAATCTCTGGCCCTGAATCTTAATCACAGAGCAGATACATAATGGCAGCTGTGATCATGCTGATTAATAACTTCATGGCCTGAAAAACACAGTGCAAAATTATGAGCCGTGTGCAAATATGCACACAGCATTGCTGCGTGCACAAGTAGTACAGGAAAGATAAGTCACATACAGCCCCCTCGTGTGTTCTTCTCCCTATATTTTTCCTTTTCATGTTGCTAGGAGAGAGACGGTTCATTTTGCAATATTCCTGCAAGGGAATGATACTATTCAAAATTGAGAGGAAGTGTAAAAGCAACACAAAGGCAGAACAAATGTTGCTCCCTGAGTGACTATGTACAAAACTAGGTCAACAGCTTGTCTGACGGTCAGGAAGGAACTCCAATTATTAATAAAATAAAGCAGAGTGATGGAGAGTCAGAAGAAACTATTTTAAATTTTGGCTTTATTATGTTTAAAATAACTGCAGTATATTTTAATTGTACTAGTTTGGGAGTTCATTTTGCATTTCTTTTTGTTTTTTCTTTCTTTCTGCAATTAACCACCATCATTGTCAGAAAAGTAGGTTTATAGGAATAACAGCAGCAACCACCAAATAAAATCAGGGCAATCTTCCCCCTAAGGCTTCCTTTGGAAAACCATTATTCTAAGGATAAGTTTTAATTAAAGTCTGCAATCTTTAGGTAAGTTTTTATGACTGAAGATACCGTTAGATTTAAGCATAATTAATGCTTACAATATTTTGGGTAGTTGATCACTGCATAACAATTACATCTTCTCTGTTCTGTGATAAGTGTAGGAGTGGTGGATTGCTAAAACCAGAAACAGTTTGTAACAATAGAGAGATCCAATCAATTTTGATGATTCTAATGATGATTTACTTGCCGACATTTGCACCACTGCCTGTATGCTATTGTCTTAGCCATAGATCAGTTCTGGCAACCTAACTGTTCTATTGACTTAACTTGTTTTTTCCTTCTACCTATGCCATTAATTACTTCAAAAATATGGGTTCCTTAATTTAAAGGTGGGAAGCCTGAAACAAAACTACATTTCTCTGTGTTAAATGTGGAGCAGAGCAGCGAAGGGCTTTGTTGTTTTTTTTCTTGCCATCCTTGATGTATAAGTCATTCGTCCTAGATGCCCTCTGAAAGCATCTTTGAAGCACCTTAATTTTATTCCTTGGCTCCAAAGGGCCTTTTACTACCTCTTTTGGAATGCACATGATTGCACCAAATGGTGGGTATTTTCTGAAATGCTCTAAAGCTCCTAGCTTTTTTCCTCCTGCTCAAAATTGCTCACATGAAATGAATGTAAAACAAAAAAAGTGAGGTAGTTTCAGAACACTATGTTTGATCAATGAACATGTTGAGCACTTGCCTTTTTGTCGCATGCAAATGAAATCATTATTTTCTCTGTTCTGTGGGTAGAAAGTTCTGCTGTAACATGACTTTCCTTTTTAAATGGACAACACCCCAAATATTAGCAGCCTCTGCCTCAAAGGAAATACACCTCGATTATTATGTTTGTGGAGGTGTTGGTTGTTGATTATTTTAATTAAGGTCCTGTAATGGATTATCTACAATCCTGAAAATACTTTGCCTGAAAATACTTACTGGAGAAAATGAGCAGGTTGTTTGTTTGTTTGTTTGGTTTTGTTTTTATGGCTGCTCACTGTTGTTCATGTGGTGCTCAAGTATGATGGGATAGCATATAAGGCACATAAATAAAGGTTTTGTGCCTTATTTTAATATCAGTATACACTGAGAAATTTATTTATTTAGTATATGGCATGGCGTACACAAGCCTGTAATCTATATTAACATGTCACCCATATTAGTAAACACAATGAACTATATACCATGTTTCCCTGAAAATAAGACACGGTCTTATTTTCTTTTGACCCCCCCCCCCCAAAATAAGCGCTTTGAGGTGCAGGAGGCGGCAAGTGTGGTTACCTCATGACTGCTGCTGTGTTGCAATTTTTTCAGCGAGGGCTTATTTTCACGGAGGGCTTATTTTCAGGGGAGGGCTTATTTTAGTGCATGTGCTCAAAAGCCCAATTAGGTTTATTATCCAGGGAGATCTTATTTTCAGGGAAACAGGGTATATGTTTAAAAGATCTGTGTTCAGTACTAATGTCTAGGCCATCTAACCATGGAAACACAGCATTGTTTATATTTTAAAAAATCAGATATTGGACCAGTATATGCCCTCACTTTACAGCCAGGCACAATGTGATCTACATTTTGACGAGGGGCCCCACCGTCACGCTAAGGGGAGCATGCTATGTCCCATTTATATAGAGTTCCAGCAGATGCCGTGTCAGGCATTGATAAATACTTTCATGGCTTCTTTGATTTAATTTGTACAAGAAAAGCACTGTAATTCATACCCTGCCAAGATTACAATTGCTGGATTGAATGTATAATTTTTAATAGAAAAAGCTTTGTACACTTCTGAGAGGTATGTTGGCAGAGGTGAAAAAATAAGAACTAGTTAATGTAACTTCTAAATGTGCTTGTTTAGAAATAAACCTGATTTTCTCCAGGTGCAGTACACTATAGCTCAGAAGTTATTCCAACTGTTCTGTGAGAATTATTCCCAGATAAATATGTACAGACTTGCATGTTATTGAACATTCTGGGCTCTTTTATACAAGTTATTTATATAAAGTAATAAAACATTAAATACACAAAGGTATGTCTTAGTGAAGTGTCTAAACTAGAAATTAGAAAATTTGAGAAGGGCAGCATAGAAATTAATAAATAAAAGTTAAAAACTGCTAAAACAATTTAAAATCAGAAAACTTCAATAGAAAAATTAAGGATTAAAAAAAACAAGATGATGGGGTGGCCTGATGGTTTTCTAATTTTAAATTGTTTTAGCAGTTTTTAACTTTTATTATATTGTATGCTACCCAGAGTCACTGACTCTGTGAAATGGGCAACATAGAAATTAATTAAGTAATTAAGTAAATAAATGGACAGATAGATAATTAAGCAAGCAAGCAAGCAAGCAAACGGACGGACAGACAGACAGACAGACAGACAGACAGACAGATGGTAGATAGATAGATAGATAGATAGATAGATAGATAGATAGATAGATAGATGATAGATAGATAGATGATAGATAGATAGATAGATGAAAGATAAATAGGAAAATTCTGTGACTTCGGTTCTTTTCTATTCTGCTTTTCTATTCTATTCCATATACTGCAACATCCACTATCCAGACTATTTTGTCTTTCTTAATCAACAATTGTGGTTCATTGCAGAGTCAGCTAGATGTTCAAACTGGATTTGGCATTTCTGTCCACTAATCAAGTCCTTTCCAAAGACCTGGGATAGGCAGATTAAAATGTTTTGAATGTATAGATTTTGTAAATGCCATCCAAGATTTTTTGATATGGCACTGAGTGTTTCAATAACCCCTGGGACCACCATGTTTGGTTTATGCCCTAATCTTTCAATATTGATTTTCAGATCTTGATACTTTGTAATTTCTCTGTCTTCTGTTCTATTCTTCCGTGCTATTGCCCCATCAATTAGCCACACTTTCTTCTTTTCAACCACAGTTATAATTTTATTGCTATGATTAAATCTTTTTTTAAAATATTACTGAAAAAAGAAAGAAAGAAATACCTTATAACTCATGTCAAAGTAAAGGCAGCAGCCATGTCCTGGGAAGGATACCTTTGTACAACTTTTTCTTGTGCGTTTTCAGCCTGTTCCTGGATTTGTTCCTTGCTCACTTATTGCATGGTTGCCTCCCAAATGGATTATTGTAATGCATTGTACATGGGGCTGCACTTGAACAACATCTGGAAGGCTAAAGGTGGCAATATGGGCAGTTTTGTACACTCTCTGCTCAGATCACATTGCATCTCTGCTCAATGAGCTGAAATGGATCTATTTAAAGTCCTGGTAACAGTGGTGGGTTCCTACTGGTTCGGACCAGTTCAGCTGAACTGGTAGTGGTTTGGTGGCCTGGGTTGCTGGAACATGACACGCCCCTGAACCGTTTTTTGTTTTTCGCTTCTGCGCATGCACAAAACATTTTTATTGCACTGCAGATGCACATGAAGCGTGTGCGGCATGCACATGAGCAAACTGGCAGTAGTGCCTGCCGGAACCCAACCCTGCCTGGTAATGACCTATAGAACACTACATGTCATTCACCTAGTTATTTGAGGGACTGTATCTTCTCAATTATATCTACCCATCCTATTAAATCCAGCCAAAGAGGCATGTCTCAGCTCTTCTCTGTTAAGAGTGTTATCCCATAGGATCCCAGAATACACCCTTTTCTGTCATGGCGCCCACCCTTTGGAACATCATGCCCCTGAAAGACCCTACTGGCCTTTCATAAGGGTCTAAATACAATGTCTGGCATGGAAATCTGATAGTGATGTAGAGTCTAGTAAATGGCTATATTAAGTATTGCTGAATGTTTTGCCCACTGATCATGTTTTATAACATGATTTTTAAAGTGGTTTTCTGTATTTTTATCTTGTGCTTCTTGCATCTTATTAAGTATTATTAGTATGAATGTGTATTTATAGTACAGGTAGTCCTCAACTTACATTCGAAGTTAAAACAGCACTGAAAAAAAGTTATTTATGACCAAATAAGTGAGTGTGGAATGTTGCAAGTATACCAGACAGTTGAAGGGGGGAAAAGGCATTGAAAGAATATCTGAAGGACAGTGAAGAACATGCACTGATGCTAGTATATCATGAAACTTAACTAAATATTGGAGAGACCAAACTGGCGCACAAAAAATACTAAATGAGGAATAGAAAACAAACATAGCAAGTCAAAGTGTTACAAGGCCAGTACTTAAAATAGCAGGCAAAGCAGATAACAAGATGACCTGGCAATGGCTAAAAGCTGGAAATTTGAAGAAAGAGAGACAGAGGCTAATTCTGCCTACACAACACTAAGCCTTAAGAACAAATGCATACAAAGCAAGAATTGAGAAGAAAGCAATAGAAAGCAAATGCCTCCTCTGCAAAGAAACTGATGAAATAGTGAACCACCTGGTTAGCTGCTGCAAGAAGATCGCACACACTAAATACAAACAACGGCATGAAAAAATAGCAACAATGGTGCACTGAAATACAAGAAATATCAACATAGCAACAATGGTGCACTGAAATACAAGAAATATCATTTCCCTGCATGCAAAAACTGACAAAATTACAACGTAGACAAGTTAATAGAAAATGAAGAAGCTAAAGTGCTCTGGGACTTTAGAATTCAAAAAGACTAAACATCTGGCTCCTAACACCACAGACATAACAATTGTTGATAAGAAAGACAAAAAAGTCTGGAATGTGGATGTTGTAGTGCCTGGAGACAGATGAATAGAAGGGAAAGAACTGCAGAAAATCCTAAAATACCAAGGTTTGCAAATAGAAGTAGAATAACTGTGGCAAAGAAAACAGAGATAGTAGTAGTAATGGGTGTCTCAGGTGCAATCACAAAACCTTAGAAGCATCACTTGAACACCATAAGAATTGACACATCACAGTTAATTGCAAAAAGCAGTTTTATTCAGAACAACCTACATCCTGCGATGATACTTTTAACAACATCAAACACAATGTCTCCCTATCTCAAGTCCTTGGGAAGGAGTCAATAGGTGATTTAAAATGCCAAATCCAGGCTAAATATCTGACTAACTTTGTGATGTGTCTGTGCTTAACATGAATGGCTAGTGTGCATTACTTCTCTGCTCTTATTATATCTCAGATAGCTGGCCAACAGTCCTGTTTCAAGTGACCTGAAGGTAAGGAGAATCCAAGGGAAACCTTTCAGGGTCACCGTAAAGAATATTCTCAGCGTCTGTTACACACTATTGTTTGAGTTCACTCGAATAGCTGGACAATAACTGAGCATACCCTAAGAAGTCAGTGAGGTACATCTGGGCTTAGTTATGAACAGGTTGATTTTGAATAAGTGGATAGGATCCTTGTGACTGTGTTTTGGATCCATGCCTCTCCCAGCTGGTCAAGTCCTACTGGGAAAGTCATGTAGTCAGGTCCAAGTGGTGGTTGATACATCTTTGAAGAAGGTAGTGTGCCCATTTTTTCAGGAGATCATCCTTGGATGTGACCCTCTTGGATAATTCATCTGGAAAAGGAAGATTGTTGAGAGGGTGGTTAATTTGCTCACATAGTATTGGGCACTTTTTGGTTTGCCATTGTCACAATATTGCTGTGCAAGGTGCACTAACTTCCAGTTGTTTTCTAATTGCAATTCAGAATGTTGGTTATTATCTTTAAGCTACTACCTAGCACCAGGCTGAGTTAATTTCAGGGTAATTAAGGGTATCTTCCCATTCTTCTTAATAGGATAGAGTGAGAATATTCCAAGTCTCTTCCCTTAAATGTTGCCATCTGGTGGGACCTTGGAAATGTACTTTTCACCATCCCTATATCTTTTAGCCTAATTTGTATATTAATCATAACTAGTTTTTCATTATAGGAATGTTGTTGATTTAACTAACAAAGAGAATGGTCTAGTTAACGCTTCACACACTGAAGTCCTCCAGATATGCTGAATTAACTTTCTCCTACTGTCTAATTAGCATATTCAGGAGTCTCTGTAGTCTAACATATCTGGAAAAATGTTTGTATATACATTTACTTTGCAGAAAAGTGTGTTGATTCCAGTGAGATGCATTTATAGATAAATAAGCATAGAATATCCAATATAATGATTTAACTTTGATCAGACTTGCTTTAAAGGGTGTGATTTAAAAAAACAAATTTAGTTATCGTACTGAAATCAATCAGACTTTAAGCACAGAGTACCCTATATAATGATTTAACCTTGCTTTAAAGGGTGTGATTTAAAAAAAAAACAAATTTAGTTATCGTGCTGAAATCAATCAGACTTTAAGCTGGAGCTGAGGTTAAGTGATTATTTACACTGGCTTATAATTTTAAAAGAAAAGCTTATCGGTAAGCTTGGATGTGAAGCGGAATCAAATCAGTACTCAGGCCCATTTTATTTAGTCTTTTCAACCCTGTATTTTCCCATGTCTACCTACACACATTGCTCCATCTTCCCAAAGCTTTTTGCTGTCAGTCTAACAACAGCTTAGTAACAGCTATTGTGAGTTCTTGGGCCTCTAGAGGCCTTGCGCTACATTTAGATGAGGGCAAGAAGGAAACACACAATTTTCCTTTAGTATTCAGCCCCACAGGGCATAAGAAGGGATGATTTCAGCTTCTTCAGAAACTGCTTTCTCAGAAAAATTCTCTTATAAAACTCCAGTCATAAATAGCTATTTTGAAAGTGATTTTTTAAAAAAAGAACCAACATCATATTTGGAATTCCATAATCATGTTTATTTTGCACCAAGAAACAATCTACAACAGAGCACTTTAAGCATGAAAACCTAGCATGGAATAACTACTCCTAATCCAAAGATCTTCAACATGTTAGGCTTTCCTTACTTGCATTTCAATTTACTAATAAATTAGTTGCAGCTTCCACTTGGAAGCAATTCAAGAATAATTTTGGTTTCTTTCTTTCTCTTTCTTTTCTCTTTTTTATTGCAAAGAAATACTTTTTTCAATGTCTTTGACAAGAGTTCCATTGGCATAATAGCACTGCCAAGAAAAGAGGCATGCTTCAAGATGTCAAGGAAAATTAATGACTGCAGAAATGAAATCACCAGGCAAAGGTAGCATGAAGACAAAACTGATAAAAGAATTAAGCTACATACTATCATTTGGAATAAACATCTTAGCTTTTAAAATTGTATAAATGGTTTCCAAGCAGTCTTTTATCCAAAGGCTTCACTGTATGATGTAATAATGGCATTAAGATGGGAAGCTTTAAAAAAAATCTTACACAAATCACAGAAAAGATAACTACAGGAAAGGTGCTGTAGGAAACAGCAATCTGTTTAGATAGATGTGGTATGATCTATTGTGAGTCTACTTATGGTTTCCTTATGGTTTCTGTTATTATCTTTCAAACTGAAGTCTTCCTAGCGGAAGTTTTTAAAAGTAGGTGCTTTCACCCAAGCTCTGATAGCCATGACAGATGCTATGTGGCATTCAAAGTTTTGACGACTGAAAAATATAAATTAGGCTGTTACAGAAAATTCACACAATTTGGAGAAAGGCACCTACTTTTTTGTGACCTTGAAATCAAGAAATTAGCAGGATGCACATGTCTTCTTAATTTCCTATCAGTATAATTAAGTCCCTTTGTGATGAAAATAGAGTTTTGTTTGTTTGAGTCATCTATATAAACATTTAGAGTACTGATATATAATGAATGAGTTTAGAGTTACATTCTTAGTTCTAAAACCCAGTACCCCTTGCTCTGCAACATGCAAATTGGATAATTTGAGTTTTGCTTGAGGAAAAGAATGCTTCATGGCATTATTCTCTTTCTGCAGATTTTTAATTACAAAATATAGAGTAAGCATATAATATGAGCAACATACTAGGAAATACCTTTTTTCAATGCAGTAATCAAGCAAATTGGTTTAGTGAAATATAAAAGTGGGGAAACATCTTGGATACAAGAAGTGTGACATGTAACTACTTGAATTTCAAAATGAATACATAAATATTAATACATAGTCATGGATTCATTTTATTACTTGAAAAGAAAAATGTAGCAACCAGTTTTGTTCTGATGACTAAGTTATCAGCAAGATAGATGATGGTGAAATATCAAAAGAAGCATATATTTATTCATGTTTATTATATATTTCTGTTTTGATCCTGAACTCCCAGAACAATTAAAGTAAATTTTAAAACATTATTTTAACCTTTTTTAAATGCCATTTTTAACTTTGTTTTTAACGATAAATTTTAATGTATTTCTATAGTTTTATCTGTAAAATGTCCAGAGTCACATAGCTATGCTAGAAATTTAGAAATCTACCAAAGATGTGAGAGGCGGGGGGGGAGTAAAAAGTTCTTTACTTAAGAAGTCCCTAAGAGCTTAGGAATCCATTTCCTGTTTGTACTTGCAATTTTCACTTTTTCCATAGCAGTCACATTATGTAAATCAATATTCCATGATTTTTGTACATATCCAGTCAGTCCTCATTGTACACAGCACATTTACAGGAAAAAAATACCAAGAAAAAGCAACTTCTGCAGATATGTGTGGCATTCTGGTTGTGAAAAGAAAGAGTAAAAAGTGCTGTCCAGCTCATATATTTTCAAAAGTAGGTATTCTTGAACTCTTCCCTTTAATGGACCAGCTATTTTATGTCTAGATGTTTTTATTAAAAGCCTGAACATAAATCTACTAGAACACAAATCTGTTCTACAAAGTGGGCAATAAAAAACAATCAGATTTGCACCAAACCACTCATCTCAAAACCAAATTGGAGTTCAGCTCTTTCTGGACAGGCAGGGAAACTGTCTGTCAGTAATATATCAACAGAATCTTATCACCTCTGCCCAAACATCTGAAATAGTCCAGCTTTGATTCCATTATCTCTACCTAGTGGTTACACCCAAAATATGAACATTATTTGGCTTCTTAACCATTATTTTTTAGGATACATATTAACTTTGGTATGGATTAGCTTATTCTATAATTTCTCTATTTTGATAGATGAAGTTATGATCTTTTCAATTGGCTCTATTGCTCCTGTGACTCTAACTTTGAAAATTAATAACTATAAATCAGCTAATTCCAGATGGTACTTGAATGCTTCTCTCCTTAGAGACACTCCACATTTTTCTTATTTCTTTCTTTTTATTTTTTTATTTTTTGAATATATTAAGAGAGAAATTTGTTCCTTGTCTGAAATTAATCAGGGTTCAACTAATACTTTAACTCTCTGGGACACATTTAAAGCATTCATTAGGGAATCCATTATTGCTTCTGCATCAGCAAAAAAGGAGACTTAGGGACTCTAATTTTATACTGTTGGAACAGATGGTTAAAGACTCACTTTTGTTATATGCCAGAGACCCCACAGACAAATCATACCAAGCTTTTACAATAGCAGAGTTAAAATTGGGGACTTCACATCCAGAACAATTTGAAATGTATTAGCCAAAAACATTGGGAATTGGAGACAAAGCTGAAAAGTTATAGGTTATCATTTGAAACAACAATGAAACTTTATATCTGGAGTTCAGATTAATCATGCACAGTTACTTAACAAAGCACAACCTATTAATCAACAATTTTATTATTTTTAAGCTACATTATATCAACTAGAGACTTCTGAGGCAGAACAGTGAATTATTAATTTCCTAGAACATATGGAAATGGGAGAGATTGTTCTAAATATAAACCTAAGTTGGTATAAACATTGATATCACAGGAGATAGACATTGCAATCAATTAAATTGAGAAAAGTCCCCAGATTATTAATTTTCAGTTGAATTATGACTGTTTTTATACTTTTGACCATTGCAATATCTCCAAGGTCACATGATCAAAATTCAGATGCTTTGCTGCTGTTTCATAGCTGCAACAGTTGCAGTATCGTGTGATCCATTTGCCACCTTGTGACAAGCAATGTAAATAGGGAAACCAGATTCACTTAACAACAATAATTACTAACTTAGCAACTGCAGTGATTCATGTAACAACTGTGCAAGAAAGGTCAAAATTCAGTTAACTTGCTCAGCAACAGAAATTTTGCGCTCAGTTGTGTTTGTAAATCAAGGGCAATCTGTAATCAGTCATTTAATCTCTCTATATTTCCTTCATCATTCTATGATGATTACATTACAGTAATATTCAAGCTTGAGAAATATATGACAAGTTGTGGAAACAATAGACTAATATCTTTCCTTAATGTGAATGATACAATATTAACAATACAGATAGTTTTTGCTTAGTAGCTATAATTGGAACCAGCAACTTTGTCAAGCGTGCTCACAATAAACTTGTATTACCCCTGTTTGATCATTAATTGCAGATCAATGTGACTTCAGTTTGCGATTTTACTGCTGTCTTCTTCATTGACTATCCTTGTTGGAAGCCAGTTATGAAGTGATTGGTCATCACATGGTCATGGGATACTGTCACGGTCCTAAGTATCACCTGTTGCAAGTCAATCACATGACCCTGAGGATGCTGCAACAGTTGTAACTGTGAGGACCAGTTGTAAAGTTGCTTTCAGAACCATTGTATATTCAAACAGTCACTAACCTTAGCAATCTTTAAGTAATAACACAGAAGCTAATGCCAAATATACTAGAGAACTGAGCTGTGCAAGTGGCAGGTGAGTGCACAAAATTTTATTTGTGCATGTGTGGGAACTAGGTTGCTCTCATGAAACCATCCCTTCCTCCCACCACTGCTGCTGTCACCATTGCTGCTGCCAATCCATGAAGCAAGAAAGGTTGGACACCTCTGATAATACCGCTATCTCAATCTGGATTTATTAAAAATGGGCCATTATCCTATAGTTTTTGGTGACTGACATGATGGTTTTAATTGTAGATATGCTGGAATTTTCTGTAATTTTGAAAAGGCTTTGGTATAATACACACTGAATTTATTGTGTTTTAAGTAGATTTCCCTTACTTTTTGCTTTCAATTTTGTATATTCATCCTGTGGCTAAAGTTATGTTTGTCAACCCATTAAATTAAAGTGGTGCTTAGTTTTATGAACTTATGAAAGTTTATGAAGGCTTTTGAATTTTCAATATTTTTACATCAATATAATCTAAAATATTATCTGTTCACTGCACAAATCCTAAAATTAGATAAAGAGAATCCAATTAAACAAATGAGTCAAAACATTATACTTGCTCATTTAGGTTATTGTTATGTAAGTACGGTAGTTATGTTTTTATTTTGAATCCATGATAAATTAACATTATGATATAACTCATATTTGGTTATATTGATATCAATTTTTTCTATTGATATCCTTGCCTTAAAAAAGGATTCATACTTTAAACCAGTTGTTTTTCTTATGATTTATTAAAAGCTTTGATAAATTTTGATAAGGCTTTTGATAAGGTAGACCATAACCTACTACTAGATAAAGTAGAAGAATGTGGGTTAGACAGCATCACCACCAGATGGATTCGTAACTGGCTGACCAACCACACTCAATGTGTAGTTCTCAATGGAACTGCATCTACATGGAGGGAAGTATGCAGTGGAGTACCCCAAGGCTCTGTTTTAGGCCCAGTACTCTTCAACATCTTCATCAATGATTTGGATGAGGGAATAAATGGGGAAATCATCAAATTTGCAGATGACACCAAGCTGGCAGGAATAGCCAACACTCCAGAAGATAGGCTTAAGATACAGAAGGATCTTGACAAACTTGAACATTGGGCACTATCTAATAAAATGAAATTCAATGGTGAAAAGAGTAAGGTTCTACATTTAGGCAACAAAAATGGAATGCACAGGTACAGTGTAGGAGATAGCTTGCTCAGTAGTAGTAACTATGAAAGGGATCTTGGAGTCCTAGTGGACAACCATTTAAATATGAGCCAGCAGTGTGCAGCAGCTGCCAAAAAAGCCAACATAGTCCTAGGCTGCATCAACAGAGGGATAGAATCAAGATCACGTGAAGTGTTAATACCACTTTATAATGCCTTGGTAAGGCCACACTTGGAATACTGCATTCAGTTCTGGTCGCCACGATGTAAAAAAGATGTGGAGACTCTAGAAAGAGTGCAGAGAAGAGCAACAAAGATGATTAGGGGACTGGAGACCAAAACATTTGAAGAACGGTTGCAGGAACTGGGTATGTTTAGCTTAACAGAAAGAAGGACTAGGGGAGACATGATAGCATTGTTCTAATATCTCAGGGGTTGCCACAAAGAAGAGGGAGTCAAACTATTCTCCAAGCACCTGAGGGTAGAACAAGAAGCAATGGGTAGAAACTAATCAAGGAGAGAAGCAACTTAGAACTGAGGAGAAACTTCCTGACAGTTAGAACAATTAATCAGTGGAACAGCTTGCCTCCAGATGTTGTGAATGCCCCAACACTGGAAGTCTTTAAGAAGATGTTGGATAGCTATTTGTCTGAAACGGTATAGGGTTTCCTGCTTAGGCAGGGGGTTGGACTAGAAGAATTTTCCAACTCTACTATTGTATTGTATTGTATTGTATTGTATTGTATTGTAAATTGTGTCTTGATTAATCTCCAATGTATAATTGATAATATTTAAAACTTAGATGCTCAGAAAAACAGAATGACCCAGATGCTTTAACAGCCCCAGAAACACCTATAATTCTATTTTTTTTTCAATGATGGTGCATTGAACCAATAATCCAATTTTATAAGATATTGAAATGTAAATTGAAGATTAGTAGTAATTTTTTTTTATTCCACCTTTATTTTTATATAATTCAAAGCAGAAAAAGTATATAATATTGCTTCCTCCTCCTATTAGCTCATGTTATGTATTAGAACTGTGAAAGAGTTCTTTCCTATTGATATACTTGGGCTAACAAAAAGGATTCATACTTTAAACCAGTTGTTTTTCTAATGATTGTATTAAAGGTTTTAATAAATTGTATCATGATTCATCTCCAATATATAATTGATTATGTATGTATGTATGTATGTATGTATGTATGTATGTATGTATGTATGTATGTATGTATGTATGTATGTTTTCTATTGTCTCTGTTTTATAACCCAATAGTTTTTCTATAACTATTGCTATACAATACAAAATTGTATAGAATACATTATTCTTTCACGAAGTTTTCTTTTTCCAAGCACTATTCTGTCTTAAATCTCTCTGGAATTTTCCACATTGTGCTTTTTATAATTACACTTTTCCTTGCTGTGCCTCTATACAACTTTCCTCTGAAACATTCATTCTCTTTGAATGAAAAACACCTTATTTTATTGGTCTGCTTTATTCTGTTTGTTGGTACTGCAAAGCTTCCAAAACACACATGTCCTCCCTCACCAGTTTCAAGGTTACAGCTTTATTGGCAACATTGCCATTCTGATGCTGAGGTGAAAGCTCAAACAGGAGGAAAAGAAGGCAGCACAGGTGCCTGCAATTTTTATGAGCAGCCTGTTCTTTCCAAATAAACACATGAATGTAATTACCCATCATTTTTACTTTCAATCAAAGCTTATAGGCCATTCTGATGGCATAGAAAAACATACTTGGAGGTAAAAATGATGTTTAGATTATAATTTTGTTCTATGACAGTGTTTCTCAAACAGCTTAATTTTTTAAAAAACAAATTATTTCACTTTGCAGACCTACCCTTGAAAGTGTTTTGGATAGTGCCAAAGGTCTCCAGATCACAATTTGAGAACCACTGGTTTATACTATGGCACTTTTCTTTTTTTTTAAAGAGAATCACAATTTATTTTCAAAGCCAAGGACTTTGGCAGGTGTCTGTGGGACTACTCAAGCTATGATATCACATACATTTCTATTTAAGTGGGGGAAAAGTGTGTTTCTATTAGTTCATAAGCATAGATTCCTAGTCTGCCTAAAATGGTTCTCCAGACTTAAGTGTTACCTGGATGAAATATATACACTTATCACAAAGTGTCATGTTTTTGAAATGTATATTTAGTATTTCAAAAATCTTCATGTTTGAATGATGCCACATCACACAGTTGTATACGTACACATATCTGAAACATCAGCGCTTTCTACAATTGCCTGGTTAATGTTGGTATCACTTTCAAAAGAGTATTATGAAAGAGAATATAAAACTATATAGGTCTGTGCTCCAATAGTTCATATAAAGTGTCAATAATGAAAGTTCTTAATGGCTAATGAATTTTGAAGACCTAATAATGTAGTTCTTATCTATCCTACGTTATATCCAAATAATCCTAACAGGTTAAATTTGTGATTTAACAAGACTGTTGCTTTTACACAGCACACTCAATATCTTTACAACCCAGTAATTTTCTATTCTTACTGTTCTTTTAAAAACTTTTATTAGAAACAGGTACTTTGGGAGCCAGTATGGTATAATGGTTAAGCACAGAGGTGGGTTCCTACCAGTTAGGACCGGTTTGGAAGAATAAGTAGTAACTTGGGCTGCCATGCCCCCGAAACGGTTCTATCGATGGCGGTGCCATCTTGATGTTTGGTTCTACTCATGCGCAGAACAATATTCACTGCAAAAAAAAAATCCCTTTTCTAACGTTGTGTGTATGTGCAGACCCTTTTTAGGTGCAAATGTGCAAAAATGAAACAAGCAGGTACGCACAAAGATTTTTGCATGCCAATCTGGCAGTAATGCCAGCAGCAACCCAACCCTCGTTAAGCAGCTGGACTTGAAACAGGCTCTGATCTCCTCCCACTTAGTGATCTGGGTAATCTAAAAGTCCCTTTTAGTCCTAAACAGCATTTAATTTTGTGAGTAGTTGGCTGAAAAATAAAACTCCTTGTTACATATGCATTGAAAGAAACAGACCTGAACCCAAGAAGGATAAATGCTAGAAACAAAAGCAACACTAGAAACAGGCACTTTATAGAGATCAAGGCAGAAGGATCAACAAAGATTACTTTCTGTTGAAGTTTAACATTGGTCCATCAAGCTGGAATCATTAATATTGGCTGGCAATACTTAAAGCATTCCAACATCTTACTGTGCATGCAATTGCTGTGATTCAAGGAAGATAATCTGACTGATTTATTTTTAATGATGAATGTTGTAGAAATGCTTACGATGAAAACACCCTCACTTCATGTAAGTGGCCTCAATCCAACAACAACAGTCAAAGGCAACAACAGTATTTGACATAGATTTGCTGTTGCTTGAGAAGCAAGCTGCTTTTAGGAATGGAAAATTCTCTTTGTCCTCCCAGTTATACACAGTATGTTGCTCATGCATTCGGTCAACATGAACTACTCTTTCCTTGGCCCATATCTTACTATTAAAAACTATTACCCGTCTAATAAAATCCCATCTGCTTTGCCTAAGGAACTATATTGCTATGCCAAAGTTCTCTGATAATGGCAATTGCCTTTAGCACTGGATATGAACAAGCTTTTCAGAAATGGAATTATAACAAAAGTCTTTTGTATCTTTTGGTTATATTCTGACTGTCTTGCCCATCTTAAGCAGCTATCAGCTTTTGGACTACTCAAATGTTAATATAGCAAAGATGCCAAACTCTCTCCATACCATCAGCTCATGATAGTGTCTATGAAAAAAAAACACTTTTCAACAAATTGCTTTTTTGGCAAACTCATTTAAAAACCAAATGACAGATGTGAGAGCTGTGGAGCTTTAATTTGTGTTTACTCTGTGTGTTTGGAGACAAAAATTCTCTGGAAATGATTTATGCAATGATAGCTCAAATCAAACTACATCCAAGCCAAGTCAGTATGAAATACTGAACATTTCTTTCAGTCTAAAGGCATCCACATCCTAATTCTCTTTTTTTATCTCAATTAAGCTATTTTGACAAGACTGTCCAAGAGTAAGATTATTTTGAGATCATGCGAATGAAATCATTCTAGCTACCAGTTAATTCATATGCATACAGAGTATTAAAAACAATTTGAAAAAGCAAGCAAACAAAGAATATGCAGAAAAATTATGAGGGTTAGAAAATAAGGCAATGAAAGAAACCTATACCTGTTATCTATATGCACATATATAAATAGATATAAATATATAAATTCATTTGCACAAATATAAAGCTGCCTATAGTAACCTCATAGGGAGATAGGCCACAAATAAATTTAACGAATGAGATAAGATAACCTTTATTGTCACAATAACAATTAAATATTGAAGCTCAGTGAAGACATACATGAAACTACAGCATATCATGAAACTATATTATAAATATATACTTCATTAAAATAGCAATTGTGGCTGCCGATGTAGTCTGGAGTAGGATCTATAGGGAGGTAGAGTCAAGAATTTTAATATGGTTGTATGGTTATATATTTTGTTTCTGAAAAGGAAAGTGGGATATGTAGAGAATAATATTTCACAGATTATATGTCAAAACTCAGAAGTTTGGCAATATAGGCTAAGGTCCTAATTTAATGACCTACAGGTATGTACATATGTATGTACAGAGATGTATCTCTAGGCAACACATCAAATTGTTGCATTACAGTAGTTGTCTTCTATCATTCTGCAAATGTTGTATAGTCCCTTGTCTGGATAAAATCATTTTTGCACAACTAAAATGTTTCCCAATTGGGTAAAATTCCTTCAAGGTACTTTTCAATAGAAAAAGCAAATCAGTTTTTATAGAAACAGTAAAATAACTATAATCATTTGTATGACATCTCCAACAAAGCACTCTGAAAATGAACTTTAAAGTAATTTGTCCATCCCGCAGATTTATAGCCTAAATAGAAAATAGATATAGGATAGAAGTAGTGAAGGACAATTTCTCCCACCTGAGTTTGTCACTGATTGAGTAGTTTCAAGAATTCGAGAACAAATCAAAAGAAAATTAATACAGTTATGGGGGGAAATAGAGTTTTTGTATGGTCAATATACTCGGTAAAAGGTGTTCAGATTTACTACTAGTAATACATTTCTAGGACTCTTTGTCTCAGAATTTTCCAAAGCAAAAACTGGGTTTAAGGAAGACTGTGAAGTATTACTCATGTTTTCAGCATATTTACGGCTTTTTCTGTAACTTGAATTCTTTTCCTTAGGTCTGAGCTGTGTTAGATTAGGGAGAAGATGTCAATGAAACAGTATTTGAATTCAGTACTAACTACTTGGCCTATGTGAATTAGGGCTGGTACAATTCAAATAGACAATATGATTTAGATTGTTGAGTCAAAGTAATTCTAATCATTGATTTGAATTGGAAAACCTGTCCAATTTGATTTTAATAGTCCAAATAGATTTGAATGAATGCATGTATTAAAAACACATGCTCATGTATCTAAACTGGCTGTTTCAAATCTCATTCATGGTGTTCAATTCAGTATGATAATTCAGACTACATCATTGTTTTCATTCAAAAACCCAATCCGATTTAGAGATCCCATCAAATTGCCTTTGTTTTGCTTTTCTAAATCAAATATTCAGACACTAATTGCCTATTCTTGCCTTGTTCAGCAGAGAAATTAACATGATTTGATCCATGTATATTGGACTTCATAGTTTTAAAGGCAGAAGTGTCCCAGAAAATATACTGTGTGGGAAGGGTTGGTGCACACTTAGTGCATGATAAGATCTTGTAAGATCTACCGAAAGCTGCAGAACTTAGTTCAGACTTTATATTGCAAGGAGGAGGAAGATAGGAGTTTATAAAGAGTTGATAAAGCCAAAAGATATAAAAGACAATTCTGACAAAGTTCAGTTGTCATTTTATAAAATGTTGGAATATGTTCAGAGAAAAGAGCTGGATGGAAAGGAATATGGAAACCAAATTCTATTAGGGTCATTAAAAGCAAAGCAAAACATAACAAAAAAAAATCCCCAGCAGATGTTTAGTCTATAAAAGAAAATAAGATTCATGAGAGACATATCAGCATTGATATCTAAAAGACCGCCACACAGAAGTTGGAACTCTTTGTTCTTTGTAGCTACAAAAAGGCAGAAATAGAATTAATATGTAGACTCTGCAAGAGATGAAATTTCAACTAAATTTAAGAAATGTCCTAAAATTACAAAGTGTTCGGTGGTGAAACAGACTGCCATGTAACATAGTAGACTCTCCTTGCTGGGGAAAATAAACAAATGCTGAATGGCCATCTGTCAGGTATGTTGTAATTGCCTTCTGCTTTACAGATCCTGAATTGAGCAGGAAATTTGGGTAGATACCTCCCAAGGTCTCTTTTAACTTCATGATTCTATTATTATCAATGTGTTTTCACCTTTATTATCATGGAAAATTAGAAATTAGCTAGAACATAATTTCATTTTTCCCTAACTTAATATGATTCTAATTCCAAGTATAAATTTCTACATTACATAGGATATGTTCAAAGCTGAAGAAGTTAAGATCTACAATGTTTCTCAAGACTTTTGGTTGAAATCAGAAGTAAGGCCCATGTTGTAAAAACAGCCAAATATTTCTAACCCTGATTTTTGTAGTGAATTTTGATTTTTTTTTCCCCACTGAAAATTGTTTGCATCACTAAAGGAAAACCAAAGCAACATTTTCATCTAACAGCTAAAAGGTCAGGCAAAACAAGCGATATTGGTGGCAGCAATGGAAAAGGGGAATAGAATACTGCTAAATCAAAGCACTAGAACAGAAATTTCTAAAGCTTGTGTTTGGTCATATCAGAAAAAAATGGACATGTATGATTATAAAGTTAAAACTGGCAAATGTGATCTGATTTTACAGATTAGAAGCCAAGATATGAAGACTTTTTATAACTTGTGAATTCAAAAGGATTTTGTTGTAGATAAATGTGCAGAGCATTGCAGCAGCACTCTTAAACATGCTGAATATCCTCTTCTCTAGTCAATTTTTGATAGTTTGACAAGCTAAAGGATAATGTAGAGGTAGCAATTTACATATAGTTATTTTATTGTGAAGATTGAAAGGCTTGTCATTCACGCTGTCTATAGTTAACTTTCAGATGGAGGCTTTGTTCAAACTTGGAATATCAAATCTGATTTAAAAACCTTCTTAGATGAATTATTATTGTTGCCTTAGCATAGAGTGACTCATGACGACTTATAGCTTTCTTGTCGTAAACTGTAAAAAAAAACTCAATTTAAAATATAAATTGATTAATTTGATAATTCAGCAGTGTTTTATATTTCATTTTATCTGAAAAAAATGTAATATTATAATCCTGTAAATCACTTTGACTTTAATATATCTTACTCCTAAGTAAACATTTACATTTTCTCTGTAAGTCCACTTTAATTCTTTTTTATTCTCTTAATTCAAGTCAGATATTTAAAAACAGTGTTTTTATCTAACATAAACATTATGCTAACTAATTTTTTCAATAGACCTTTCAGAAAATTGATATGATTTTATTACTCTTTTTGGAAAACAGCATAAGTGAGTGTATATTGATACATCTACCCACAGAGACAGACATATATAAGCACACTTGATTCTTTCCCATTGATTAATGATTATACATCTTTTGTTTTTCAATCACCATCTTGTTATTTAATTTTGTTATTTAATGTCCAGAAAAATTTATTTATAGTCAGGAAGCTGAACTCATATTTGAAAATGAAATGCTCTGATTTAAACGTTCAGCGATAAATCAGGTAATCATCAACTGGGCTTGGAGACTTCTTATACTCTTGGTTAGCTTATATTGCCCCAAGGTCATTAAGCAACCAAAATAGTGCTAACTTAATTATGAGACAGAGCAACATCTGGCAAATTCAGCACCCAGCTCAAGATCTATTGTCCCGCAGAGTCAAAAGATGAATGCATCACGAGTGTATGTTAGGGTGCGCAATCATAAAGACCGCATTAGTGAGCACCGATCACTATGGCAGTCTTCATCCAATGAAATTATTGCCTTTCCAAAACACAGGGGCAGAAGGCACAAAAGTGCCGATGCCAATGAGACACCCTGCAGGCAATGGCTGACACCAAGGCCGTGGGCTGTTGTGTGTTGTGATTTATGTCAGAGGTTTGATGGATGACTTTTAGATAATTCCCATTCTATAATATCTTTGAGAAATCCCCCTCTTCCTCAAACATCTTTTTTGTTCATCTCTAGGCTGCAGATGGCATCAACCCACACAGTCTATTGTATGTAGCCCAAAGGGAACATCACCATTCTTTCAGATGGTTGAGATTTTAGAATCCAATTAAAGCTTGAAAATCTGACTTTGGGCACTTTAACCTCTGCCATTAGGTTCCCTTTTCAGTTTCCATAGGTTCTACTATTACTATTCAATAATGCCATAAAAAGTCCATGAATGAAAGAAACCGAGGAAAGAGGAATGAAAAAGAGGGATAACACTGCATTCTGTTGAGATTATTAGTGAACATGGTATGTACACATTCGGGACTCCATTTCAAACATAAGCATACTTCCTGGAAGTTTCAGTCATGAAAATAAGGACTGGTGTCAGACGTTTATATGTGTTTTAATTTAATTTAAACTTTATACTTTTATCTGAATGCCAATTTATTTTTGGTAGTGTTCTGCAAAAACCAGATGTAGACAGTAATCTCTAAACTCCAAGATTCGGCTTGCCATTGTCATAATTTTGATTAAAGAAAAGTTAAGTATAGTTATGAATGAAAGGCTAAACTTAAGTATTCTATTCACTTACAGGCATTTTTTATCCCAATACGTTATTAGCTTTCTTTAAACATTCCTTGTTATAGAACTCTATTTTTCTTTTTTCATATGATGAAAACATTACTGGTTTTTTTCTGTATTACAAATTCAGCAGAAAGACTCCTTTCTTCCATTATCATCTTTTGCATTTTTGCTGATATCCTTCTGGTAATTGTACTTCAGGAGGGGTTATGATCAGTTTCTAGAATATTATTTCAAATCTAGAGTTAAGACAACTGGCAATTTTTTTTGCATCATTCAACATTTCAGAATGCCTGCAGAATTGCCTTCATGAAGTTCACCCAAATTATTGTCACTGCTTCTATTAGCTCTCTGAAAACCTAAACAACCCCTTACCAGAGTCATATGTGGTTTGTTTTATTTATTTTTGGGGGTTTGGGATATAAAATTGAAAGATTGCCTGTCCTTTCCAATTTCACTCAGTGAATATTCTGGGAAAACTTTATTCTTCCCAACATTTTTATCATAATTCAATACATTTAGAACTTTAATAGTACCTTAGTAAAGAGGAAATATGCAGTCCTCTATATTCATGCATTTCATAAGTTAAACTATTATTTGGAACAGATAGGTAAAATTAGATGAGCAGAAAAATCCTTTTTTCTATCCATTTTGATTCCATTTCATAAATATATATTTGGTACAGAAATTATTTCAATGAGGAAATAATTTTCTATTAAATTTTCATGGGAACAGTGTGGTTTTCTTGAAATATTTATGAGGTGAATATCAATGTTTACTATATAATAATCATCTCTCCATTGCTCTGCAGCCCCCCTAACTCTTGTCCAACTCTGACCGTGTGTATCTGGCTTTGGGTCTGGATATAGATATAATAAGTATAGAAAAGTGTTATTAGCAAACTTAAATGTGGAGTCATTTGAAATATTTTATTTTCTATATAAAATATGACTTTCTTAAATAAAGGCATATGAAGATATATGCCATCATATTTCCCATAAAGGCAAAAACTAGCAAACACTGGCAAAACTGTAAATCTATCATGATTTTGAGTAGGACTGTTCTATCAACTTTCTGAGGCTTCACAATTACTGCTATTGCTGTTTTTTAAACATATCAGCATATATATATATATGTGTGTGTGTGTGTGTGTGTGTGTGTGTGTTGTATTTGTACTGATAAATAAATAAAGGGAGACTAGTATAGATCTATTTCGAGCTAATTAGCTCTCATCAGCTAGCCATACCCTTACTGGGATTTGAACCTGGGCTGTATTATATCTTAGGCAGGAGTCTTAGCCACTGAGCCACAGGCTCGCCTCCTTATCAGTTGAACCAGAGAAATAGGTATGTATTTGTGTAACACAAATACATGTATGTATGTATGTATGTATGTATTTGTGTTAAATAAAGTCTCCCTTTATTTATTTATCAGCACAAATACAACACACACACACACACACACACACACACAAATTTGGGCATACCAGGGGTTGTAACACAAATACATATATTGAGTGTTGAGTCCATAAGAAGTGTCTGATCTCATAATTATACAGGCTTGAGCTTACAGTTCAAAGTTCATTGTCAGAAACCAGACTTTTAAATTATTATTTTTATTTATTTATTTTCACGTTAACATAATTTCTTCCTGTCTGCTAATGAGGAGTACATATAGTCATAGCTTTGATGTTACTATGATAGGAAAATGCTAACTATTCTGAAAAATATGTGTGAAGGTGTCTATTTTTTAAAATCAAGCTCCATTGGTACTCTCTATTTTTAATGTAGCTGTTGCTTTAATACTGCTGAAAAAAGCCCTTGAGTATATATATCTTTATGAAATAGTCTGAAAAAAACTAAGCTGTTTTGCATAACTAAGATAAAAAGAACACATTGTCAATAGTACATATGCTGTGATTTATAATTTATAAAGTTATGTTTGTAGAGGCTTTTTGTTGGTTTTCTAAAATGGTGTAGGTCCACAGAAATGAGAAATGGATGAATTTTCATCCTGAATTTCATATAAAAATATTATATTCATATATTTTAAATTTATAGGAAGTGCAGAATGACCTTACAAGCCCATACTTGTTCTTTTCAGAGTTTTTGATATAATTCAAATTTAAAAAGCTACTCTTTGCTCCCAAAATATGCATAAAATGGATAGACAAGGAGAAAATGCTTATAAAAATGCATACAAAAATGTAAATATTCAAAGAGGGAATCCTAACATGCATGCTTTCATAGATACTTTTTCTTTCCTTTTTTTTAGGCAGAGGCAAATAAACTTCAGTAACATGGAAAAATGAACAAAACCAGAATTGGCAGAAATACTCATCTTTACCACAAACAGGAATTTACCCTTTGTTTCACCTCCATCTTACCTTGCCTTAACTTTTCCTCTACCTGAGTTACCGTAATAGAGAACAAAAACAATTAAGAGCTTTGTGGTTAGTCTTCAGAGTGCCACAATATTCTTTTGTTATTACTGCTGAAGCAGACTAACATGTTAATTTTCTGAATCATCGATTGGGATAGATTTATGTAACATTTTCCCACCCAGAAAAAATGCAATTCAGAACTGTATTTAGTATCTTGTAAGTCTTAAATTATGCTTCTTTCTCTTTTCCATTCCTGCTCATTTATCTGTTGCCTTTGCTTGTTTAATTTCCTGTGTAGAATTATTTTTAATGTAAGCTTTCTATAGCCCAGAGACTAGCTCTGTCTGTTCGGTGTTGATTGTAAAGCTTGTACATTTCTTCCCAAACCACAGAATAATTCTTATCGGGATATTTTATGTAAGTAGGTCAAAAGAAAACAAAGGCTGTTCTTAGCTTTGTATACAGATAACTTTTCCAGAGGAACTTTATATGTAAACATTTATGCTCACAAATAGGATTGGTTGGTTGGCTAGTTTGTGTGTCTTATAATGGAAGCGAAATATATGTCCTGTTGCAAAGCCTTATTCTACTTTATTTTATTTTGATTTCATCTTTATGGAACTAGGAGTTTGAAGTAAATTAACTATGACAATGAACATGCTACCAGCATATAACAATCCCTTGTCACATTTCCTCTCCTTTCCTCTCTCTCCTGAAATGTATGTGGAGGTAACTAAAATCAGTCTTGCTAACTGGGTGACCAGAATGCTGATATGTGAGCCAGAATCAGAAGACAGCAATGGCAAATCTTTTCCAAACTGTTATTAAGAAATAGGTGCACATACTGTACTGTATGTGCATGAAATCACTGGTGTCAAACTCAACTTAAAAGAAGCCTTTCCTCAGTAAAATACAAGTTTGCTTTATCTATAATGTAATACTTCTGAATGATATTGTTGTTGTTGTTAATTATGGCCACCCACTCAAAAGGTTAAGGGATGTGGTGGCCCAGTGGCTAAGATGCTGAGCTTGTCAATCAGAAGTTCGGCAGTTTGAGTCTCTAGCACGGCGTAACGAAGTGAGCTCTCATTACTTGTCCCAGCTTCTGCAAACCTAGCAGTTTGAAAGCATGTAAAAATGCAAGCCAGAAAATAGGGAACATCTTGATGGGAAGGTAACAGCGTTCTGTGCACCTTCAGCGTTTAGTCATGCTGGCCACATGACCCGGAGACGTCTTCGAACAGTGCTGGCTCTTTGGCTTTGAAATGGAGATGAGCACCGCCCCCTAGAGTTGTGAAAGACTAGCAAATATGTGCAAGGGGAGCCTTTACCTTTACCTTACTCAAAAAGATATGGATAGATGGAAATATGGATGGATGAATGGGCATGATTTGAGAAAAATCTTTGGAACACATGGGATTGATCATTGTTAATTAAAAATATCTCCGTGCAACATAAAAAGTAGTGGTGAATATTGTTTTGTGTATTATTGTATAAAGGGAGTCCCTGTGGATTTTACTCTGCTAGTTGTTGTTGATTATAGAGGAGAGTACTTCATCTCCATTTCAAGATCATTGACCCAGTGCAGTCCAAAAACATTTCTACAATGATTTGGGCAGCATGACATCGTGCAGCACTGTTACCTTTGTACCAAAATGATGCTTATTTATCTACTTGAATTTGCATGCTTTCAAATTGCTGGGTTGGCAGGAGCTGGGGTGAGGATGGGAGCTCACCCCCATCCACGCATGGTGTTTAGGTCTTGAACCTTGGCTACCAGCTTTCCAGCCCACAAGCTCAGCATCTTAACCATTGAGCCACTGTGCCACCCAATATTATTGTATGTATGTGTGTATATAGGTAGGTAGGTAGGTAGGTATTGTTTGCCAAAAGTTATATAGCTACCCATCTCACATAAAATGAATCTGGATTCTGTACAATAAAACCTATTAAAACTTACTACAAACCAATTGGAAACTATTAAATAGTAAACATAGATAAAAACAAGACCACAAGCAAGAAAACACCACAGTAATATAGCCAGCATGCAGTCTACCTGTTACCAGGCTTTTTATCTCCAGTCTTGTTGAAGAACCTTATTTTTAAGGGCTTTCCAGAAATCCATAAGGGTTGGGCTTACCTTGAGAGAGATGATGTTCCAGAGGCCAGGTGCCATGGCAGAAAAAGTTTGCTTCCAGAGCCCATTGCATGGAACTCTTTCACAGACAGAACCTATAGCATGCTTCTTCTGCATGGACCTGATGAATGGATAGATATAATCAAAAACAGCCTGTCTCTCAGATAAGCTGGGTTTAAAAATCAAAATCGGCACCTAAAGGGATCTGGAAGCAAACTGCTAACTGATGCAGCTCAGAAACCAGAGATACAATGTGTCCTTATAGGGGCACACGTAATTGTCCAAGCTGCTACATAGCCATTACATATAAACACAGAATTCCAGATGCACAATAGGGACAAACTATTGTAATTTATCTTTTTATGTAACATTTATAAATGTGAACTATAAATAAAGTAGCCCTATAATGAACATTGTATCTCATTCTCCTACCAAGCTTCTATATGGCATTTGTCTTCTCCAAAATAATGTAAGCATTTATGTAAAAAGAGACCAATGTAAGCATTTATGTAAAAAAAAGACCTATTTTCCTTTATGCCCTTGGCAGAATAACAAGTATTATAAGAACAGAAGGTGCTTTTCAGTGCTTTTAGCTACTTAGAGAAACTGATCCACAAAAGAAGAAAATAGGATATTCTATGCTATTTAAATGGTTTATCCACTAACATTTCTATCTCTCCATCCATCCCTCCATTCCCCCCCCCTCTCTTTTTCTCTCTCTCATTTTGTACATTTTGAAGTCCATCTTGACTCCTGGCAAATGCCCAAACAAGTTCATGTAGTTTATTGGTAACATTATTGACACTGACTTCCTTCTGAGAGAGATTAGCTAGTCCAAAGACTGTTGATTTTTAGCTTGATACTTGGTACTGGTACTTGGTACAAACAGGCTGTGTCCGATTTTGTTATGCCTACATTAGTGTAATATTTCAAACTTGGTTTGAAAGATTAGATTGTTTTATACTGCTAAAAATGACTGTCTTTCTGATTTCCCCATCTGCTGCCCAACTGATCTTATTTTTGTTCTTTTTATGGCCTACCCAAGATATATTATTGGACAGCATTGAAAGGTGCCTAACTTTGGCAAAAATTTATATAAAGCACACCTTTGAAATTGCTTAGCAGAAAAGTACACCTCTACTCCTAAAAGCAAAACTTTTACAGTTTTGCTAGCTACACTGGACTCTGGTAGCAAGCTATAGTACCTCTGTACATGGAATTGGACAACTTGCCACAGCCAACTCGCCAAGGCCAATTCACTGCTGAAAAATTCGCCATGACCAACTCGTCAACTCCCTGAGGGACAATTTAACAATTGTATTTAATTATTTAAAATAAATAAAATATTATTATTATTTTCATGCACATTTCATTTTGTCCCTCATTTTGAACTCTTTTTTTAATGATTCTATGCCACCATTTCTTTGATATTATTGCCCATGGTGAAGTGGTCATGGTGAAGTAGCCATGTAAGTTGGCCATGGCCACAGTGAATTGTCATAGACCCCCCCCTGTACAGTCCATGAAAAACCCTTGTCCAGCTGCTGCAGCTCTGCCAGAACCTCAGTATAATCCAAAGTGTCCTGATGAGTAAATAGAATAATATACACAGCACATGAAATGAATCATAGCTACCTGATACAAACAGTGGTGGGATGCTGCCAGTTTAACAACCCGTTTGGTGAATGCATGCATGTGGCTAAAGCGCTTGCATGTAGCGCTGAAAATGGAGCCTTTAGAAGTTCAGATGCTTACCTTCCAAGTCAGCAATGGTAAGTAGAACAGTGAGAGGTGGGTGGGAATCAGCTGTGTGGCATGATTGAGATGAGCTAAAAAGCAGAAAATAAAGGATAGGACAGGGTGGGGGCAGGTGGGTGGGGCCAACTGATCGTCGGCACTACCGGTTCACCTGAATCAGTCCGAATTTGCTGAATACCACATCTGTACTATTATGTATAGTTTACTTTTATAAGGATATAAGTATCTTTGATAAGCATTGAATGGTATAGAAATTTTCATGTTTAGAGTTATTCACGAAAGGTGCCAAAATAAAATGCAATCCAGTTTGCTATAGGACAGTGATGGCTAACCTTTTTGTTGTTGGGTGCCAAAAATGCAAGAGGGCTTGTGTGATAGCATGCATGCGTGCAGGCACCCATAATGCAAAGCCCGTTTTCACATGCACATGCGTGCACAACCACCACCACCACCCTACCACCACACACATGCCGCACTACTCGCCTCCAAGCTAACTTGATATTTCCTCTGGGGAAGCCTCGGGAGCCCGGGAAGGACGAAAAATGAGCCCAACAGGCCTACCGAAAGTTCAGAAATGATCTGTTCCGGCTTCCGGAGGGCCTCCGGAGGAGTGGGAGAGGACGTTTTAACCCTCCCCAGGCTCCAGAAAGCCTCCAGAGCCTAGTTGGCCCTCCCCAGGCTCTGGAGGCTTTCCGGGAGCCTGGGGAAGGTGAAAATGTCCTCCCCGCCCTCCAGAAGCCAAAACTTAGCTGGCCAGTGCTGATTTTTTGAACTTCCAGAATTCTGGGAGTTGGTCTATACATCTTAAAGCCGCCAGCTCTGAGAATAAAATTGTTAAAGGATAATTAAATGCTTTACTTTTTTACTTCAAAGAATGATACAAAAATGGTAAATAATTTAAGGTATTAAATATTTTTAAAATAGTACTACAAGGACAATACTCACAAGAATATCTCCCTTGCCTTCACTTTTACTGCAGCAGTTACTAAAAATGGTGCAGGATGGAATTCAGCTAAGTCTTCTTTGTTACTGAGCAGCAAGTGTTGTATAAGCCTATTCAACTTTTCATTTTTGCATATATTAAACCTTTTGAAGCTGTATTCTGCAGTAATATTGAGGTCTTATCAGATTTACAAGCATATTTGGCTAAGTATGTGTTGGAGAGTATAATTTATTTGAAACCTCCATTACAGCTGCATTCTTCTTGCTATGATTATCCAGTAAAAATACAGTCATATTTTAGTTGTTAGGAATAAAGCCACAACAGAAAGCATGCGAAAGCTAAATGATTGCCTCTAAAATAATATTTCTTACCAGCAGCATGATTAGTTTATTTATTTTATAAACCATTGTGCTAGTTTTCAGTCCTAACATGTAGTTTATGTAACAATTAAATAAAACACTATGCAATCAGGGAGATAGATTCATTTAGTTACTTAGTCTGTCAACTGTTTATACCAACAGCCACATTAATTGTGTTTAGATTGAGAAGTTTTCAAAACTAAAAACATGACATATAGCAATGGTCTTACTTCCTTTTCTTTCTTTTTCTCTTCTTGCTATGAGATCACCACACTTTGTTTTAAGCAGCATCTTACAACTATATGTGCATATTCAAGGTGGTGGTTATTACTTATAAGGCCCTACTTGGCATGGGGCCCAGTTGTTTAAGGAGTTGCATGTTTCCTGGAGTTTCTGCACAGCCAGTAAAAGCAGACGGTTGGCTGAGCTCTGGTCCCCTCAATCAGTGAGGGGACCCAGAGCTCAGCCAACCGTCTGCTTTTAACATTGGTTTAACATTGAACAGGGAGCAAGATAATGAATATCTGATGCTCCCTTAATTATTTAATGTATTCATGGGTAAAAATATAAGGACTATTTATGGTAATTAGAAACATGTTGTTTGCCTATTGTGACTAAAGAGGATTCCATGGTTTTGACTGGGAGCCTAAATTATTACAATGAAAGTTAGTTGATATGGTCAGATTATTTCAGGTATAAATGCACTGCTCAGCCCTACATGATCTTCTGGCATTAAGGGCCAATATGGTATAGGTCCATGATGGCAAACCTATGGTACGTGTGCCACAGGTGGCAGGCAGAGCCATATTTGCCAGCATGGCAGCCCTCAGCTCTCGTGTGCAAGCCTGGAAAGGTGAAAAACAGGCAAACCAGAAGTTTGGGAATGATTGGGCCATTTTTTGCCCTCCCCAGGCTCTGGGGACAGTGAAAAATAGCCCAAGGGGCAAACTGGAAGTTTGGGAATGGAGGGCCAGGGGGGAAATCCCCCCCACGTGGGGGGCACACACGGGCATGTGCAGGTACTTTACTTATACTACTGGTATAAGTAAAGAGCTAAGGATCTTTTATTTACCCTGTTTGCTTATCATTTTGCCTACTGATTATCTAAGAGACAGCTAACCTGAGGTAGCTTTTTTCTGCCTTTCTTCCTAGGAAGGCTTGCACAAAATACACATTCTTGGAATCTCTAAGGTAGTTAGGTTGTTTCTGCTGGGTTGTTTATTTCTTATTCTTGCATAATTGTGGTTAGGGTTAGGGTTCACTATTTACCACAGCAAAAAAACAAAAAACAAAAAAAAAACACCATGTCATCAATCAGTGAAGTCCTACTTTCACAAGCAATCATGATAATTTACATGACATCAATCCATGGTTTATAACATACGTTTTATCTCTTCCATTCAGTTAATCGATATGTTCATTTTCTTACATGCATTCATAGATACCATTCTCCAACTCGGGCCACATAAATCAGATTTGTGTGCCTGCCTGCCTGCCTGCCTGCCTGCCTGCCTATATATATATACGAAAACATATACATACACACACACACATACATACATACACACACACACACATATATATATAACCTCTTTTTAGTGATATAAGACACAGAGCATAAATTATTAAAGCCTTATTTTGAATTCTTCTGTGAGTAAGAGTTGTCTGAAAATAGCAGCATTTAAAGCACATGTATTTTATTCTGCATCCCTGCTGAAGTGATTAAAATGTTCAACGTGAAGTCAACAGCCCCTTATTCCCTGGCAGCTGTCATAGCCACTGAAAACAAGTATAACAGACCAAGAAAGCTTTCTTGCTTCACCTCTTATGTAGTGCCAAAAAAGCAAGCCCTCCATTTTGTACAAGCACTTGTTATCTTATTTTTCAGCTTTTATTCCTTCTGCACCCAGCTCATATGAAATTCTTGATGCCATGTGCATATCCCTGCTCTTTATTATCTTTATCTCATGGCTTTTTTTGGATGATGATTAGAAAATTTAAATCTTCAGGGAAAATAAGAGTTCCCAGCTTTTCAAATTTGGGTGTAGCATCAAAATTGCTCAAAGTTTTTGAATAGGGAGCAGCATGGCATACATTGGTATAGGACCAACAGTGAAAATCAGTCACTTTCTACTACTTTTCTTTAACATACAAGATAGCAATTACTCTTTATGGAATACATTTTTCTTACTCAGCCGACCCTAAATTAAATCTACTCATCCTGCTTAATTCTATTGTTGTATTTTAAAATACAGAGGTATACCGTAGAATTCATCACTAATAGATCTTACTGCAAATTAAAATGTTCAGAATAATTGTGTGAGACCTATCTTCTATAAACTTCTGAAAAAGTGTTTTATAATAGCTTATGCTTAGGATTCCTTATTAGGATACAGAGCATTACTTCAACCAGAATCATCTCTTTATTTATGAAAAAGTGACTATAGTCTGAATTTCCCAAATCGTACCTAAGATAGGGCCTTTATTCAACACAGAACAATCCATTGCTATTTTCATGTAAGAATGCTTTTGCATGCGTAGAAGCTGTCCTGGGTTTTTTTTTTTTTTCAATCCAATATCCTTTTTCTACATTTATCCATTTGACGCCCACACAAAGCCGATAATAGAGCCATGAAAGCAACAGTGTTCCCATGTGATACCCGTACTCTGTAAATAGCCCTGGTTCCTGATGACTTTTCAGGTGGAAATCAAACTGCTGCTAATCACCTTGAATTCTGGTATTCAATAAGGCCTTTGTCTGAGAGACAACCTATTTACCATGGTTTCTTCCTGTCTGGCTAGATTGAGCAGACTCAGTATGATTCAGGTTCTGTCAAACAATATTGATTGAGAATATAAATATTCAATATTCAGTCCTGGAAATTAGGAAGCATGGTGTTTCTGTAATGGTGTCCACCTTTTACAATAACAATTCCCTTAAATAACCATGTACTACTAATGCTTGTAATATTAAGTTTATGATTATTTATCTATACAGTAAATTGGAATAGCTTTCAAGATTGAGATAGATACATATATGTATTTATCTTGAAAAACATCCAGGATATTAGTTGTGACCTATTTTTAACCCTCAACTAAGTAGCAGTATTGTATGATGACAGGGAGGTAGCTTACAGCCATAAGCCTTGATGGTAAGAAGCACAATTTTTCAGAAAGGGGGGGGAAAGCGTAAAAAAAATTAAAATGAGCAATTGGAATTATATACATTCAGCTGCTTATAATGGGATAGATATGGCCATGACACAGCATGACGAAATACTTCAGACCTCTCTACTAATCAATAAAGCTGTATTTCTCAACTCAGCAACTTTAAGATGTATGGATTTTAATTTTCAGAAATCTCCAGCCAGCAATTCAATCCTGTAAAATTGAAGTATATACATAATACAACATATAGTAAAGCATGTGGTACAATCCCATGTGTTAATTTGTAATCTACTAATGATTTTCAGTTTTAATTATTAGATATAAAATTTAATTTTAAGATATGAAGCTGTTTTAGATAGCAAAGCACAGGGCTACAACTTAGTCAACCATTTTTCCAATATGGGAGTTAAATAACTTTCCTGATAAAAACTATAAATATCCTTATAGCAGTTAGCATGTAGAAGCTAATTCAGTATACTTTGAGAAAATATGTCAACCAAATTTTAATTTCAGTTATATACCAGCAAGGGAATGTTGCAGGCTGAAATGGGAATTGAACTTTTAAAATTAATTTCATTCTGATGTGAATCACATCCCAGAACTGTTGCCTTTACAACTTTGCTATCAGACATAAAAGAATGATCCATAAAATAATACTCTACCAATGATAAAATAACTTATACCAATTTTTCTATAAGCATAATATTTGGGGTAAACTTTGTATTCTATTGAAATTTTCATTTTTTTTCTTAGCTACTACTATGCATCCGTTAATAAAACAACATTTTATTTGTTCAGCTTCAGTTAACATAAATCTTTGGACCAGTTGTGGGTCACTTTTTTCAGTGCTTTTGTAACTAAACTCTTGTTGCTAAAGGAATGGTTGTAAATCAAGAATTACCTGTGTTGCATTAACAATATTAAGGGGTCATCTGAAAGTACAACATCACCAACATATATATGTATTTATCTGTCAAAATTTTTTGCTACCAATTTCACTGTATGGCTGCTCTCGGCTCTCTGAGCTTGGTTGTTTTCTTGCAGAAATTTCATGATCCAAACTAGATAACATCGTCAGTGCTAGTAAGGAGTGGGACTTTCTCTCAGTTTATGTTCTAGTGGCACGTACTGTCAGTGGTGGTACAACTGGTGTTAGAGGTTCTTTGTTTGGGCTGTTTATTGTTAGCTTGTTCAGCAATACCTTGGTTGGGATATTGTTTATTTGATTGTTGATATAATGTTAATCTTGGAGTTAATCTATTCTCAACTGGGTGCTGATTGTTGGTGACAAGGTGTTTTGGTCTTTTTGTTCCCTTTTTTGACATGTTGATTATCTCTTTTGCATAATATATAGATATTGTTTATGTCTATTGATGAGTAATTTGTCAGAGTGCTGGGTTTCTAGACATTTCCAAGCATTTTTTTAAATCTTTGCTTGCTTTAGGAAGGTCACATTTTCCCAATTGAAACTATGGTTAAGTCTGTCTATATGTTGTGAAATTAAAGAGTTTTCATCATATCTTGTGACCTAGTTGGTGTTCATCGATGCATTCTGCCAGTCTTCTGTCTATTTGTTCTATGTAGTGGTTGTTCCAGTCATTTCACTGTATGTTGTATATGATTCCTTATTTTTCCTTTGAATATTGGATCTTTTAGTTTGCTTAGGATGGTTTGAAAGCCTTTAGTTGGTTTATGTTTACACTGATGTGGTTGTAGTAGTCTGTTGGTGGCTTCTGAGATATTCTTAATGTATGTGTTAAATACTCCCTCCCCTCCTGGTGTTGCAGCAAAACAATAGTAGTGTCCACTCAGGTCCTCTCTTTTGTATGGGAACAGAGAGGCCCCTGATTGGCTGGAGCGCTGGACGGCTCCTCTTAAAAAGGGAGCTGCCCGACCATGCATTCAGTGGATGCCTTTTGTGCTTTTCATTACCCGATCTAACAGTATGGCTGTGTTACTCTTTTTAGGATTTGTGTTGGTTGTGGATATCCATTGTGTTGGAATATGTTGCATAGATTCTCTGTTTCCTTTCCCTGCTGCTCTGAGTTGCTGCAATGAGTTTGGGCTCATCTAAATAAAGTTCTTATGCAGCTTCCTTTGTGGGAGGTTGGGCTGTTGTTTTGGTATTGGAGCACTTGGTGGGTCAGCAGACCAGCATTGTTGGTCAGGATGTCCAGGAGGGGTAGTGAGTTGTTTTCTTCTTTCCTTCTTTTTCTTTCTTTCTTTTCTTTCTTCTTTCTTTGCTGGTAAACTTGGATCTGGTTCATATTTTGGGTTGTATTTGTGGAAGTGCTATGGCTTCTAGATGTTGCATGATGACTTTCACTTTTTAATTTTGGATTCAGACTTTTTTAAAATTATTATTGTTGGGGTATTTGATTTATATAGCACAAATAAATAAATAAATATTATGCATCGTAAACTACCATTTCATGCAACCTCAGCAAATGTTGTAAAATGATATTGAAGGAGAAATAATAAAAAATTATCTAACCTAATGTTTGAAAAACTCAATGAATTATTCTTTTTGCCTCAAAATCTAACTTTTTAAAAAGTGGCTTCATTTTTGCCCCAAAATTTTTAAAACATAAACGTAGAACAATTACAGTTAAAGTAAAAAATTGTTTGTGATGAATTCATTTCAATATGCATTTGAAATGTAGGAGTTTATTAATTGCTCCATTTAATATAGTAATCAAATCATCTAGATATGGGGTTGACTTTTTTTTAATGAGCAAGGCTATACATATTTCAGTTTTTCCAATAAAAATAATGGAATAAATAATGAAAATTCAAAATTACTCTACAGTATCTCGCATCTTTCTCCTACTTAGCTCCCACTTTGCAAGAACTTTTTATGTTAAAGAATTTTCAACCTACTCTTCATGTTCAAAGGTCTCCTCTGTCTCCCATCAGTGTTTAAGTTTGGTCAAATTTATCTCCTCACACTTAGTTTTGAAGACAAGCTCTCAGAAATCTCACACTAGAAGTGCCATCAGTCAAATGTATAGTCACTTCCACATTTGGCTAGGAAACCAAATGTGTACTGGCATCATTTGTACAAGGGTTTAGGCTTTAAATGCATTTGTCTTTAAATGAAGAAAAGCTGTGTGTACTAGAGCAGGACTGTGATAAAGTTCAATCCAAGTTTCCCTAACTAGGAACTGAATATGCAGATATGTGTTGATTAGTGGATTATGAGGGTTAAAGATTAGTGGATTATGAGGGTTAAAGATTAAGGGAAAGCCATTTAAAAGAGAAAGCTATTTAACTGTACAGTACACTTTGGGTCAGAAATAAATTCTAGATTCTATGAGCAGAATAGCCAGTCTACTATTCAAAGCTTTAACAAAAATATTTTAGAACACATTCAGAGTCAAAATAAAGTCAAACTGGCTTTGTATAATGAAAATGGGATACACTGAAATTAAATATGCAAATCCCCATCTCTTTTGCAATTGCAACTCTGATTTTTGATGGATGATACTAAGACCCATATTTTGAACTGAAATATTTTGGATAGTATTTGGTTGCTCCCTTATTGATGGTTTTGGTTTTGCATTTTTATCATGCTTGTATTATATATATATATATATATATATATATATATATATATATATATATATATATATATATATATATATATATATATATATATATATATATATATATATATATATATATATATATATATATATATATATATATATATATATATATATATTCTAGTATATTGTTTTGTTTTTATTTTAGGGTATTGAATTTATTTTTAAGCGTCTTATACACTTTTTACCCATATTGATTTTCATTATTATGAAATAGCCAACTACGAACGTTTCAAAAAGCTGAAATGTTTCTTCCAGAAAGCTTTTCTTTATAGAAAATGCCACACACATGGACACACATGTGCACCACCCACTCCTCAACCCCCCCTCCACGGACACATAGTCTCTAATTTACAGAGCATATTTGTTCTAAGGAATCCCAGTCACTGCCAAGAATAAAAGAAGGACCAGTTGTTTAGAGTTTGTTAATACAAAAATATGCCTAGTGTACAGTACTGTCTGTAAAAAGATCTGACTAAAAAGTATGTTCTCAGACTGAGAAAGAGAAAATGGGTTGAGGTGTGAGTAGGATGAGCTAATTAGACCAGAAGCAACTGTGAACAAACATGTTAGCAGAATCAGTACCTGGAACTGATCAGCTATTTCTTTAATTGTGCCAGCCAGAGAGTAGTGATTGCTTGACAGAACATAATTACCAATTTTAGTTAAGCAACAACAGAGATGTTTTCTGTATCCCACTCAGTCCCTCTATCCCAACTTTTCCCATCTCTTTACATTAGTAATTGAGTGTACATTCTTTGAGAAAAGGCTACTTTAAAAAAAATATGAAATGATGTTATACAAATCTAAGTTTTGAAGATTAAGCTGTACTGTGACTTCATCAGAAAGTGAGCCACTAAGAAATTTGCCTATTCTCATTTTAAGGGACAGAATGTATTTAGATGCAAAGCAGCAGTGTGAAAAATCAGAACTATTCTCATTGAGGTTGTGGTGAACTAATTTATAAAACTGTGATCTGGCTATAGTGTTAAATAGCTACATCTGATAGTATGTCACTAGCTTCATAACAGAAGACTTAAAGGTAGCAAGAATAGGTTGCTGACATTTGTATGTATTGTAGTTAAATAATTATATGAGAAAGTAATATGTGAGTTGTATTTGCAAGAGCTTTCCAATGAAAGACTATACAATGCAAGAGATTTGTAGGCCACTAATATAGCTGTTTAAAAGGAATCCAGTTATAATATAACTTGTATAGGATTAACTATGTAATACCACTTTGTCATTAAAGTAATGGCCAAAGGTGTCTTCTTCAGGTTAATACCTCTTTAACTACACCTATTTAATGGTTATCAGTGGTTCATGGTTTTCTAAAAAGGTTAGAGGGAATGCCCAACACTGTCTCATACTTAATGGCCATACAATAACAGCTACTTTTTATTAGAGAAAGAATACATAAACTTGGCAAAGAGCCCAGCCAGCAGGCCAGAATCCGGAACAGAAATACTCTTCTCTAAAGTATTTTGTGACAAATCTCACATGTCTGTATATTATTTTAGTTTCTCACTATAGGGGTGCGATTTGGTCCATGTTGCCTCTTTTATTAACTAGCTAAGAACAAAATATTGTTTAAGATGATTGCCAAAATTATCAATGCTCTAAGAGTAATACACAATAGCTTCATTGAAATCAGGAAGAGTTTAAAAGTGTTTTCTCATCTTATGACAAATTTACTAATATGATCTGATTATCTCATATATTTTTTTTGTCTCTCAAATCTACACCATTTTTAAACAGCAGAAAGGTGGAAGCACTTTTGACAACCTCTTAATGTGAATGACCATTTGAACTCTCAAAATGTTTATATTGGGGAAGGAAAAGATATATAGAAATTTGTGGACTTATTTATGAATTAGAAAAAGTTTTTGGATGAAAGAAATGCATTAATGTTAACAAGCTTTATTTTTTATATTGATACAGAATAGCATTGGACCATATGGAAATAATTTTCGTCTGTAGAATAAACCTTTCCCTCTTTTAACAAGAAATTAGTCTGTCTTCTTTTTTCAGACTTGAAAAATGGTCAAATTATTTTGGGGAAAAATTATTAAGGGACTGAAGAAGCTTCTTGGATGAAATGTGAATGTCTTCAAGGAAAAAGTCCAGTTGCTTTTTGAAAAAGCACCTTTGTGATAACAATGACCTGAATGACTGAGAATCTCCATAGACATTGAAGGACAATAAGGACATTTTAATATAAATTTCAGATATATAAAATAATAAATTAGATTATAAGAATGGTTAATCCTTTTCTATATATATAATTTTAAAGAGTAGAAAAAGCATATCATATGACTAATGTTCAGCCATCATGATTAGGTATCCTGAAAAGTAAGGTACACAGTTAAAATAAAGAAGAGACTTAGATATATTTAATTCTATGCACATATGAGTCCAAAGTTTCCATTTAACATGCACAATTGATAACTCTGTCTGACAATTCAGCACAAACCAGTGGGAAAATGATTGAATGTATTATCCTACAAACTCTTCATTTGGGCACGGATAAGGATTCAACCATCAAAATGTAGTGGTGCTGGAAATCTATAATGATTACCCATTGCATAAAAATGATACCTAGCATTTGAAGTTAAAATAATTTAGCACATATTTTTCTTTGCATTGCAGTAATAATGGGTTTCAATATTATAAAGAACTCTTGTGATTGGTGTATACTTTTCCCAAGTATATTCTAAAAGGCATACTTTTGTGGAAGATATTTGTAGCTATAGAGAACTTTGGAGATTTGTGCCAAGGGTACCCTCTACTGGTAATTTGATCATTACCCAAGAAAACAAAGTTCCAGTTGTTAAGTATAAATTGACTTCAATTTGTTTGACAGTTGTTATTCTTTTTTTATACAGAAGTCAGACAGAAAAGATAAAGAAACAGTATGAATTTATACAAAGATACATAAAATAATAATTCCAATCTTTAATTATACTTCTTCATGCTTTGAGAAGATAACAAATGAGTGAGCTCTTTTCTATAAATATCTACATATTTTTCCTGACAAGTTATTTTTTTTTATAAATAAAGCATTCCATCATGCATTCCCGCATAGTTCATATCTAACCCAAATCTTCCTGGTGCATTGCTTATAATTCTCAGAATGCATTACCATTTGATTACACTGGTTGAAGCATAAAACTATTGCACTCTAAAATAGAAACTTGATTATCTATGATAGTACATTATCAAGGGTTTTTCTGAATCATATGTGCACATTAAGATGATAAACAATCAATTTGATATATTATTTAATTGTAGCATCTTTATAAAACACAACACTGATTTTTTTCCACAAACATTTATTTCATATGACACCAAAATGACATAAAATATCAATCAATCAATTTCTAAAAGGATACTGTAACTTAAAATAGAAAAGTGTGTTATTTTGCTTTAACACTTCTTACTTTGCAAAGACTATTTCATACATTCTAAGGCATGGTACTTTTTTCTCCTCCTCCTCCTCCTCCTCCTCCTCCTCCTCCTCCTCCTCCTCCTCCTCCTCCTCCTCCTCCTCCTCCTCCTCCTCCTCCTCCTCCTCCTCCTCCTCCTCCTCCTCCTCCTCCTCCTCCTCTTCCTTTTCCTCTCCCCCTCCTCATCCTTTCAAAGACTTAATTACAGTATATCCTAACCGGGAAATTGGAGTTAATGTGGACAAATTTAGTTCTTTCAATAGTTTAATAATCAAGGAAATAAGGGAAGTACAGTACTTTTTAACCACTTACACCTATATTTTGTTTAATCTGTAATTGAATCAGTTGGAGCATCTTCAGTGGTTATACAAATACACAAAGCTTTAGTCATATTATCATTAGATTTTTATATTTGTAAATTTTAATGGCCTCAGCTTACATTTCTTAAATATAATCTCATATCATTGATATTCTAACAAAATGTTTAATTTATTTATTTATTTTACTATGCCAAATATCTGATCTGTGCTGCAATCCTCTGAATGGCCACTAGAGGCAATACAAATAAAAAACACTAAACTTCCTATTCCCAGATTGGTTATCTGGATCTTTGTATATGGCATGTATTGCCCCTGACTGCAGTTACAGTCTGAAGAGAGTGGAGGGAGGGAGGGAGAGAGGGAGGGAGGGAGGGAGGGAGGAAGGAAGGAAGGAAGAAAGGAAGGAGAATTGCTCAATAAAGGTGATGTCATAAATTACTTGTTTCTGGAGAAAGTGTTTTTCTTCTTATATTATATCATATAACCAGTTGCGTAGACTAATGACCACGAGTTAATCAGTTAGTTGTCTAATAGTTGAATCAGTACATTGACTATCATGCAATATTCCTATAAAATAATACAAAAATTCAAGTGATAAGAAATGCACTTTGATTAGTTTACAGCTTTCAAGATTGACTGCCTTATAAAAATGTTTTACTTAAAAGAAAAGACAACATGCAGAGAGCTAAAAAAAAAACACCTGCCATTTCTATTTAAAAATAGGAAAAGGCAATGTATGGATTTGCAAAGAGCATGCTGTATCACCACAGTATTCTACACGGGCTGAAATTTAGTTCCCATAATTCCAAGATGACATATTTGATTTGAATCTAATAAATCTGGAAAAGGTCAGAATGGAAACATAATATAAGTGCACCTGCTGCAAGAAAGATCCTAAATGAATCTTTCTGGCTGGGGAATTTTGGAAGTTGAAGTCCACACATCTTAACAGTGCGAAGTTTTGGAAATACAAGTAGTCTTGGATAACAAGTAGCAAAGAATACTCTGGAGACCATTTGAATTTTATTATTTCAGATCATCCTATTGTTAAAAGTAGTAGTACAAGAAGTAGTAGTAATAGTGTTAGATGTAGTAGTGCTGTTGTTTTAATCTTTTTTGCATACAGTGAAGTTGGCAAACCGTTCTTTTAAAAATTACATGTGAGGTATTTTGTAGGGTAGAAGCAAATTTAAGTTAACAGGTAAGAAAATTTCCTTAAATAAAGTTTATCTCAGTTCAGCAGGTTTTCATTTTTTTAAGTGAATATATGTTAGATTGCAGCCTCAAATGCATATTTTTATTCCAAGTTCATGCTAATGTTTGTATTTTTTCACTATGTAAAAAAATTAAGTAACTTGTGCAGAATTGCAGTGCTGCATTCCATAGACAATCTCCCATCCATCTCTGTAATGGGCATTAATCTGCTTCTAAGAAAAAAGATTAATGTTGAAGTGAAAGGTATCTACAGTAAAAATCACATATATAATAAAAACCTAACAGGGTAGAAAAATTGAACAAATGTGATCTCTCCACTGGATTCTAATATATTTGTTCTATGATTCTTGTTACAAAATCACTCGTGGTTTTAAATTCTTTGTGACAAGTCTATTCAATTTATCTCAGTTAAATAAGAAAATTGAAAAAGTTAAAGGGAAACATTCCAGTTTCATATTGTATTTGTTTAAAACTGTGTCCTTGATAGCTTCATCAGTATTTATCAAAAAGTAAGCATTTTAAGGTCTCCCTTCCTTTTCAAGACAGGAATTAAATATAACTTTTTTTTCCACATCAAACCATGGAACTGAAAAGTTTTAATGTATAGTTAAAGGAAATATGTGATTTAAAATTCTGAAGTGAGGAATTGTTGGTCTTACATGTGCTGCTAAATTACAACTCCAAGCATTCCCACTCAGTCATGCCTGTAGTGAAAAGTTGAAATCCAACATCTTGAAAGCTTCATGCTATGCACCTGAAGCTTTCGCATACTGTTTTCTCCAAGCACTTTTTAAAAAAAAAATCTTCTGCAAAAATTACATAGACTAAAATGAAAAGAGCCCAATTTTAAAAATATATGCAGTCTTATAGCAAATAATTAATAAATATGGTTAAGCACACATTTGATCTGAATTCAAATTTGTGAAAAACTTTATAGTATCAGACTAAGGACCCATTTATACAAGAACTCTGTGTCCTGGCAACCAACCAAATCTATTTGGGTAATTCAGAAACTGCAACACCCCCAGGAAACAAAGACATGAGATGGCAATCATGGAGCAGAATCCAAACTCTACCCATTGGTAAATATGTAAATGTTCCAGATGCGTTCATAGGGCTTAAATCACACCGAAGCAACAACTGCCTGCATTGAAATTCCCTTCTTCCTCCAAGAAGCTCATGGTAATTCAAAATCATTAACAGGAAGGGAATATCTGCCTTTCATTCTTGTTCCCCAGTAGCCAGAATCACAGAAGACAAACTCTGATTCCAGATTTTCCTTTCACTGGCATCTTCACCTCTGATGAACAATGATAGAAAAAGCAAGTATTAATTAAGCAGAAAGAAAAATAACAGGATTAGCAAGGTGTAAGAATAGTTCAAATGAACTATTATTATTATACACACATTAAAAATTTATAGACTGAAAGTTTGTTACTGAGTGCTACATTATCATTTGTAGTTTCAATTTTCCCTTGTTTGCCTGAAGATCTGAGTGGAAATATAACTACATCCAGTCCAAATTTGTTGTCAGAAGTCTGTGTTCAGGAACAGTATTTTGCCAAGGTTCTGAATCCCTTGGAGATTTGTGATCATATTCAGATCAATAAGAGTTTTACTACAGATTTTCCAGAAAAGTCACCAATATAGAAAGAAAGCCTACAACTGCCTTCTGTGCTTACATAATGTGATGTCTACTCAACAACCCTTTGGCCAGTATCATTGGACAAGGCACTTAAATAGAAATCAAGGCCTGATTCAGAAAGTTACATTGTAAAAGGTAAAAGTTCCCCTTGCACATATGTGCTACCGTAGTAGTTCCTGAGTTTAGGACGCGGTGGTCATCTCTGTTTCAAATCCAAAGAGCTAGCACTGTCCAAAGATGTCTCCGTGTCATGTGGCTGGCATGTGACTAAACGCTGAAGGCACACGGAAAGCTGTTACCTTCCCACCAAAGGTGGTTCCTATTTTTCTACTTGCATTTTTACATGCTTTCGAACTGCTAGGTTGGCAGAAGGTAGGACAAGTAACAGGAGCTCACTCCGTTTTGCGGTGCTAGGGATTCGAACCACCGAACTGCCAATCTTTCTAATCGACAAGCTCAGCTTCTTAGCCACTGAGCCACCGCATCCCATAGGTACATTGTACCTGTTCCAAAAAAGCATAGAAGTGGGAGCATTGGTCCTGCCTCCATCATTTTCAGTAATTAATGGCTGTACTCCAGATATTTTTGCACAATGAAGGTAGGACAAATGGATTTATAGATATTTGGCTGAACAATAACCAGGAATATTTCCCCGTTTGTTTTGCTTTCATTTAAAGGAACTTTGAAACTGATTCTTCAAATATATTGTACATTTTAAAAAGTCCATGTATAACAAACAAATCTTATAATAATTATACCTGTTTATATTTTATATGCTTACATAATGTTTTACCTGGACTCCTGCCTCAAATCATTCAGAACTCTAACTGTGCTTGTTATTTTAAATGAATGATGATGTGATGATTACTGGGCAATAAATTCATATTTAGCATCTATTATTAGAGTGATTCAGTCTTGTGCCAGAAGTATTTTGGGAATGTCTAATATTAATGAATAAACATTGTTCAGACTCAGCCAAGAATTCTAAATAACTTTGACAATCATTCCATAATAACATTTTAGTTCATAATAAATTAGTCATTTTACTAACCTGGTTCCATTGGCTGAAGTAAATAAAGTAGATTGAAGTGATATCTGTGCCTATGATATATTCATTGAAGGAAATATGAAACATGCCAAAGGAAAAGGAAGCTAGGCATGCCACTGGCACAACTTCACATAACAATAAGCAATACAAGCTGTCTTGGGTCTGATAAAAGGAGTTTTGCTTGTAGCTAGAATGAAATAACCATATCTCATGGAATCATTCTTTTTGATTATTCAAAAGCAAGCATATCCTTCATTCTTGTTGGGTAGAGGAAAATGAGCACTTGTATATATTGCTTCAAACTTCATCTGTGGTCGCCTGCCCACAGTTAAACTGTTCTTCGTTAGCATATGGGAAAATAGGATCCTAGTAACCACAGTTGGATTAACACTCAAACTATACTCCCCATTTATAGTACACAATGAAATTGCAAGCATACAGCATAATACAGAATGCCCAGGCAAGGAAGATGATTCCTTTTCTTTCTCCTGGCAAAACAAAAACAAAACAAGCAATGGCAGAGCTTTGTTACTAGAGTTGATCAATCAAGCTAATCAATTAAGATCCATCTCATAGATTAGATTCAAAGGCAATTCAATCAATCCTTTAGTCAAATCACTTTTGAACCTTAGAACTTTTGATGGCTTTGATTCAGGAGATGCCTCTTTAAAAAGTCATTGCAGAAAATTGAATCAGACCTACCAGATTTGATTTTTTTTAAATTGATACCTTTAATAAAAATCAGAGTTTTTTTTTAAAAAAATAGATATAAACTGTTGAATTGGATCAATTCAACAATCAGAATCAAAGCTGAGTGCCATGCTCTCATTATTTATCCATAAAATCATATAACACATAGCCAAATCTCATGGCTATGAGCAATGAAAGAAGAAATACCTTTTAAAGTCCAAATAATGGAACATTCGGTATACATAAAACTATCGGAAAACTTTGATAGAAATTGGAAATAATATTAGACTTGTATCATAATGGCATTTCTAAATTAAACATTTTAAAAATTCAGCATCTGAATTCTTTTCACAGTAATGCCCTTTGCTCTTGCTTTCATTTCTGCAATGCTGTAAACTAGTGATCCTCAACATTTGACAATGGGCCTCTCAACATTGGGCTGGTTTCTTTTTTTCTACAGTTGTCTAAATGCCTCCTTTTTTTACTCTTACCTTTGGCTCAGTCACACCTACTTTGAAAGCTAAATTGCTTATATTTCACTTAATGACTATTGTGCCAAACTATGTCCTTGAATATACATTTACACGCAGCTGTCAGTATCATAAATACATCAGTAGTGGACATTCAGCTGACACCACTTTAAAAGTAGCCTTGTTTCAGTCCCAGTCTTATTGCATGCCAGTTTATGTTATAATAAAGGAGAGGTGAATTTAAACCTCTTCTAGTAAATCCAAAGCCTTTGAAGATTATTTATATTATATTAAAAAGTTCTTAGTGTAATTTGATTTGAATATATATGCCACTTAAAAATCAAGATTCATTGGCAGATGGAAATGCTTTACTTACTTGACATTGCTTTGATTCTGTTTATGCTGATTATAATGGTCCCAATTATTGTCATAACTTTATTGCCCATTAAATGACTAACTCAGTAAAAGCTTTTTCTCTGTGTAATGATCATTTAATGCAAATTTTAGATATCAATAATTGGAAAGAGCTTCAGTTAAAAATCACCTTGCTTTTAAGTCAAAAGGGGAGGGGAATCCGTTGTGAAACTAAAAGGTAGTTGGATGGGATGGTTTGGGAGCTGCTGTGGTAATTCTGAAAAATAGCATTTCTATTTTGTATAGATAGAGAAAAGAGAGGATGGAAAGCTAAGACTTAATGGAGAGGAATAATTTTAAAAAATGCTTCTTAACTAAGGATATTGTTATAATAGGCTTGTAATTTCCATTAAAGCCTCTCTTTTTTTGCCAAACTTCAGGTCCTACTTTGACTAAATTCCAAGTAAGACCTCTTCAATTTAAATATTATATTGATCAAAATATTGTTATATATCTACGTAGAGCGATTCATTCATGTGCATATATTTTTTGCTAAAACACACATTTGTAAAATTCCTTAATAAAAGGAATAGATTCTTTCCTCTTTAGATATTACTGGTACAAATTACTGGAAAAAATAATAGAGTATGTATAATCTTTATATACTTCCTTCAAAGTAAGGTTTCCTTTGCTTAGTGAAATTAAATAAAAGAACATGTGCTTAGAATAGCATATTTAGATTTAAAATAAATAAATAAATGAAAACAAAATCTGCCCACATCATCCAGATTTCAAATACCAGTATCAGATCCAGTATTTTTTTAATGGAGTCTGCAGTAATGGATTGCTGGTCACAGGATAAAGTAATAAAATGCATTCATAATACTTGGTTACAATCTAATGCATGGAAGAAATATTTTCTTCCTATCCATTTCAACAACATGACATTTAATGTGGAAAAAATCAAGGTTTTACACCTAGGCAGGTAAAACTAAAGGTACAAGTACAGATTAGGTGAAACCTGGCTCAATAGCAGTAACTGCGCAAAAGATCTTGGAGTCCTAGTAGACAATCACTTAAACATGAATCAGCAGTGTGCAGCCACAGCCAAAAAAGGTAATAGTGTACTATCCTTGGTTGAATAAACAGAGAAATAGAATCAAAATCATGTGAAGCATTAATACCGCTTTATAAATACTTAGTTAGACCACACCGGGAATACTGCATCCAGTTTTGGTCATCACATTTAAAAAAAGATGTTGAGATTTGGAAAAAGTGTAAAGAAGAGCAATTAAGCTGATTAAAGTCCTGGAGACCAAAACATATAAAGAATGGTTACAGGAATTGGATATGGCTAGGCTAGAGAAAAGAAGGATGAGGGATGACATGATAGCAGTATTCCAGTTTTTGAGGGCTGCCACAAAGAAGAGGAAGTCAACTTGTTTTCCAAAGCACCAGAAGGCAAGACAAGAAACAATGGGTGGAAACTAATCAGCCAGAGAAGCAACCTGGAATTAAGTAGAAACCTCCTAACATTAAGAACAATTAACCACTGGAGCCTTCAGAAGTTGTAGATGCTTTATCATTGAAGATTTTTAATAAAAGACCGGAGAGCCACCTGTCTAAAATGGCATAGGATCTCCTGCTGTACAGGGGATTGGACTAGAAGATCTCCAAGGTCCCTTCCAGCTCTATTCTGATTGATTGATTTTAATCACAAGCTTTATACTTGATGTTATCAGCTGCTAAGGAAAAATGATGAAAAATTCAGTCCAATCTTAAAATTACCAGAATGCATGTAATTCTTGATATAGAAGATCTTTTAGTTTGATTCAGCAAACCTTCCTTATGTTTTAGGAAATTTCTTACAGATATCCCCCAGCCTTACACCAGTTTTTTTCAATTTCAATTCCAATTTGGCAATGTAGCAATTAGATTTAAGAAAAAGCATAGCTTTTCAAATATAGTCTAAGCCTCTCCTGCTTTCCTAAAAAGCTCACAGCATTCATTTTTTAAAGCATTTATTCTTCCAACCACTTCAACATTTGCTGATAAAACCTTCCATTTTCACAGCCTGACTGAGAACATGAAAGCATAGAGGCAAGTTTGGCTTTGCTCTCATAAATTTTCCTTATTGTCCAGCATTACATTCCCTTTTTTATAGAGAGAGAGGTTGTCAAGAAAAGAAAAGGTAGAATGAACTAAGAATGGTGAAAATTGTGAGCAATAATCAAAAAGGCTTCTTTCAACATGATCAAAATAAAACGAAGAGAAAAAAAGGGAACACTAGCTGCTCAGTGAAGATGGTAAAATGCAAGATCTAAGACCTCACATAGATAAGGCAAAATGTGTGTGTGTGTGTGTGCATGTGCGTGTGCGTGTGCGTGTGCGTGTGTGTGTAAAAAGTTCCACAAGGAAATTGTCAAGATAGAATAAAAGGACAGGATTAAAGCTAGAGACTAATTTTAAAACAAATATTAAATGAATATTTACTTGAGTTCAAGGCCAAATAAATTATATCTTTTATTTATTTATTTATTTATTTATTTATTTATTTATTTATTTATTTATTTATTTATTTATTTATTTATTTATTTATTTATTTATTTATTTATTTATTTATTTATTTATTTATTTATTTATTTATTTATTAATCTAATTTATATGCCGCACCCTCACCACCAAGGGACTCGGGGCGGCGTACAATTTATTACACAACAAATAAATAACAAGGAGGAGATATAAAAGCAATGTACAACACATAATAAATAAATAATCAATTAATTAAAAACAGCAAAATGCAATTAAAAACAATTAAAATACCCAGAGTCAAACTTAATTTAAAATTTTATCCAGAGGGATTAGAAGATAGCTATAATTCAGGCCAGGCCGGCTAGTTGGAACAGGTGGGTCTTGAGTTTCGTGCGGAAGGAGCGGAGGTCGGTTGCTGTCCTAATGTTGGGGGGGAGGTCATTCCAGAGGGCTGGGCCCATCACAGAGAAGGCCCTGCCCCTTCTCTTAAAGTACTGAAAAAAATTGCGTACTACTTTGGCTTGAAAGGAAGACATGTTTTAGAAATTTGAAGAGGAGCTAAAGAATACTAATGTTCAAAAAGGGTCATAAGAAGAATGCATAGAGCTATAGCCCAATACATAAAAACTAAATACAGCATGTTATAAATAATCTTGAAGGCTCCTCCTCCATATATGTGCCTGCCTGTAGAACATTTTATCTTTGAGCCTTGAATGGCCTGAATCCTTTGAAAACTTAGTTGTTTCAGAAAACCATGGAGTAGGGTATAAAGATCTACTCCCTGGTAGTTTCTTCCAACTTGATTCCTTTTTTTTTAACTTGATATCATTCCCAATGAGTGGTGGGTATTGTCATCGTACATTTTATTGTTCCTATGACAGTTGGTTTTTTTTTTTTTTTTTGAAAAAAAAGTTTTATTGGTTTTATAAAAATTTTAAGGATCGGGGTAGTGGATATGGGTACAAATTTTGACAGCTACATCGTGCAGGAAATGGTATTCCCCCTAAGTCTCATAACCTTTACAAAATGATAAACAAGATGTTACTGCTTAACTAAATTTTAACAGTTTATTTTTACATTATATCTTTCAATAATTTCAATCATTTACTTTGTATCTAACAAAAAGATTCATTATATCAGCAATTGCACTATTTTTCTAACTTACTTTTGTGATCTGAGTTTTCTCATTGTTGCCTCCTCCCCCCCCGCCCGCCAGCAAAGCCTCGGCCCCTCCCATATCTTGTGTACTGACTCCTGCTTTGTCTAGAAGAGCTTTGTTTTTTTCCATGAAGGCCTCCGCCTCCATAGTTGTATTAATTCTAACTCTGCTGCCCTCCCAGAAAATCAACATACCTTCTGGCAAAAGCCACTAAACCAGAATCCTTTGTCAAAGATTTTTTTTGCTAATAGTGCATATTTTTTCCTCTTGTCTCTTACTTTCTTCGGGATTTGTTTCAGGATGGCTATCTCTCTATCCTTGTATTTTAATGTTTGCCCCCTTTGTGCCCCCAGAATCTCATCTCTTATAGCCTTTCTAAGAAATTTGATATGAATCTCTCTTGGAACATTGTGTGTTCTAGCATAAGCTGAATTAACTCTATAAACCAGGTCAATATCCTATCCTAACTGCTGTTTGTCTTTTTTAATGTATTCAGCTAACATTGTTGTCATGATCTCCTTCAGGTCTTCATTGTCAGTCTCAATTATGTTTTGAAATCTAAGGAAAAAAGACATCCTTTCAAATTCCATTTTTATCATGTGGTTCTCAAGTTCTAAATTTCCTCTCTGGACCCCTCACCTCCCCCCTCATCTCAGCCGTCCCCTCCTCCAGAACGTCTAGTCTCTGTTTGTTTTGTGCCGTTTGGTTTTGATTTTCTCTGAGCTGTTCATTCATCTCTCTCAATTGATTTTTCATTTCCTCCTGTCCTTTTAAAATCTTTTGAAGCAGCTGATGGGTTATTGATTCTTCCTCCGGGGCTTTAGGTTGTAAAAACGATGTTAATGACTGTTGACCAATTGGACTGGGTGTTGAAGATGCTGGAGCAGAACCTGGCTTCCCAGGTGGTGGTTTCTTCAGAGCCATCATAAAAAGAGGACTCAGAGCTATCTATGTCCATACAAAGAAGAGGCGACTGTGGAGAGGCACAACCAAGAGAGACCATGAGGCAGGCAGTCCAGACAGGAATAAAGACCCTCTATATAATTCAAATCCAGCCAAAAGTCAGTTATTCCAAATCCAAGAAACTCTGTAACAAGAGATATTTCTGGGAGTCACGGAGGCAAAAGTACAATGCCAGCAGTTTTCATAGGAGGAGTCTAATTTCAAAGGGCATAAAGACAACGGAAGTATGCCATCTTGCTTCGCCAGCCCCGGGGATCAGAAAGCAACAAGTCTAAAGTTTTCCAAGTTTTTTTTTAAAAAAGTCAGATCATCACTTTTCTTTCACAATTGCATTAGTATGTTCATTTTGCCATTGCTTATAGCGAGTGTGATTTCCTTTAAAACTCTCTCTCCCTCCTCCGAGAGAGGAGATGAGTTCAAGCCGCTTTTCCGAGGGGGGGGAAATCCCCCTCCATCCAATCACACTTCCCAGCAGGGGATTGAAAATCTTTTAAAAAGCTGAGGATCTTTCATTTAAATGTCAAAAGGAGAATTGGGGGGAATCCCCATCTCACCGCACTTCAGCTGTATCCTTCAAATTGTCAATCATTCAGCTGTCTAGAAGCGAAAGGACGCGGGAGCGTAAAAAACTCTGTCGTGCACCCCCTCTCGCTTCTCGGCTCCTGAGGCAATGCCAGGAGCCCCCACGCGGCCACCGCCAATCCAGGGGACCCCCAGCGAGCAGCCCATAAAGCAGGGTGCCCCTTCAAGGCACCCTGTGCCCCCCCCAGCCGAGGGAAGCCCACCAAGAGAGCTCAGAGCGGACAAAACACGTCCGTCGCTCTCAACAACTGGAAGCAATCTCAAAAAAAAACTGTTCCTATGACAGTTTTAATTCTACTATATTGAGTTATTTTTTCCATAATTGAGGCAGCATGTAAATATTTTATGAAATATATGATACTGTAATTAGCAAACTAGTTAAATATGTTAAATTAATAGTTATTATCTGGGTGTATCTGGGTGAAGAAGTTGAAAGAATGTTGATCAGATCTGCAAATTTGCCAAAATTGGGAGAGATAATAATTAACGTGAATATGTGTTGTACTCAATTTTATATTGCATACCGTAAATAGCAGGGATGGGTTCTTGCCAGTTCTAACCTCTTCTATAGAAGATGTTCCACAAATCTACAGTGCCGTTTAGAACCAGTTCAAGCTCCCTCCCCTCCGCCCATCCGCACATCATTAACATGAAGAGCAAGAGAAGGAATTCTGGGATTTGAAGTCCACAAGTCTTAAAGCTGTCAAGTTTGAACACCCCTGGGGTTTTTTTCTAAAGGGTTAGGGGTGCAAGGGTCTTGTAACTTGACAGCTTTAAGACTTGCACACTTCAATGCCAGAGTTCCTGAGCCAACGTGACTGGAGGAGGAATTCTGGGAATTGAAGTCCACAAGTCTTCTGAGTCAACATTTTGGTTGCTAAGCAAGAGTGTTGTAAATGAGTTTCACCACATTTTACAAGTTGGCCACGCCCACTGAGTCACATGACTGCCAAGCCACTCCCACAAAGCAGGCCACACCTACAGAAGATGTTCTAAAAAAAATTGAAACCCACCACTGGTAAATAGATACTGTAAATCGTAAATAGATAAGCTGAAATATAATTTCCAAATTATTTTCTTATTAGGAAATAATAGTTCCATAGTGCCACCTTGAATACTGTGCCCAGTTAAAAAACAGGATATTATTCAGAAAAATCAGGGCAGTCAAAATGGTCAAGGTAATAGGAATTAATTTCTATTGATTGAAAGAACAGAATACATACATACATACATACATACATACATACATACATACATACATACGAAACTCAAAAAATTAGAATATCGTGCAAAAGTTCATTTATTTCAGTAATGCAACTTAAAAGGTGAAATTAATATAAGGCCTACTTCTTGGTCCAAAGTCCTCCTTTCTGATGAGAGCAACTTTTGCCAAAAGCACCAAAACTGGTTCAATGACCTTGGGATTACTTTGCTTTATTAGCCTCTCCATTCGTCCTCCATACTCTGAGTCCTTGGTTTCCAAATGAGATGCAAAAGTTGTTCTCATCAGAAAAGAGGACTTTGGACCACTGAGCAACAGGACTTTGGACCACTGTGCTTCATTAAAACCAGGGTCAACACAGCTGTCTACCAGGAGATTTTGGAGCACTTCATGCTTCCTTCTGCAGACGAGATTTATGGGGATGCTGACTTCATTTTCCAGCTGCCCACATTGCCAAAAGCACCAAAACCTGGTTCAATGACTGTGGGATTACTGTGCTTGATTGGCCAGCAAACTCGCCTGACCTGAACCCCATAAATAATCTATGGGGCATTGCCAAGGGAAAGATGAGAGACATGAGACTGAACAATGCAGAAGAGCTGAAGGCCGCTATTGAAGCATCCTGGGTTTCCATACACCTCAGCAGCGCCATAGGCTGATAGCTTCCATGCCACACCGTACTGAGTACATATGCATGCTTATACTTTTCAGAGGTCCGATAGTGTTCTATGTACAATCCTTGTTTTATTGATTGCATGTAATATTCTAATTTTCTGAGATGGTGGATTTGGGGTTTTCATGAGCTATAAGCCATAATCATCACAAGTATGACAAATCACGGCTTGAACTATCTTGCTTTGCATGTAATGAGTCTTACCTCATATACTAGTTTCACCTTTTAAGTTGCACTACTCAAATAAATGAACTTTTGCACGATATTCTGATTTTTCAAGTTTCACCTGTACATACAAACATACATACAAACACACACACACACACACACACACACACACACACATACTGTGGCAAAAAAACTTCATATCCTACAGATACCTGAACATATATCACACAAATAACCACAAAGGCCTGAGTATAGGTCATTAAATAATATATTTAAATTACAGAAAAGCAGATCCAACTTAATATTGGAAAAATATTCATAATTATTGTATAAGAACAGTTTAGCCCCAGACCATTTCCAACAGAAGTTACATCATCATCTCTGGGGTAGGATTTAATTTAGATTCCTACACTGAGCAGGAGGTTGGGCTTGATGGTCTGAACCTCTCTTTCAGCTCTGCTTTGGTAATTTATGTTGCATGTTATTTAAACTTCACTTATAAAATTGCTTTCCTATTTCCATAATTAAATGATTTTATTTTTTAAAAATCAAGCATGAAACATTCAATTAAAAACGAGACTGTGAAGTAATTGCATATAATTTCTATCTTATGCATGTTTAGATGGTTGCACCATACTAATCAGATTTAGATGTCTCTTCATTTTTTAAAAAATTATTTGACAGCTCTTTTTGTGGTAATATTCCTAATGCAGCAAGTTCACTTTGTACTAACTCAGGTTTCTGAAACTGCAGTATATTTTCAGATTCAGAACGCTGTTGCTAAGGCAAAATGATTCAGATTTATTCATTATTTATATACCTAGAATCTCTAAGGATATTGCTGTGGATTTTAAGCCATTCCTTTTGGGATATTTTATTAGAAAATAAAGAAAAACCCTTCTTGTCCATATTGATATCAAATGAAAACTTTACCACATAAGCAAAATGTGACAGAAGACAAATTTGAACACGTCCTTCAGATCTTCTGCTACCTAAACCTTTCATAGGATTATCTAGGACTTGGCCTAGAATCTTGGTTATGAGCTAGGGTTCACCATAAGCTTCTTTGAAGCAGTAAATTGTCAAGCATTGAAGTGTTGAATAGCAAAGGAAAAAAGTTGGTGAAAACCACCGTATTATAAGAGTTTAATGCATAGATATAGTACATTGTATTTCTAAAGGATTCTTGAATTCTTTGTAGAGAAACATGGAAATCTCACCCTCAACAAATGCTTTGAAAGCCAGCTCAACATTAAACACTTTTGGGATTTGAAAAATCAGTTGAAGCAGAATTGTTGTGAGGGAAGAAATTGCAAGATTGAAAAGATTGATTTTTTTAAAAAATTAGGCCTGTGTGTGAAATACACAAGTCTATCTTTTCAGAATTCACCCTATGATTACCGGTATGTTCACTTGTCACTGAAAGAACATACAGATTACTATCTGGAGTTATCACAAATGTCATTAGCACTCTTCTCTGATAAAATTCTAAATAGCAATACTGCAGCTACAAAGCTACAGCATCTATTACAGACCAAATCCACACTTTGCTCTTATGTGCTTGTTTGTTGGATTATTTATTTATTATGTGTGTGCATATGTTAAAGTTTGCTACAAATAATTTTTCTCTATTCAAGTTAAAATTCCTTTCATTATTATAAATGCACTAAATTAATTTAGTGATTAACAAAAATGAATAAATCTAAGACTGCAGTAGCACCATATTTATTTATAAAATTTATAGGCCACCCATCTTACCTTAAGGTAACTCTGTGAGTCAATATCAAGTGAACTTACTATTTTCTTAAATGAAATATTTAATTTATTCCTATTTAAAAATCAATAGGAAATATTGAATAGGTATTATGTATGTGAGATTATTTATTTAAAAAAACAGGTTATGTAATGGCAATAATCTAGTATTTTTGTCATTTTTTCAAATTTGTCATGTATTTTCTAATCTACTGTTCTGTCCCAAGCCTCTACAATATATATGGATGCAGACTTGGCTGCAACCCCTTGGCTGGGAGCCCAGAAAGTTATCTCTATGAAACAGATAAACAAAGTTTTATTGGTTTTTTTAATTTTTACAAAGGGAAAAGGTAAGGGAAAAGTTACAAATTTTGGCAGCTGCGAAATACAGTTGGATGCACTCCCCCTCCAAACTCATAGTATACATTTGCATAAAATTCAATATTAAGTAATAACATGTAGTCAGTGTGGTAAATTCAATTGGTAGTTTCGATCAGTTTATATCAGATAACTTTTCTTACTCATTTGTGTGATCTGAGCTTTCTTGTTGTCACCCCATCTCCCCCCGCTGGCAGAGCTCCGGCCCCTCCCGTGTCTTGTATGTCTGTTTAAGAATCATCTGGTTTTTCTAGGAGCAGTTTATTTTTCTCCATAAAGGCCTGCGCCTCTATGGGCGTATTAATCCTAACTCTTGTCTCCTCCCAGAATATTAACATACCTTCAGGCATCAACCATCTAAACCACACCCCCTTCTGGTATAATTTATTCGCCAATTGCGAATAGTGTTTTCTTTTTTCCCTCACTTTCTTGGGGATCTGTTTCAGGATGGTTATCCCCTTATCTTTATATGTCAAAGCTTGCCCCCTTTGTGCATTCAGGATTTCATCTCTTGTACTTTTCCTAAGAAATTTAATGTGTACCTCCCTGGGAACATTGTGTGTTCTAGCATAAGCTGAGTTTACTCTATAAACCAGGTCTATTTCCCACCCCATCTGTTGTTTCTCCTTCTGAATATACTCAGCCAAAATGTTTGTCATGATGTCCCTTATGTTTTCATCATCTGTCTCCATCACGTTTTGGAATCTAAGATAAAAAGACATTCTCTCAAACTCTATTTTCATTTGTTGAGTGTCAAGTTCTTTGTTTCCCTTCTGCACACCCTCTATCCCTCCCCCTCATCTCAGCCGCCCCATCCTCCAAAAGATCCAATCTCTGTGAGTTCTTATTAATTTTATCCTGGTTCTCTTTAATTTCTTCTTTCATCTCCTTCAGTTGTCTCTTTATTTCCTCTTGTCCCTGTAGGATTTGCTGAAACATTTGATGAAACTCCAAGTCCGTAGATTTAGGTTGCTTGAAGGCGGTTAATGTTGATTGTGTGCTAAGACTGGAGGTTGCAGATGTTGGGGCAGAGGCAGCAAATCCTGACTTTCCAGGAGGTGGTCTTTTAGATGCCATTGTTTATAAAATAAAGAGTCCAGTCAGTATAAAGAAGGATCAGTCAGAAGAGTAGAACAGCCAAGAGAGTCCAGGAGATAGAGAGTCCAGGCAGAGGGGAATTTTCTAATCACCCTGGCAGATGAGCAAAAGTTTTTCACTCCAAGGAGTTCAAAGGCAAACAATCAACAAGAGAGTTATCCAAGTAGCACAGAGACAAAGACCGGAAGCCTGAAGTTTGGAAGGTGGAGTCAAGTTTCACATTTCATAAAGACAACGGAAGTGTGCCATCTTGCCCTGCCAGCTTCGGGTTTCGAGGCAACAAATAAAGGTTTCAAAGTTCAAAAATCCCAAAGCTTCCAGATCTCATTATTTTATAGGTTTAAGTCCGAAAATCCACTTAGTTAGGGTGTGGCATCTTTGGTTTGGCTCTCCCCCTCCTCCTTCCCTTGGGGCTGAGAGCTTGTTTCCAGCCGCTTGTCCGAAGGGGGGGGAAATCCCCCTCCCCTCCAGCCGCACCTCTTCAAGTCAAACCGAAAAAAAGTTTGCACAACTGACAAGTTTTTAAGTTGGTAATAGAAATGAAGGGAGTCTACGCCTCACCGCTCCGCCGCCGCATCCTTCAGTTTTCTTTTTTTTCCGAACAGCCTCTCAGTAAAGACGCCCACGCGTCCTCCAATCTGCTCCCCGGTGCCTTGGGCGAGGTGGGGGACCTCCCTTCATTCTTCCAGGGATCCCCCGCGATGCCGCCCCTCTGGCAGGACGCCTCTGCGGGGCGTCCTGTGCCCCCCAAGAAGTGGGGAAGCCCACCGGGGAGCCGGAGCGAGCAACAAGTTGCCCGTCGCCGTCAGCCGCTGCAACCGGAACCTCTATGAAACAAGGCTTGAACTCACAAAATTCTCCCAATTGTTCTCTATGGCTGGATCAGTAAATTGTTGTTTCCTGCAAAATTCCCCTCCCATCCCCCAACCTATAAGCTCTCCAGGAGGGGCCAATCAGTAGCCACCTGTTCCTATTTTCTTGTGTGATCCTTTTTCCAAAGCTGCTCCCTCCTCCTCGCAGCCCAACAGCCTCCCTCTGTTCTTCCTCACTTCTCCCTGACTCAGACACCACCTGGTGGCCAACAGGACTCTCTAGTCCCTGCTCTGACTCCGAACACACACACACATGAGTCTTCTTCAGCCCCCAGGGCAGTCCCATAGTGTTCATCGCTGTCAGATTTCACCAAAAGCTCAGCCGGCCGCTGTTGGGCCACAACATCTACATCAACATCTGAAGACTTCTTTTTTTTACTGTCAAAATAAAACTCGCCCAAGGTCCAAATTACCAGAAATTTAAGAGAACAATTTCTATACCACAATTCTGAGTTGAAAATAATAAGAACTGATAAGATGATATTGATGATGATGCTATCTATTCAGCCATGTCTGTCTGATTCTCTGTGCCACGTCTCTCCAAATCTTCCTATCTTGCATTGATGATATTAACTTAAAATATTTTACTCCAATAGTAACTTACCTGAAATGAAAGTAATTATATCATAGAGAAATAGTAAGTGCTTGCTCTAATCTGATTCCAATGGCTCTGTTACAAAGAAATGAGAATGTTTGTAACATTTTTCTGTAACTTTATTTCTCTTTTACTATTTCCTAAGCATCTTCAGCAGACTGAACCATCTTTTATAAAGTGTAGTATGTGTGTTTCATTATGTTTTATAACTTCAGCCAGCTTTCCTCCATGTTGCATATTTAAAACACAGTTTGGCTTTGAAACAAGTGAAATTGGCATGTATATATCATGTTTATGGCCACCAAATGGAAAATTCTGACATGGACTCAGTTGCCTTGTTAACTTTTCAGACCCTTTTAAGGCTTTGAACCATCACCCGTACTCTGGGAAACAAAAGGCTATGCTACAATGCAATGTGTGTATGTTATTTTCTCATCTCCTTCTCCCCTCCCCTATGTTTTCATCTTTCTACCCTGTTTCCCTGAAAATAAGACCTCTCCGGATAATAAGCTCAATTGGGCTTTTGGGCACATACACTAAAATAAGACCTACCCTGAAAATAAAGCCATACAGATATATATATATCACAGGTGGTATTCTGCCGGTTCGCATCGGTTTGGGAGAACTGATACTGGTGGCGGCACAAGGCTCCACGCACCCACGCAGACATCATCATGGACCTTCTGCAGTTGCGCTCCCGCTACTGAATCAGTAGTGAAGAAAAGAGGATACCATTACTGATATATGTACATGAAAGGCAAACTGTAAGAGGTTGGTAAATGTCATGTTGAATGGGATAAAGATTAGCAACAAGGAGTTAACTGGCTATTAATTCATCTATGCAATCATAAGTAAAATAAAATTGTAAAATAATTTATCAACATTGCTTAATTTCTTCTTTCTTTACCAGTTCCAAGCTCTAGGGGAAAAAAGAGGATGTTGTTAAATATCTAAAAACAAAAGAACAAGTGCTAGTAGAGCCGAGAGATGAATGAGCCTGTGAACCTCTACAGACACAGAGACTAATATTTCACATTTATTGTATCTGGCAGTTCTAATGTTATATGTGTTATTTGTGTGTTCTGAAAGAACTGGCAGACGAGATCTCAGAACCACTGAACTATATCTTTCAGAGATCCTGGAGAACTGGGGAACTGCCAGAGAACTGGAAAAGAGCTGATGTGGTTCCCATCTTCAAAAAAGGGGAAAAAACAGATCCAGGAAACTACAGAGCTATCAGCCTGACCTCAATACCAGGAAAGATTCTGGAAAAGATAATCAAGCAATGAATTAGCGAACACCTAGAAACAAAGTAATAGCCAAAAGCCAACATGGGTTTGTCAAAAACAGATCATGCCAGACTAATCTTGTTGCATTCTTTGAGAAAGTGACAAAATTAGTGGACCAGAGGAATGCCGTCGATATAGTTTACTTGGACTTCAGTAAGGCTTTTGATAAGGTAGACCATAACCTACTACTAGATAAAGTAGAAGAATCTGGGTTGGACAGCATCACCACCAGATGGATTTGTAACTGGCTGACCAACCGCACTCAACGTGTAGTCCTCAATGGAACTGCATCTACATGGAGGGAGGTATGCAGTGGAGTACCCCAAGGCTTTGTTTAGGGCCCAGTACTCTTCAACATCTTCATCTATGTTTTGGATGAGGGACTAAATGGGGAACTCATCAAATTTGCAGATGACACCAAGCTGGCAGGAATAGCCAACACTCCAGAAGATAGGCTAAAGATACAGAAGGATCTTGACAAACTTGAACATTGGGCACTATCTAATAAAATGAAATTCAATGGTGAAAAGAGTAAGGTTCTACATTTAGGCAACAAAAACGAAATGCACAGGTACAGAATAGGTGGTTGTTAGATCTGGGCAACGAGAGACAGACTGCGGACACGAAGTGACTTAACAGCTCTTTATTAGTAATAGTAGTGATCCAGCTTACTCTGTGGTCGGAGGGTTCCCCTTTTATAGGGATCGGGTACGCCCCTCGACCAATCAGAACGATACCTGTTTCCCGCTGTAGCAGCGGACCAGAGGGGAGACTTACTACGATATATGCTAATATCTAACACCCCTCCCCTCCTAGATGGAACGTTGCGGTAGGTAACATAGTCTTTTAGGTATGTGGGAGTTTGTCTTGCTCGGGAGGAGCGTCGTAGTTCGGGCTGGTTAGAAGTGGTTGCAGGATCGGGTGCTTTTCCTGTTTCACGTTCGGGGGGTTTTGTGCCTTCGTTGCTAAGGCGTTCTGGAGTCTGCTCAGTTGCGTTGTCTGGGGTTCGCTCTGCTTCGTGCGTGTTTTCTTGTTCCAAGCTTGGTTCGCAGGTGTCGTAGTTTTCTATGATGGGGCTCTCGCGTGGTTGACTTTCTGTAGGCAGGGAACTCTCGTCTTCGTTTCGAAGGTCTGAGTGTGCTAGGCGACCCCGAAGTTGATCGATGTGCCTTTTCCAGTTCCGTCCATCTTCTAGTTCCAGCAAATACGATCGTGGACCCGTGATGCCAATGACCTTTGCCGGCATCCACAATGTTCCCCCTGCATAGTTGTGGGCGTATACTGAATCCCCTATGCTGAAAGACCGAATTTTACTTGTGGAGTCTGGGGGAGCTGTGGCAGAGTAATTTGGGTGAAGACGGTCCAGGTGAGACCGTAGACGGCGGCCCATGAGTAGTTCAGCAGGACTCCTACCCGTCGTTGCGCTTGGGGTAATATGCTGAATTAGGAGGTAATGGTCAATGCGTGTTTGCCAATCACCTGGACCCATCCTAGCGAGGGCCTCTTTTGCGAATCGCACCATTCTCTCCGCCTGTCCGTTTGATGCCGGATGGAATGGCGCGACGAGGGCATGCCGAATTCCCTGACCTGCTAAAAATGTTTCGAAATGCATGGCCGTGAATTGGGGCCCGTTATCGGAGACTAGGAGGTCGGGCAGGCCATGAGTGGCGAAAAGTCGCCGTAGAACCTTAATGACTGCCTCTGCCGTGGTTGAAGTCATTAGAAGTACATCTAGCCATTTTGAGTATGCATCCACAACTATAAGGAAAGTCTGACCTTGGAATGGCCCTGCGAAGTCGATGTGTATTCGCGACCAGGGTGCTTTAGGTTTCTCCCATTCTGTGGCGGGCGCTTCCGGGGGTGCTGGTCTCGATTCCTGGCATGGGTCGCAAGTGGCCACCCACTCCTCTATTTCTTAGTCCATGTTTGGCCACCAAACGTAACTTCTTGCTAACGCCTTCATTCTAACAATCCCCGGATGACCCATATGTAAAGCATCTAATACATTCCTACGTAAAACATACGGAATAACAACTCGATCCCCCCACAATAAACAACCTTGTAACACTGAGAGTTCGTCCCGTTTTGACCAAAACATTTTGAATTCCGGGCCCACGTTTCCCTTCGGCCACCCCCTCCAAACCCAAGTTTGAACTTGCTTTATTACGTTGTCTTTAGAGGAGAACCTTGCAACGTCGTATGAAGAAACCGGTCCAGAGTCCAAACAGTCAATGAGCAATACCGGTACTTCTGGAGTGGGGTCTGGCAGAATGTCAGGTAATGGGCAACGGCTGAGTGCATCTGCGTGACCGAGAGTGGAGCCCGGTCGATGAATCAATTTGTATGAATATGCAGCCAGGAAAACAGTCCACCTGGTCATGCGTGGAGAAAGGGAGACCGGGGTGGGGCGGTTTCCCGCCAAAAGTCCCAACAACGGTTTGTGATCTGTAATTAGTTCAAAATCGCGGCCGTAGAGGTATTCGTGGAAACGCTTTACTCCAGCTACAGCAGCCAGCGCTTCCCTGTCAATTTGGCTGTAATTCCTTTCGGCCGATGAAAGAGTTCTGGAGTAGAAAGCGATGGGTGCTTCTTTTCCGTCGGGCATCCTGTGGCTGAGGACTGCTCCAACTCCGAAGGGTGATGCGTCGCAGGTCAATACCAGCGGTAGGGTCTGGCTGTATTGGACAAGCAGTGAGTCAGTGGTGAGCAGGCGCTTTACCCCGGCGAAAGCTGCAGCTTCGGATCGTCCCCATTTCCATGGTGCGTTCCTCTGGAGTAGACGGTGTAGTGGCTCAGCAACGGTCGCCTTCTGCCTCAGAAAAACGCTGTAGAAGTTAAGTAATCCGAGGAAGGCCTGAAACTCGGTCTGGTTTCGTGGTGTGGGGGCGTCCTGGATCGCCTTAATTTTCTTTGAAGTGGGGTGTATTCCCTGACCATCGATTCTATAACCCAGGAATTCTACGCTAGGCACGTTAATTTGGCATTTTTCCTTTTTAAGGCGGAGACCCTTTTCTCTGATTCTGGCCAAAACAGTTCTGACTCTTTTATTTAATTGCTCCTCGTTTGCAGCGGACACCAAGATGTCGTCAAAATAGGGGACGACTCCCGGTATCCCTTGCAAAAGTTGTTCCATGATGCTCTGGAACAATCCTGGGGCAATACTCACACCGAATTGTAGCCGGTTGCATTTGAATGCTCCTCTATGCGTCACTATCGTCTGGGCCTCCGCTGTGGCGCTATCAACTGGCAGTTGCTGGTAAGCTTGTGCCATGTCTAACTTAGCAAATACCTTTCCTGGCCCCAACGAGTGCAATAAGTGCTGTACTACAGGCACAGGATATGCGCTCTGTTGTAGCGCGACATTAATTGTGCATTTATAGTCCGCGCAAATGTGGACTGATCCGTCTGGTTTGACTGGGGTCACGATGGGTGTTTCCCAGCGCGCGTGATCTACCGGCTCAAGGATTCCTTGCTCCACTAACTTATCTATTTCCTTATCTATTTTTGGGCGGAGTGCAAAAGGCACTCGTCTCGGTTTAAGTCGGATTGGCGCCACTTTGGGGTCTAAATTGAATGATATTGGTTTACCCACATACTTACCAAGACCGGGGCTGAACACATCCTCGAACTCCTTAAAAATCTGTTCAGCGCTGCTGTTTCTCACGGCGTTGATTCCGGTGACTTCTAACCCCAGGGCTTCAAACCAATCAAGCCCCAGAAGGTTCTGCAATGGCGCGCTGGCGATGGTCACGGGCAGCTGGGCTTCGATGTCCTTGAAACGGATGTGGAATGTGCCTTGGCCCACGATGGGGACTTGGTTCCCCTGGTAGTCTCGTAGCAGGACGTCTGGAGCGCGTAGTTGGCTCTTTCTGAGGCTAGGGATAGCCTGTTTCATGGATGCCCATGAAATAATCGTCAGGGTTGATCCTGTGTCAACTTCTAGCTCGCAGGGTGAGCCCTCCAAGAGGACTGTGACTCTCAGCCTTTTTGGCCGCTTAGGGCGGACCTGATGTATTGTGGTGAGATACGTTCGCAACTCCTCTCTCTGGGTCAAATCTATCTCATCGTCTATATCCTGAAAATACTCTCGTTGAGCGTCTTGATAGAACGCTCTTTCAGCTCTTTGTGTGTATTCTCTCTGGGGATACGCTCGCTCAGCTCCTTGTGAGTAATCTCTCTGGGGATACGCTCGTTCAGCTCTTTGGAAATTTTCTCTCTGGGTAAACACTTGTGGATTTCTCTCTGGGCGCCCTTTTTGATTTCGCCAAGCCCCTGGGTTGGGCTTCTGTTGGCGGTACATGGGTGGCTGCTGTGTGGCAGGGACTCCGCTCCGGCACACTCGTGCGATGTGCCCAAGTTTGTTGCAATGCGAACAAACAACGTTCCTGAACCTACAAGTAGACCTGGGGTGATTCCCTCCGCAGCTTGCGCAGGGCGGCAAACGGAATCCGGGTCTCCCCCCAGGCCTCAAGTGACTGCTCTGCATCAGGTGACTGTCCTCGAACTCGGGATTCTCGTAGTCGGGGCTTGTGTCCTCGTAGTGTACTCTGGTTTGTCTTGGTGCTGGCTGGTTTACGTTGGCCCCTCGTTGTATGGTCACCGATGATTTCTCCGCTGACTCTGACGCTCTTGCTTCGTTTAGCGCTATCTGTAGGGTTAAATTCGGGTTTGCCAACAGATTCTTTTGTAGCGAAATGTCTCTTAACCCACAGATGAGCTGCGCTAAGATGTGCTCGTCCAGATCCCTGAACTCGCAGTGAGTTGCTGCTTTTCGTAGGGCTGCAACATATTGATTTATGGATTCTCCCGCCTTCTGATTCCTCGTGTTGAATTCCTTGCGGCAGACATGCCGGGAAGGTTTTGGCGCGTAATGAGTTTGCAGAGCCTGTTGCAACGCCGTCCACGATACTGCCTGTATTGGAGTAGGCGCGGTGAGGTCTCTGGCCGTATTGAAGACTTCCTTTCCGCAGTAGCCGAGGAAGATGTTTTTCTTCCTCGCGTCGGTGATCCCCGTGTATTCGTTTGCTTCGAGGAAACACTCGAAACAAATCATGAAGGCTTCCCATTCGTCATTTGCTGGGTCGAAAGGAGCGGGGGGAGCATGCATCGCCATCTTCTCTGTTTGAATTTGCCGCGCTGTGGTGATCTGAGATGGCTGCCGGAATTTCTGCCGAATTCCTGGGCTGGATCAAATCCGGAGATTCTGGAGGTAGCGTTCTTCGTCCTATCTGCCTCTCAATCCCACCTTCATCGCCAATGTTAGATCTGGGCAACGAGAGACAGACTGCGGACACGAAGTGACTTAACAGCTCTTTATTAGTAATAGTAGTGATCCAGCTTACTCTGTGGTCGGAGGGTTCCCCTTTTATAGGGATCGGGTACACCCCTCGACCAATCAGAACGATACCTGTTTCCCGCTGTAGCAGCGGACCACAGGGGAGACTTACTACGATATATGCTAATATCTAACAGTGGTACCTTGCTTAACAGTAGTAACTGTGAAAGGGATCTTGGAGTCCTAGTGGACAACCATTTAAATATGAGCCAGCAGTGTGCAGCAGCTGCCAAAAAGCCAACACAGTTCTAGGCTGCATCAACAGAGGGATAGAATCAAGATCACATGAAGTGTTAATACCACTTTATAATGCCTTGGTAAGGCCACACTTGGAATACTGCATTCAGTTTTGGTTACCACGATGTAGAAAAGATGTGGAGACTCTAGAAAAAGCGCAGAGAAGAGCAACAAAGATGATTAGGGGACTGGTGACTAAAACATATGAAGAACAGTTGCAGGAACTGGTTATGTCTAGTTTAATACAAAGAAGGACTAGGGGAGACATGATAGCAGTCTTCCAATGTCTCAAGGGTTGCCACAAAGAAGAGGGACTCAAACTATTTTCCAAGGCACCTGAGGGTAAAACAAGAAGCAATGGGTGGAAACTAATCAAGGAGAGAAGCAACTTAGAACTGAGGAGAAACTTCCTGATAGTTAGAACAATTAATAAGTGGAACAGCTTGCCTCCAGAAGTTGTGAATGCCCCAACACTGGAAGTCTTTAAGAAGATGTTGGATAGCTTAAAAAACACATTGCCTTTCTAGATGGAACAGGGGACAGTACACAAGATATGAAGGATGGAGGGGTTGTGGCTCTGCAAGAGGGCAGGGGGGAGGAAGCAATATCGAGAACACTCAGGTCACAAAAATAAGTTTGAAATATTATTGCAATTGTTGTTATAATGTAATTGTTGGAAGTGACATATAAGTTGATTGAATATATTGTTGATATAATGTAAAACAAAAAGCTGCCAATGTTTATCTTTTAATTTTTGATCTTTACTTTTTTTTCTGTAAAAGTTGAGAGATTTGGGGGGATTTCTACCTTTCGCACGATGTAGCTGTCAAAATTTTGTATATCTACCTACCCCCTTCTTATAAATATTTGTAAAAACCAATAAAATTCTTTAAAAAAAAGATGTTGGATAGCCATTTGTCTGAAATGGTACAGGGTTTCCTGCCTAGGCAGGGGGTTGGATTAGAAGACCTCCAAGGTCCCTTCCAACTCTGCTATTGTATTGTATTGTATTGTATTGCATTGCATTGTATTGTATTGTATTGTTCTGAAAAGCAATTTGGACTCAGGCTTATAATATGGCAACAGGAAAAATAGAAGTTTTGGAAGGGAGTGTTTCAGTAATAGAGAATTGCCTTTAGCTTTTCTACCCCATTGATGAGTTGAAGTGGGATTCCTACTGATCTTTGAGGTGACAGAAAAATACAGTCGTAAAATTTGCAGATTCCTATCCTGCTTCTATAGCTTCTATTTTAAGTTAGCACAATCATATGAGTTACCTCCAAAGTGGATCTGATTTAAACCTCTTTTATTCAAGGACTGGAGATGTAATGAAAGCAACCTCAAGAAACACAACTGAAGAAAGTCCTTGTGTGTTTATGTCATGGTTAGATGCACATGAGGAAAGCCTCCAGACGGTCCCTGAAGCCTCCGGAGGGCCTCCGGGGAGGGGGAGGGGGGCTCTTTTCACCCTCCCCAGGCTCTTATAAAGCCTCTGGAGCCTGGGGAGGGCGAAAAATGGCTTTTAAAAACCGTGAACTCAGCTGGCCAGCATACGCATGCACGCTGGCCAGCTGACAGGGCAGTGCCTCGCATGCCCTGACAAATGGCTCCACGTGCCACCTGTGGCACGCGTGCCATAGGTTCACCATCACTGGCCTAGATAGAACTTTGCTACTATTCACCACACATAGTTCAGATTTATAGTTTACCAAGTCTTGCTAAGAATCTGTACTGCAAGTTAAAATGAAATCAGGCAATTACTGACCACTTCCACTTGTGCAAATGCACAAATGATTCTTAAAGTCTCAGGCACAAACAACGAGATCTACTTGTGGATACAACCAAACAGATATTTTATTGTTGATTACCAATATTACAAGAATCTCACCAGGCTGTCCACATTCCCTTGGGAAAGGAAAAGATATAAGGTTTTGACTTCAGCCATTTTCTCCCCCAAAATGACTCTAAGCTGGAATGTCTCTTTACTGTTCCTAGCCTGACCCTCTCCCCATCAGCAGGTGGTTTTGCCACAAAGTGGTTCAAACCCATTCCATTTTTCTGTCACCTCTGTCATTAATTAACTGATTCCTTCCATGATGCTTGGAAGCCTTGATGCCTAAAGCCAGATGCTTTCATAGTTGTCGTCTCTGTCTCCTTACTCAGCTCTCCCACTTGTAAAAAAAAGATGCAAAGAAGGCTAATCATCTTTATTTTAAAATATATTTATTGGAAATGTCAGGATATATGCTTAATTTAATTAATTAATTTTATTTCTTGGTAGGACTTTTTCTGTGGTTGCCTGAGGTAGCTGTTCGTGTGCGTGTGTGTATCAGTGGTGGGTTGCAGGCGGTACACCCCGGTACAGGCATACCGGAACCTGCTTGGAACACTGGGTACCATTCCAGTACGGTGCTCCAGAGGGCCTGCCCACCCGCCTGAGCTCCTTACCTGTCCTTCAAGCCTTTGACGCTTCCTCGCACGCACATGGCACATACAGCACCTGTGTGACGCTCTGCTGAGCAGCTGGAGCATTGCGGAGGCTTACAGAAGCGTCGCAGGCAAGTATGACGCATGCGCGCACTGCACACGTCCATGTGGGTGATGCAGGGGCCTTTTCAACCATACCAGTTGGAATGGAATCCAGAACCCACCACTGGTGTGTATCTTCATGTCAGTGGTGACTAGTGATTGCCTGCAGCTTTCTTGGCACATTTTTAGTGTGATTTGGCCTTGCTTTCTTCCTGGAACTGAGAGCGAGTAAAAGGCCCAAGTCAGCCAGGTGGCTTTGTGCCTAAGGCAGAACTAGAACTTACAATCTCCTGGTTTCTGGCCTGATGTCTTAACCACTACTCCAAAGTGGATCTCCTCTAAAACATTTACCAGTATCTAAATTAATTGCATTAATTGCATGATTATATGCACACATACTATAGTGTAGCTAACTGTCTAGTAGTACTAATGTCCTAATAACAATGATCTAAACAAAGTAAGAGTTCAAATATAAAGATCAAATGGCTCTTTTTGACAATGTACTTTCTAATATTCTAGATGAATTATTAATATATTGTTTAGCCTTCTCGCAGTTGGATTTTAGTCTACTCATCTTCCTCTATCTGACTAGCATCTCTAGGAGGCATAGCCAATAGTAAAGAATATTGAAGCTACTACATTGAAGCTCAGCAGTAGATATATAAAGCAACTTAGGTTCACTTTGATAAAACAGCTATACCATAGGAACAATATGAGTTGCTTTACTGTAGAGAAGCAGCAACTTGGTTGTTTCAACAAAGCAAATCTTAGATGCCTGTGAACCACTTTGTGCTGTGGGAACACTTTGGCTCTAGCCAAAGTGTTTCCAGGTGAAGTGGCTGTATAACGTATTACACAGTGCATGGAAGGTCTCAACCTGCAAGATTTTCAAGCTACCTTATGTTTTGTGAAAGGACAGAGAAGGTCTTTCTGCCCTGGTGCTAGATAAAGATCTTCCAGGCTTGGCAACTTTGACAAATGCTTCAGGCTCTCCCATTACTTCTGTCACATCCCATTTGTTTCATTTGATCCACATGGAAACATGTCAGCAGTACACAAGAGAGCAATCCAAGCTGGCAAACCTCAGTGTGTACTTCAGGCACTCCCAAAGCATTTGCAAAATCTGCCTAATCTAGAAAAGTTCAGCTAGAATTGGGACTCTAGAGTCCTTTCAAGACTTCTATTTCAATGTAATCTCTGTGTGGGGGAAAAGGCTGACAGATATTGTTACCATTTGTTCTCAGAAACAAAAGGACCCCATTGCTTTGCAGAACAGCTTCAAGTGGGTGTTTTGTTCAAGTCCACTTTACACAACTCTGTTCAGCAACATCTGTGATGTCAAAACTTCACTACGTCTTCCCTAGAAAAAGAATTTTACACTGACATGTAAACTACTTTTGATCTTAAGTGAAATTCCTGATAACTTCAGTCTGTTCCTTTATGGGAATAATTGTATTTGTAGCCTGGCCTTCAAAAGAACAATAAGAATAAGGCAGCTGGATAGAGGACTATAACTGGTTTTTCCTCCAGCTGCAATAAAATACAATTCTGCAATTTAAATAGGTACATTTCCTTACCCAAGCATGTTACATGAGATGTCTTGTAATTTCATAAATGTGACTGTATATAAACACAAGAGGAATCTAATTTAGTTCAAAGGGGGGAAATAGAGAAAAAATGTCCCCCTAAAATAGAAAAAAAACAGCTTTCAGATAGTAGAGTTGTTTTCACAGACAACTAGATTATTGCTGCCACTGCTGCAAAGGAAATCCAGGAAATGTATTACCTTGCCCAGAAATAGGAATGGTTTAAAGAACAGAGATTTGGGTATATATTTGTTTGCAAAGAGATAAGAAAAGTAAATAAGCTACTCCATTCTCCTGCCAATAAAAGTAGAAGTGAAACCTATTTCTCTTCTTAACTTCTTTTTCAGCCTATATCAGCTAATGACAACTAGAGCTATCTCTATTGCTAAGTCTCATGGTAGCTTTTCCCCCATTTTTCACCTTAGGCTTGTATACGGTTAGTCAACATTGAATGTGAGAAATGCCAGCATCTTAACTTTATGTGCATCTTATAGCGCTACATTTCCCCATGAAAATGCTGCATGCCTCAAAGCCAATGAGTTTGATTTAGAATCAATTGTATTTAGTACTTAGCAGATGAAATCACATATATACGCCGAGCTCTGGTCACAAATCTGTCCGTCTTTCCTTTGATGATTACACCAAGGATGAAGCAACGCTCCCTTTTCCTTGTAGCTGCCCTTTCTGCATCCATTTTACTGTCTCACTGTATGTTCAACTGTAAAATTAAGCTGCTAAGTATGCAGTGGCCAACGGAATGCCAAATGCAATCCTTGCTGGGAAGGCAAGGAACATTTAGAAAGAGTTGTTTAGTGCAACAAATGTGAGTTTATTGGCAAGCTTGGCAGTTATTTTTAAAGTGATAATTCCCCTGAAATTTTACATAATAGAACAAGACTGGAAATACATCTCTCTCTTTTTTTGCAATCCTATTTTTCCAGAGTAAGCTGCTTATAATTTATTTATATTTACCATAGCTAAATATAGATCTGAAACTGGTTTTTCCTGGTCCCAAACCAGCACCTAACCCTTACATTATTTTTCTAAAATGTCATTATTTCATATTAAAAACAATTAAATATAGTATTTACAAGGGTTATGAAAAGCTTGGAAAATTGGTTCAAACCTTTCATTTGATTATTTGAGTAAAATTGAGAATCAAAACTGAGCAAGTCAAATTATGAAATGAATTAAGTATGTCCACAGAAATTCTTGATTTAAAAGAATATTTGATGTGATTGGATATTCCACATCAATTTATTGATCCTATCATATTGTGGTTGTTCTACATATCTCTACTATCTTGCAAATTAATACTCTAATAGAAGGACAAAATACATTTGCCTCATACAAATATGCACAAAGGAATTAATAAGACTGTATCTTCTAATCTTCCCTTGATACAATGGTTTGCATACAATTAAGTGAAGCCACTTGGATATATAGCACAGGTATTTTTTCCCTCACAATCATAATCTGCATAGTTGGCATCCAATCACAAAAAAATCCTACTTTAATCAACTTTCCACTAAACATATATAGCAAAATCAATGACATGATTTTAGTTCTTTCTCAATGCATTTTTCAATGGATTCCATATAGAGATATGAAAAGAAGATATAAAATAACTTTCTATATGTTTCATTAATGAAGCAATACAAACTCTTATTTTAAGACTGATAAATTACTTGGATCTCATAAGACCTGGCAGCACTTCATACCCCAATGGTTGCAAAGAACTAGTTACCTGGAGAACCAAATAGACAAGTATCAAAAACGGAATCAATATATCCAATCAGTGGCATAATTTTTTTTACACAGAGGGAGAAGAAGAGACATATAATATGACTTCTAATTATTAGAAATTATTCTCCCATTATATTTTGAACACCCAGTAAAGCCCCTTACATGTAGAAGATGAAGGAAAACCTGGATGGGGAGAAAGGAAGAAAAATAAATACATTTTTAAAAAAAAATCATTTCTCGTGCATAAGACAGTTTCGGGTCTTCTATCAGAGGCCCAGAATTTGAAGGTTCTACATAGTATCTTAGCTGTTCCTAACATTGCACTCTTCTGGACAAAGAGCATCAATGCCATTCCTAAAATCTGTCGGGGCCAGCTTAGGAGTCAGAGCCCGAAGTGATCCTACCATCACTGGGACCACTTTGGTCCTTACTTTCCAAATCCTCTTCAGTTTCTCCTTCAGCACCTTCAGGCACCCAGTTTTTCATATACCTTCTTCCTGATGTTGCTGTCATTTGGCATTGCTATATCTATCACTATGGATGCCTTATGGTTCTTGTATACAACCAAAATGTCTGACTAATTAGCCAGTACCTGCCTATCAGTCTGGATCTGGAAGTTCCACAGGATCTTTGCTTTCTTATGTTTACAATCTTTTACGGGATCTCCCATTAAAACCTAAGAGGGCCTAGACCCTATTCTCTACAGATGTTCCTGTACACAATGCCTTTATTGTGCTGTTCAGGATCTTTGTTCCCTCCTGTATCACACATCCTTCCACTATGCATTAGCCTGCGATGTCTGCATAGGTTGCATTATGGTCCTGTCTAGTGTGGTAGACCCCTGCTTCTATGGATGTGATGCTTAATGCTTCTCCTTGTGCTGCTATGAATAATGTCTCAGTACTGTCTTTTAGTCAAGTCCTTTTCAACCACTGGAAGTATTTCCTAATTTCTGCCACCTCAGTTTTCCATGGTACATCCCATATAGGTTTTGTCTTGCCATTGTACTTCTTCTGCTTGATCTTTATCCCACATCTGTTGCTGTCTCAGACATTCTCTCAGCAGCTCATCTTTTACTGCTTTCTTACTTATGTACTCTTGGATGTACCAGGTTTCATCCATGACAATGGCTTTGACATTCACCAGACCAGTGGTGGGTTTCAAAAAATTTTGCTACCTATTGTGTGGGCATGGCCTATTTTGTGGGCTAAGCTTAGTGGTCATGTAACTGGGTGGGCGTGGCCAACTTGATATCACTCACCAGGAGATGTCATGGATTGGGTAAAATGTGGTGAAGCTCACTTAACAACTCTCTTGTTTAGCAACCAAAATTTTAGGCTCAATTGTAGTCATAAGTCAAGGACTATCTCTGCCTTCCTCGGCAGCCTTGTCCTAGTAAACTCCTTCTCATTTCTGGCAATTTTCCTCTCTGTTAGAGGCATCAAAATAATCCAGACAATGTAAGGTTTCCTGATGCAGCAGGGGGTTGGACTAGATGATCTCTGAGTAACCTTCTAGCCCTAAATTGCTGTGCTGTTTTTGAGTTTATTGAGTTTATTATTAAATTAAATTAAGTTTTTCTTCCTTCCTTCCTTCCTTCCTTCCTTCCTTCCTTCCTTCCTTCCTTTCTTTCTTTCTTTCTTTCTTTCTTTCTTTCTTTCTTTCTTTCTTTCTCCCTTCACTCTGTGGGAAGCAACCAACCCTCCCCCACCAAATAAAATATTACTTCCGGAAAGGCTCATTCCACATGCCTGCCTGATAAATAATGAGATAATGAGCCTATAGAATGTTTGGCTCCATTCACAAATAGGAAATGATCCAAATCTTTTTAGAAACACAGAGCCCTTATTGCACAAACCCCAAAACTTCAAAAACATGGAACCATATAAGAATCCTACCTTTTATCCAGTTGGTTTTTCCGTTGACCCAGAAACAAACTGCTGAATGTCACTTTGCAAACTTCCTTTTTCAATTTAAAGCAGGTTTCAATTTAAAGTTTGCAGCATTAAGACTTGTGGACTTCAACTGCCAGAATTCCACAGCTGCGCATGCTCCGTTCCGATTTAAAGCAACAGCATTTTTTTCTACTTTGCCAATTCTGGTTAAAATGTGAGATTCCTTCTTTCTCCCTTTTTTTTCTCCCTTCCCTTCCTTCCTCCCTCTCCCCCCCTCTCTCTTTTAGTTTTTAAAACCTCTTTTCCCTTGCTTGAACTGTAACAGCTTAAGGGTGAAGAATAGGCATGCACAGAATAATAGTCTAGATATTCAAAAAGAAATGTTGATGATTTCTGCTGCCACCCAATAGGGTTGTTGCCTCAAATTACCTAATAGTAAGGCCAACTTTGAAAGATGGCTACAGCTTGCAAAGGATGGTAGGTGGCTCCACAATAGAATGTCAAATATAATAATGAAAATATATTCACATAGATGTAGGTGCATGAATTCTGGAAATCAGCCTTCAATATGACATACAGCTACCTTTAAGGCCGCCAGGAGCAAACTATTGTAAAATGCAATGCACATGAAAAAAACAGTGGGGTAGTTATCATATTTAGAAATAGAAGTAGAAAAAGACATGACATTTTTGTAGCTCAGTAATGTTACATTGGCAGATTTCTTCTGAATTTAGTAACATGGTACAAATTACATAGTAATGGCCTGAGGAAAGCATTAGACAAGCATAAGCAATCTTAGGAATGTAGCCTTGGACTGCTTGAGCAAAACCAAGATAGAGCGACCCAGTTTGAAACTAGATTAGACTGGTAACTAGGTGAAAATTACATGTTAAGCAGAAAACCTACATTATCCAAAAATTACCAGTGAGAATACAGTTGAAGTGGGGAATTTAAAAACAACTACTATTTTAAAAAAGAGCTAGATGAGAACCTAGTTGGAATACACCCCATGTACTTGTCACCTATAGAGCATAATTTGTCCTCTCTATTTCTCTTAGGTTTGTTGGTGATAATTAGTTACTTGGTCATAATTAATGGTATATGGAAATTAAAGGGTAAATGGATGTTGCAGCAAAATCTTGCTATATTTTAAATCTATGGTATTAACAAAGAATTATGTGTATGATGCTCATCAATTTATGTCAACAATTTGTCTGATCATGTGGAAAGGTTGTTATCTCACCATGTCAAAAGGCATGAACATGTGTTCCTAACCTACAACTGTTGCTTGTTGTCAAAAACTACTCTTCCAGTAATATCAAGTTGCCATTATTGGCCCTTTCTGGCCAATAAACCATTGAAAATGGGGAGAGCTGGAGCTTCAAAATATGGTGCAAAAAACACGGTTTAATATTAAGGAAACACTGCAACAAGTTTATTCTGTGTGCATTCTGTAAGTTTATTTTCTGTTTATACTCTGTGATCCTTTCCCTATCCAAAAATAAATTCTCATCTGGAAAAGTGTACAGAATTTCATGAGATGTCTTTTTATTAAAGACTTTTTCCCAACAGTATTTATTCCAAAATGTTCTACCATGCTGTCCTCTAGCTATTGCATGAAGATTGATAGGTACATTCTCAGACAGAAAAAGAAGTAGAAGAATAAACAGCAGCAATAATTCCATCTGAAATGTATGTGTGCATGTGTATCAGTTGTGTTGATTGGGTGTATGTGTGTGTGACAGTATTAAGCATCAGGATGCCATGTAAATTTATTAAGTTATATTAACGTGTTAGAAAATAATAATAAAAATTACTAGCAAACAAATTAATCTAGCACTGAACTTTACATATGACTATCCAGCCTTCCAGTTCCTTCCTTCCTCCCAAATGATCTAATGGCAAATATTTTATTCTTCTGTATCCATTTTTATCCAGTGACTGACTTTCTAATAACATCAAGTTTCATAATGTGATTTTATAGCTTATTTTATAAGAGACAATCCTCCGTTTGAATTGCCTATTAGTGGTTAGTTCTGCATTGAAAGATTTCTTGTATGTAAATGCAGTCCAATCCATATGTGATTTAAAAAAGAAAGCACTATTAGAAGTGAGAACAAAGGTAATGAAGGGACAATAGACTGGTAAGACATAATGTTCACCTAAACAGAATCCTCTTGTCATTATGCTTTGAATATCCACTTAAATTGAAATAATAATTTCTGATTATGGGTATACATATGTGTATACAGATTTGCATCTGCAAATTTTATGCAAATCAGAGTTCTCTTGCTCTTCCACCCTTTTGGAAATGTACATTTCTCTGTAGGAGAAAAGTATTAACATATTTTTAGGTTAATAATATTATATGTACATCATCAGCTGCTGATGTGTAGCTGCTTTGGGGATTCATTCCATAATCTAGAAGCAAAAGTGGAATGATTCTGTCCAGTCATTGGCTATTAGACTGTGAAATCCCCTTCTCAGGTTCAAAGTCTTTCTTGATTCCCAATTATAGATAAGCCTTTCTGCAACTCTGAAATAAAAATCTATGATTATGGAAACTAAGACACCATATTTGTCATAATTACACAATAATTTCTTAGTAACTACCATGGTTTTGCTAGTGTTTAACTCTAAAGCCTCTGAATGCAATCTATCCATACAATATATAGCATGATCAAACATTCACTTTGTCTCTTTGCAGCCAAAGCTGGACAGGCTGCTCAATAGTCTGTGACCAACTGTGATCTTCATTTCACTAGAACAAAAAAGTGTCTTTTATTGCAGTTTCTTTGTGATACTATGAAAAGAGCACTTTACTTTGGTCTACAATAAGTCATGTAAACACTTTGCTGAATGGCTCTGCTCTTAGGGTTGCAGTTAATAGTGGCATATCTCTTTTTCAACTCTGATCAAAATTATCTGATAAGCAAAGCTGAGGCCAGCTGTTAAACATTCCATGTTCACCTGGGACAAGGGATAACTAACTTTGTTTTTCTGTCTTTGTTTAAGATTACATTAAGACGGAAAGAACAATGCAGCTGAGTTTTAGTATTGTCTACCTATGTTATTCAGAGGTGAAGCTTAACTTATGCTAATATTACATAAAAATCTCATGGTTCTCTTGCAAAATGAAGAACGATGAAATGACCAGCAGGACACTAGTACAGGTGAAGTCTATAATGGGGAAATCACATTCAATAATCCACATTATAAATATGTTTAGTGGGCAGGTCACTCTATCTTTTGCAGAAAATAGGATTTAATAAGCTAACCAATAAATAAAGAGCTAAGCTACAACATAGTCAGCAAATTTATGACATAGGTTCTAAAGGAAAAAAATCATTTTTATTGATTTTTTCGATAGGTAGACAGGACTAGAAAGCATGATGCCTTACTTACAGCACAGAACCAGACCTGCATTTTAGCCAGATTCTCCAATGCTGCAGGAGTACCCTTTAATTCAGCTGAATGGAAACAAATCACTATAAGTTGTAATTGCTCCTCATATCAATATCCCAGCACTGTAATTACTTTGGACATGTCTTACAGGATGCTAGCCTGAACAAGTTGTCAATCAATATGCTAGAATGCTTAAAGAAGTCATGTAACTTGCTACAATACAAGCATACAGTGAAAGGATAATAGCCTACCTTCTTTATAAGATACCATAAGGCTTTTTGACAAAAAACGGAGCCAATTATTCCTCACTTCAGCAAGCCATTGGAATAGGGCTAAACAAGAACATGCAGCAATCAAGGATGCAGTTGCATGAAAGTTTTATGAGTTTGCTTTCAGTGTGACTATTTCCTGCCTATCTCCAGCAGACCACAGGACAGATTGAAAAAAGGAAGAAGGAATTTTCAAGAATCAGTATTACCTTTGTTGTGTGAGCAAAGAAGCATAAGGTAATGATAGAAAAAAGCAGATCATAGGATAGAATAAAGGAGATTTACTTACCAAACTTGCTATTCTGGTACATAAGAATACCAGCCTAGAGATCATTAAAAAGTGTGAAAATCTTTTCATCAGGCAAAATGTTATTGTAAGCAAGAACAGGTAATGATAGGGGTTGACACAAAATAATTGATGCTAAAATTATAAATACTGCATGGCTGACATCTTAAATTAAAAAAGGAAGAACAGATCAAAATGGATTTAATTCTTCAAGTTTATGTAGAATAATTTAGTTCCAAGAGATAGAAACACTGAAAGAGTTTAAGTAAAACCTACCTATAGTATCGATCCAAATAAATGGATGGAGTCATCTGAAGTCTTCAAAAATGAAACTCTGAGAAACCTACTAGGAATAGGAAAGTTATACTCATGGACATACTTTGAAAAGCCAAGTTTCCATTTCCAATATCCACTGTATATTTTGACTTTTCCTCTCAGTTCTCCTCTAGGGCTGGTTGGGAAGAAAGGAAGTTTCAACTTCTGGAAATTTCAGTTGAAAATTAGGAAAATACAGATCAGAAAAACTACAAAGTCATTCAGCATTATTTTTTTAAGGATTATGATCTGCGCAGTATGTCTGATATGACTTTGCACATAATCCTATGCTGAGGAAGAAATAATATAATAGTATCCTATTCAGAAATAATTGTCAATTTCTTCCCCCCACACATACCTTTTATTTTGTTTTAAACTTCCTCCTACTTCTTTGACCTTGATAAGCACAGTAAATCTTGAATTTTAAATTAAGTCAGTGATACTCATTCTTCTGAAAGGCACTGACTTCATAGTAATATATGTTCTAAATAAAGGAAAAAGAATTATCTCTTTCTCCTAAGAAAGTCAGGCTAGAGATGGATTTTTTTCTTCTGGAAAGTGACAGCATTACCCCATTGGTTGTTCCTAGGAGATGTGTGTAAGGCACAGTACATTTTGTAGAAAGACGGCTTAAAGAACTTCTCATTGGAGCCAGCAATGCGTAGTTCACCATAGCCTGTTTGGTACATGCAACCTATTACAATTAGCTAATATTCATGGTTCAGATTCTACTAATTAGGCAAATGAATTTTCTACTTATTCAGATTCCTTCATTTATTTAACATATTGTATTCACACCTGGGAAAACCGATCTGCAAAGTTAATAGATTTATAAATGCCTTTATGAATAATCTTAAAGGAATACAAAGTAAAACACTTTCCAAATAGCATGAGATGACATGGATACATCATGATTGCATCATGATTGTGTACTATTCTTGTAGAAGATGTGTTTTGTTTGTTTGTTTTAAAATTATATTGTTTTTGTTTGCATGTGGCCTAGAACAAACATAACAACTTGAATCATAAAAACAGACAATTCTGTATCAATTTTATTTATGTACTGATTTTCTGATTCTATCACAAATATCTTTTTCTTGTTGTCTTGTACGCAACAGTCTCACTCTTTCTGAAATGATGCAATACCTACACAAAAAGAACCATCACACAGACATGTACCTTGTTCTTTCTGTCACTATGAACTAGAATTTGACAAGCATTTTGACATAATTTCTATATACAGATGCAAACTGTACTAGGAAGTCTGGACACCTGTCTTTGAAGACATTCTCAGAGTTCATTGCACATTCACATGATTATTAATCTGTAGAAATATGGATTTCAAGGCCAAACAATCATTCAGAAAGTGCATGGGCACACTTGTAGAACGTGATACAATGCTTTACATTAAAAAGGTTACAATGCAGCTGTGAAACATACCTACACAAATCCATTAAAAAGCCATCGGTCTTTAATATTGTTCCTGACAGGTATTTAGATTGAATAACTTAGAGGGAAATTCCAGATAAGCCATAAAAGTAGCAATGAATTTCTAAAAGCACCAAGAAGCCATTCATACATATGGAACTTTGGCTCAGGTGATACTTTCTGAATTCTAAACATGTAATCAGAAGATTGACTGATTAGTGATGTGCCATCAAGTTTGGCAGCCATGTGGACAGATATTCTCCATCACACAGTTTTTCAGTTCTTCCAAAAGTACCTTGATTGTGACTGAGCCCATCCACCATATTGCTGGTTGTCTTCCTCCTTTTTTCCAGCCTTCCAGCATAAAAAAGCTTTTTCCACAAGCATAAAGGACATTATTTTTTGTTAATTCCAGAATGTCAGCACAGCTATTTCCATTTGCAGATGTCAATAAAGTAAATTCATAAACTTATAGGCTTGGTTTACCCAGCTTTGGTGCCTCACTTATTTGTTTCTTTGGTTCCTACATTATTGACATTCCAGGTTAAATAATAAATGTAAGAAGTATTTTCTTAAGTTTATACAGAAAATATAAGGACAAAATTCTCCATTCCACTAGGACAGTGATGGCGAACCTTTTTTGGCTCACGTGCCACAAGTGGGGGGAGCGCAGGGGGGTCAAGTGCAGGCGTGCCACACCCATAATGCAACGTGCGACCACCCCAGTGCGCATGCACGCAAAACGCGCAACCACCCCATTTTTACATGTTTTTTTGCCCTCCCCAGGCTCCAGGGGCTTTATAGGAGCTTGGGGAGGGCAAAAAGAGCCTCCCCCGACCCCCCAGAGGCCCTCCGGAGGCTGCAGGGACTGTCCAGAGGCTTCCCTGAAGCCTTCGGAGCGCTTAAAACCACCCTCCGAGCAAACCGGAAGTGACTTCCGGGTTGCTCCGAGGGTCATTTTAAGCGCTCCGAAGGCATCAGGGAAGCCTCGGACGGTCCCTGAAGCCTTCAGAACGCTTAAAACCACCCTCCGAGCAAACCGGAAGTGACTTCTGGGTTGCTCGGAGGGTCGTTTTAAGCGCTCCAAAGGCATCAGGGAAGCCTCGGACGGTCCCTGAAGCCTTCAGAACGCTTAAAACCACCCTCCGAGCAAACCGGAAGTGACTTCTGGGTTGCTCGGAGGGTCGTTTTAAGCGCTCCGAAGGCATCAGGGAAGCCTCCGGACGGTCCCTGAAGCCTTCAGAACGCTTAAAACCACCCTCCGAGCAAACCGGAAGTGACTTCCGGTTTGCTCGGAGGGTGGTTTTAAGCATTCCAAAGGCTTCAGGGATGGTCCCTGAAGCCTCCGGGGGGTCGGGGGAGGCTCTTTTCGCCCTTCCCAGGCTCCTATAAAGCCTCTGGAGCCTGGGGAAGGCGAAAAATAGCTTTTGAAAAGGTGAACTCAGCTGGCCAGCACACGCATGCACGCTGTCCAGCTGACAGGGCAGGGCCTCGCGTGCCCTGACAAATGGCTCCATGTGCCACTTGTGGCACATGTGCCATAGGTTCGCCATCACGGCACTAGGAGGAAAGAGATTTGGTTAGCTCAGAGGAAGCACAAGGTTTACTGTGCTGTTCTATAAATTTGTTCTGTATGTGCTTTTTCTCCCAAGCTATATATTGATCATCTTGAAATTACATTTCTAGACATGGCAAAGAGTAATGGAAGCAATCCCTTGTCTTTACAGTGTAATGTGAGAGGCAGAATTTGACTTATCAAAAGGCTTTTCTGAAATGAGGATATCCCTATGCATTTGATATCTTCACTTTGTGTAGTTTTATACCTCCCTTCTTTGAAACTCTTTTTTTTAAATTAAATATTTTGTGAAATATATTCAGGCTTTCATGAAATTTTATGTGAATTATTAGTCCAACAATCTGTTTTGCAGCTTGCAACCTGTGCTAGCTCCAGAGAAAGCAGCTCTATCCATCTTTCCTTGAAAATAGAAATGAAAATGGGTCCTGTCAAACAGCATGAGTGACTGAGTTAATTCTGTGTTTGCTGAATCTCAGCGGCTTGATGGAAATCTTAAATGCCCATTTAAATACATTCCTTTTTTCCCTTCAGGAAAATTATTTAAATAAGGTAAAATATTTTGATTCATTATAAAACATAGATAGATAGTATGTGACCCTTAAACTGCATGGAGCCTTGAACCTCATTGTTAGATACTTATATCAACTACAGTGGTTTCCACCAAGGTCCTCTGTTCCAGTGGGAACAGAGGTTTAATCCTATTGGTCGAAGGGTCTGACAGCTCCCTATAAAAGGGCTGCTGTCAGACTCAACCTTCGCTGGATTGTTCTAACTTGTTGTTGTTAATATAGAGCTGTTGTTACCGTTAAGTCTGTATGTGCCTATCCATTACCCCAATCTAACACTGGCGACGAAGGTGGGATTGGAAGGCAGCTAAGCGAACTGAAAAGAGCGAAGAATCCATCAACTACATCCAGCCTGGAGCTTAGCGCGGCTTCAAGCAGCCATTTTTGAGAGGCAAACTCAAATGTCCTCTCTACACAAGATGGCCATGCACGCCCCACTGACTCCGTATGACCCAGTCACCGAGCACTGGGATTTATACATGCTACAATTTGACTGCTTCCTCGAGGCAAACAACCTCATGGGCCTTCCTGAAGGCCACAAGAAGAACATGTTCTTTGGGTACTGTGTCTGGGAAGTGTTTGAGACAGCAAAAGACCTCTCTGAGCTGACACCACTCCAATCAGTTGCCTGGTCCATGCTCCAGCACATGCTTAGGACTCATTACGCATCCAAGCCGTCCAAGCACCTTCACCGGCATGAATTCAATATCAGAAACCAAAATGAGGGCAAGTTGATTAATGAGCACGTTGCTGCACTCCGTAAAGCTGCAGCATACTGTGAATTCAGAGACTTAGATGAGCTGATTCTGGACCACATAATATGCGGCGTTTGGGACATTAATTTGCAGAGGAGGTTGCTTGCAAAATCAAACCTCACTCTGCAAATCGCATTGGACGAAGCCAGGGCATCAGAATCAGCCGTCAAATTGACTGAAACCTTGCAGTGCCAAAGCGTGCCCCAAGAAGTGCAGAAAAGCACATGCATTCATTGTGAGGCCGCAGAGCCCGAGAGTTCTGAAGAAGATGACGACAGCTGCCGCATATGCAATAACTGTGCCCCGCTGGTGCGCAATTTCAAACAGCATCTCCCGCCTTGCGTGAGCTGCGGAGGAGACCATGTCAGATCGGCTTGCCATTTCTGCGACGTAACCTGCAAACGCTGTGAGCAAAAGGGGCAAATTGCAAAGGTGTGCCGGAGCGAATTCCCTGCCACTGCCTGGCAACCTAGAAGGCACCAACAGCCAACAGAGGCCCAGCCAAAGGGCCTGGAAGAAGCCACCATGGCGCTCAGAGGGCGACAACAGAGTAATCCCACTACACATCGATTGGACAAGTCCACACCAGGCGGCCCCAAAAGCTGAAAGTCACAGTCTATGTGAGGTGGAGATCAACTCTCTATGTGAGGTGGAGATCGACACCGGGTCATCACTGACGATCATACCATGGTCTACCCTAAAGCAGGCTATCCCTAGCCTAAAGAAGCAACATCTTGGCACCCCTGACATCCGCCTATGCGATTACCAGGGAAACATGGTCACCATCGTGAGCCAAGGCAACTTCCAGGTGAAATTGAAACAGTTCAGTGGGAAACTCCAAGTGACAGTGGTCAGTGGCAACCTGCAGAGCCTCCTAGGGCTAGATTGGTTTCAAGCCCTGGACCTAGAGGTGACCGGTATCAACGCCTTGAAAGACGACGGCACTGAAGCTATCTTTAAGGAGTTCGAGGATGTCTTCGGCACTGGTCTGGGTAAGTATGTGGGGCACCCCAATTTCATTTAATTTGGACCCCAACATAGCCCCAAAAAGGCTAAAACCCAGGAGAGTGCCTTTTGCTCTCTGCCCCAAAATCGACAGGAAATTGACAAACTCGTAGGCCAGGGAATCCTAGAGCCGGTCGCTCATGCATGCTGGGAGACCCCTATATTGACACCTGTCAAATCTGACGGGTCAGTCCACATCTGCACAGACTACTAATGCACAGTTAATAAAGTGCTACAACAAAGCGCCTACTCTGTACACATTGTACAGCACCTCCTCCATTCATTAGGCCACAGAATTTTTTTTGCTAAATTGGACATGGTGCAGGCATACCAACAATTGCCTGTAGATGGCACTACAGCAGAGGCCCAAACCATTGTGACGCACAGGGGTGCATTCAAATGTTACCACCTGCAATTCGGCGTTAGTGTCGCCCCTGGACTGTTCTTTTGCAGGGGATTCCAGGAGTCATCCCCTATTTCAACGACATCTTGGTATCGGCTGCAAACGAGGCACAACTTTTAAAACGAGTATGAACAGTTTTGGCTAGAATTTGGCTAGACAAGGGCCTCCATCTCAAAAAGGAGAAATGCCAAATTAATGTGCCATGGGTTGAATACCTAGGGTACCTGATCGACAGCTCTGGGATTCACCCGACCACACAAAAAATAAAGCAATTCAGAACGCCCCACATCTCACAATCAAATGGAGCTGCAGGCGTTCCTCAGGCTCTTTAATTTCTACAACGTCTTTCTCAAACAGAAAGCCACCGTTGCTGAGCTCCTACATCATCTATTAGCCAAAAACGCAAAATGGTCCTGGGGAAGAGCTGAGGCTGACGTGTTTGCCACAGTAAAAAGACTCCTGTTGGCGGATTCTTTCCTCATCCAGTACAACCAGACCCTGCCGCTGGTGCTGACCTGTGATGCTTCACCATTCAGCATAAGTGCCATCCTCAGCCACTGTATGCCCAATGGAACCAAAGCCCCTATTCCCTTTTACTTTGGGACACCATCCACCACAGAACGGAACTACAGCCAGTTGGACTGTGAGGCTTTGGCTGCTGTGCCAGGAGTAAAAGGTTCCATGAGTACCTTTACAGATGGGACTTAGAACTACAGACCACAAGCCGTTGTTGGGTCTACTGGCTGGGAACCATCCTACCCCAGTGTCGTTATCACCCCATGACCAGATAGAATATTTTCCACTGATGTTGCCCATCATTTTGCGAAGGACTCCACCAACAAAGAAGTTTTGAACTGGGTGTGGAGGGGGTGGCCCAAGTAAGGGCTGATTTTAAAATGTATTTTGCTAAACACGATGAATTATCAGTGGTAAATGGCTGTCTACTGTGGGGGTACCAGGTTGCTGTTCCACCCAAACTATGCATTGCAGTATTAGAAGCTTTACATATAGGGCATCCTGGGGTCTTCAAGATGAAGTCTGGCTCAGAGTTATGTGTGGTGGCCTAACATGGACAGGGAGATCGAAGAATGGGTGGCTACCTGCACACCATGCCAGGAGTCCAGACCAGCTCCTCCAGAGGTGCTCACTAAGGAGTGGGAGTGACATCAAGCACCGTGGTCTAGGGTGCACATTGACTTTGCTGGCCCAGTTCGTGGCCAGACATTCTTAGTAGTTGTGTACGCTTACTCAAAGTGGTTAGAGGTAGCCCTGATGACCTCCACAACAGCAGAAGCGGTCATCAAGGTGCTACGGAGACTTTTCTCCATGCACGGCCTGCCCGACATCTTGGTCTCTGACAACGGGCCCCAATTCACAGCCATGCAATTTGAGACCTTTCTAGGGAATCAGGCATGCCCTGGTCGTGCCACTCCATCGGGCCTCCAATGGTCAGGTGGAGAGAATGGTGAGATCTGCAAAGGAGACCCTCTCTAGGCTGGGCCCGGGAGATTGGCAAACACAGGTTGACCATTACTTAATAATTCAGCACATCATACCCAGTGCCACTACTGGGAGAAGCCCCTCCAAGCTTCTCATGGATCACTGGCTAAGGTCCCACTTAGACCGGCTACACCTGAATTATTCTGCCTCCTCGCCCACAGACTCCACAAGCAAGATTCACACTTTTAGCGTAGGGGATTCGGTATACACCCACAACTATGCTGGAGGAACTCTGTGGATTCCTGCCACAGTGATAGGCATCATCGGCCCTCGCTCTTACTTCCTAGAGCTCGAGGATGGTAGGAATTGGAGAAGGCACATTGACCAATTCCGTGGCTGTCTCTCCAACTCCACTCTTAGACAACCAGAGGTAATTCCTGCATGAGTTAGCCAAAGCCCTACCCAAACGGAGCAAACACTCAGTCCTTCCACGGCCAGCTCAAGCCCAAGGGTACCGAGAAACTTATCTGGTTATGTTGCAGGCCCACAGTGAGCTCCAAATGAACCAGCTCTAGAAGCTCCAGCTGCGGCCTGTGAAAGATTCCAGGAGTTTCCACCAAGCGGAGCTGCAGAGAAAACAGGTCCGTCTGACCTGTCCAAAGAAACCCTTCCTACTGAACTGCGCAGGTCAGGCAGAGCTACCCAAAAGCCCGCCTACCTGCGTGACTACATAAAAAGTAGGATTGTTCAATCCAAGAGGGGGAGGGTGTTAGATACTTATACTAACTACAGTGGTTTCCACCAAGGTCGGGAACAGAGGTTTAATCCTATTGGTTGAAGGGTTTAACAGCTCCCTATAAAAGGGCTGCTGTCAGACTCAACCTTCATTGGATTGTTCTTACTTGTTGTTGTTAATAAAGAGCTGTTGTTATCATTAAGCCTGTGTGTGCCTATCCATTACCCAATCTAACACTCACTTTCTTGAATCCCAAGAACCCTCTCTAGATACATTGCCAAAATATCCATGATTATGAGGCAGGTTTAAGTATTCTACCAGACTATTTAACAGCTCCAACACTTTTACTGTTGAAAGAAAGAAAAGGATCAATTTTGTACAGATAGTCCTCGACTTACAACAGTTCATTTAGTGACCTTTCTAAATTGCAACGGTCCTGAAAAATGTGACATAGGACTATTTTCACACTTACGACCGTTATGGCATCCCCATTATCATATGATCAAATTTCAAATGTTTGGCATTTGACCCATATTTATGACCATTGCCGTATCCTGGGTTCATGTGATTATCTTTTGTGACCTTAATATAAGCAAAGTTAATGGGGAAGCCACATTCACTTAACAACTATGTTACTAACATAACAACTGCAGTGATTCACTTAACAACTATGGCAAGAAAAGTCATAAAACTCACTTTACAAATGTTTCACTTAACAACAGAAATTTTGGATTCAACTGTGGTCATAAGTCAAGGACTATCTATATTTCCACTGCCATCTTCTCAGAAATGTTGGAATGGGATGGGGGTAGGGAGCATACATGGCACAGAAAAAAACACAAAGACAATACAATTGCCTTTTACTTTGGTTCCAATAGAGTCTGGTAGCATCTTTTGAGATTTTATTAAAAAGCATAAGTTGTTGTGAACTATGCTCTCTTCAACAAATGTATGAAGTGGTTAAGCTGACTAACATATCTCTCCCCTGCGTTATCATTTTTTTCCTCTTGGGTGAATCTTGCAGTGATTGCATAAAATTATGGTAACCACCATATTATCAAAAGAAACTTCCTGAAATATAGCTTATGTCAAAAGGAGAAAGAACCATTTTTCTCTAGTCATTCTTTATTAAGATATATTTATTTTCTTCACACAATAACTGGCATAGCTGAAGATCAGTACTGAGGAAAACTCCCTAAGTGTCTTAGTTCAACAAGGATCTAGGTGTAGAATTAAGTGTTTAAAACAGATGGATTTGCATCTCTATTGTAATGTTTACTCATAATGCTTTGAACTATGTCTTTTGAAATGAAAATAAGTGTGTCTCTTCCAAGCATTTTCTACATAGGACAAACTGCCTATAAATTCTCTCTGCTTTCTTTTCCATAAGAGATGAAGCAAAACAAAACAAAATTGCACCTGAAACTTTTATTATCTCATGAAAATGTATAATTCTAGGAGGGGGTGGGGTAGATAAAGAGAGAGAGAGAAATATAATTTAACATTTTTTTTTGCCAGAAATTGCTGTTCCATCTCCTATTGCAATTCAGCACGTCTTATCTGAATGTGCTTTTGATAAAATTCTCAAGGGCCCTGATAGCTTTGTGTCACTGGAACTTTTGCAGATCTTCAGGCTAAGTTTCACCAGACCTGAAAGTAATATTAACACTAATAAATCTTAGTACATGGCAGATCTTTTGAAGAATGACTAATATCTTTCTCTTCCTCCTCCCCCCAAAATCAATTACTGATCAAAGGAACTATCAAAGCCAATTTTATTTCCTTTTTAAAAATAATTATTAGGTTTTAAGGGAAAAAGTCTATTACAAATGAAATATAAAAGATGTCAGTTACTTAGTCTTAAAAAAGCCTATGAGGTATTTAAATGATGTGCCCACAGTTTGATGGGAAATGAATCTAAGACATAGAAGGTAGTGACAGAGCTGTCAGATGAGAAATCAATCACGGATTGACACCCACAAATGACAAAAATGATTTGTAAAGGGAGGGCATTAAGGAATAATTTTGCAGCAGTCTTCAGAAATCTATTGTAGAACACCTTTCTAGAAAACTTTTTTTTAAAAAAATAGTAATAATAATAGCCTTGAGTTGAAAAATACCAGATCCACAGTTGACAGTTCACCAAAAGATATTCTTCAGTGATAGAACATTAAGGGGTTTTACAAGGTCATCTTGTGGCAACTGTTTTAGGGACTTCATACAAAAGGTGTTTTAAATTTGTGGTGCCTTTGTGGAAAATCTGGGTTACCAAGCCTTGCAACCATTGCTTTCATACATTTGTGGCAGTATGACAATAATGCCTGTATATCAGTGGTGAAATGTGAACAATTTTGCCACCGGTTCTCTGGGCATGGCTTGGTGGGGGTCATCCTTCATCCAGCTGCAGGCATCTTCTCAGTTCCAATGGGAAAGGAATGCTGCCTAGACATAACATTCTCCCCTTCATCTTTACAACCCACCTTTCCACAGCTATAGAGTGGCAAGCCTGAAGCATTATTACATCCATTTACTCACAACCCTAAAAGGTAATAGAAAAAGAATACAAAGGGTACAATAAAATATGGCTACACGCATGTCATCTTCAGAGTCAACACTGATTGAGACTGCGTCAGTTGCAGCATGAATATTCACACAACCTTTTATTCCATGCATGAAAGAACAAGGGAAGTAGCTCAAATTAGCATCCTTGTCAATGTAGCATGTTGGCCAAAAGCATTAGGGTCAACAACAGAGAATGAAGTAATTACTTAAATCCCCCTTGTTAGATTGGGTAATGGATAGGCACACATAGGCTTAATGGTAACAACAGCTCTTTATTGAGTACAACAAGTGAGAACAATCCAGCGAAGGTTGAATCTTACAGCAGCCCTTTTTAGGGAGCTGTCAAACCCTTCAACCAATAGGATTAAACCTCTGTTCCCGCCGGAACAGAGGACCTTGGTGGAAACCACTGTAGTTAGTATAAGTATCTAACACCTCCCCCCCCCTCTTGGATGGAACAATCCTACTTTTTATGTAGTCACGCAGGTAGGCGGGCTTTTGGGTAGCTCTGCCTGACCTGCGCAGTTCAGTAGGAAGGGTTTCTTTGGACAGGTCAGACGGACCTGTTTTCTCTGCAGCTCCGCTTGGTGGAAACTCCTGGAATCTTTCACAGGCCGCGGCTGGAGCTTCTAGAGCTGGTTCGTTTGGAGCTCACTGTGGGCCTGCAACATAACCAGATAAGTTTCTCGGTACCCTTAGACCAGTGGTTGGCAAGCCGCGGCTCACGAGCCACATGTGGCTCTTTACACATTTTAATGTGGCTCTTCTGTGAGCCGGGCGCCCACTCCCCTCCCTCCTCTCGGGCACTTCAAAACAAGCGCCCCTTTCCCTTTTTTCTTTTCGACCCACAATGATTAGGGAGGATCCTGAAGTCGGGCGGGGACGAGAAGCGAGGAGGCAGAAAAAGAAACGGAGGCTAAGGAGCTTCCCCCCACCCCCTCCCAGCAAAAATCTAACCGGGGAGCCGGGCGGCTCCCCGGTTAGATTTTTGCTGGGAGGGGCGGGGGGAAGCTCCTTGGCCTCCGTCTCTTTTTCTCCCTCCTCGCTTCTTGGGGCTCCACCAATGGGGGAGCAAGGCCCGCCCAGCGCCAGGCTTTGGGCTAACACAGAGGTCTGCAAAGTTGCCTGTTTTAAGACTGGTGGACTTCAATTCTCAGAATTCTGGGAGTTGAAGTCCACCAGTCTTAAGAGCCAATTTTGCAGATCCCTGGGCTAATATGATTGATGCCCTTGGTGTACTTTAATTCTTAGAATTCTGGGAGTTGAAGTCCACAAGTCTTCAAGCTGTCAGGTTTGAAGACCCTGGGTTTTTTTTCCTAAAGGGTTGGGGGTGCGAGGGTCTTGCAACTTGACAGCTTTAAGACTTGCATGCTTCAATGCCAGAGTTCCTGAGCCAACATGACTGGAGGAGGAATTCTGGGAGTTGAAGTCCACAAGTCTTCAAGCTGTCAGGTTTGAAGACCCCTGGTTTTTTTTTCTAAAGGGTTAGGGGTACAAGGGTCTTGCAACTTGACAGCTTTAAGACTTGCGTGCTTCAAATGCCAGAGTTTATTGAAACTAAAAACAGTGTACCATCCTATGTATTTTCAGTTTTAAAAATGTGGCTCTCAAAATAAATTTCAATTGTGGTTTTGGCGAGATTTGGCTCAGTTGAAAAAAAAGGTTGCCCACCACTGCCTTAGACCCTTCGACCAATAGGAACAAACCTCTGTTTCTGCCGGAACAAAGGACCTTGGTGGAAACCACTGCAGTTAGTACAATATCTAACACCCCTCATACTTCATTAGTATGTAATGGTATCCTGCGTTATCATCCCTTATTTATTAGCCTTGAATGAGAAACAGAAAGGCAGGTGCACCTTGGCATAAAATGACCAAAATATGCATAAACATGTATCAAAGAAATTTCTCAAAATTATTTGGTGAGGAGTGAATATCTTTTCCTATATACCTAAAATAAAGGCAGACCTCAACTTATGACCATTATTAAGATCAGAACTTCTACAGCTGAGCAATATGGTCATTAAGTAAGTCTCACCTGGTTTTACAATCTCTTTTGCTTTGGTTGGTAAGTGAATCCAGCATTTCCCACTTTGCTTGCCTTCCCTAGGGAAGGTCACAAATGCCATGACTAAGAATACCGCAATTGACATAAATACACACTGGTTTCCAAACACCTGAATTTTGATCATGTAACCATGGGGATTCTGTGACCAGCTATAGGTCACTTTTTACAGCATGGTTGTAACTTTAAACTCATTAGATAAATCAGGGGTGTCCAGCTGGGGAATTCTGGGAGTTGAAGTCCTCAAGTCTTAAAGTTCCCAAGTTTGGACACCCCTGAGATAAATGGTTGTTGAGGATTACCTCTAATGTGTGACCAGTTTCTGATAAATATGTATTTATGTATTTATAAATGTATTTATGCAGGCCTGAGGGCTACATTTCCCACTTCTCTATTTCCTTATCCTCCCCTTTACCCTTCTCTTTCATACAGATCTATAGATTCACCCAAGGACAGACAAGAATGGTTTAAAAGCCCTATATTTGCGACGATAAATTTCATTTTTTTAAAAAAAGATTAGTTTTCAAAAAAAAAAGTCGGCTAAGGAAAAGATTAGGATCTTTCTCTTCATCCATAATGCTCTTACTCCAGTTTATGCCGTTGTAACTCTACACCGCCAGGGGGGGGAAATTTAAAAAGAAGTTTATGAACTGTAATTTCCACTTCATTGTCTTCCTTCATATTATTGTTTGTCTCTTTTTTGCTGAACTCTTCCATTTTGTGGAGAAAAATTACATGAATTTGTCCTCCATTTCCCTGTTTGTTTGTTTGTTTTTGTTACATATCATTCTTGTAATGGTAGAGGGCTTCTTCTATGAATTTAAAAATGACTGAGTACTTCCTCTCTGAGGCAAATGTTTTAATGCTTCTGTTATCCTATCCCTCTTTCCTCCCTCATGTGGCATTGTGGCAGAGACATTCTAAGAACTTCTTGCATTCCAAATGATGTTTAATAGGGCTACTGCATCTGGGCTGCAAAAATCTAGACTTCCAGAAGATGAAAACAAAGGATTTGGAAACTTTCATTGCTGTCATGATGATTATCCATAGGTTTTCAGCCTAGCTTTAGTACTTCTGATTCCAGGCTACTTGTAGGAAAAATCTTTCCATACTATTTGTTTGTTTGTTGCATTGATTTTTTAATAAAAATGGATGTAAAAGTAATAATTTAGTTTTAAACAAGTTCTAAAATATATTCTATAATAAAATTAGTCTGTATAAGGGAAGTTTTAAGGCAACCCTGTAAAAGACAAGAAACAAACTAATAATGTGGGTTTAACATTCCAATACAATTTTTTTACTTTTCTGTCAGATGTAAACAAAATCAGCTTCACATAAAACACATTCTTTTTTTTTTTTAAAGAATATTGTGGAATGATCTTGGAATGCATAGCAATAGCAATAGACTTATACATTACTCATAATGCTTTACAGTACTCTCTGAGTAGTTTACAAATGTCAGCGTATTGCTTCCAACAATTTGACTTGGAAGGATACAAGGCAACCTTGAGTCGGTGAGGATTGAACTTCTGGCTGTGGGCAGAGTTAGCATGCAATACTGCATTCTAACCACAACTCCTAACATATGTTAATGTATGATACAGGGAGGCACAGATGCTGTATAATTATGTAATGATGCTACACCATTGAAGACTAAGGAAAGTTTATTTTCATGTCCATATTTTGGCTTAATACTATTTATGAATAACACCAACCTTAAAAGACTGCCTTAAAGATAGGAAAATCAGAAATTATGGAATTTTTGCTATCTCAAACCTTCCATAGTAGGAAATTATAATACTCCTGGATATCGAGGAGGAGAAAAACAATATCTCATAGCTAAATCTGATAGAAAAGACGTGATTATGAGGAATAGTTAGGCAAAAGAGCTAGAATCCTCTCTTGGTTTGGAATGTCACATATGAAGTGCCAAACAGCCACAGACTGAACTTTATTAGATAGCCAATTATTGGTTTTTGGCAGGAAGATTTTTTGTTAGGCAAAAAAGAACAAGAACTCCTCACACTAGGCAAATGACTGGTCAAAATTTTCCCTCAAGCAAGATGTTTCTTGATCCCCAGATCCCTTATAATGAGATAATGAAAGCAGCACGTTACTCCTTCCAGATACCTGCTCATACTCATCAGGATTCCTGTCCATTATTTATTTATTTACTAAATTTAGAAACCATCCATCCCCCTCACAGGGGGATTGTTACAACTGTTTGTTAAATATTCTTTAAATAAAATAAATTGGAAAGTAATCACCAGCCTCTAGCATTATATCTATTTGCTGTCACGCTTTCTTGCTTCTAGACCCATATACCATGGCAGCCATTTTGTAAATTTGTCTCCTGGGTTGCATATAATGCTGGCTACTAAAGTTAGAAAAGCAGAAATTATCTTAATTCATTTTCTTTGAAATAGAGCAGGCATTGATTTGATTATTCCCCAGGATGTTATTTAATTTGCATTTTATATATTAATTAACTTTTTCTCTATATGGATTGTTTTCCTCACATGGGGAGATATATGGGAGATAATTAGTATAAATAGTGGTCTTCTGTAGAGGCAAATGGCTTTTGAAATGTTTTCTGTCTGTAAGGTCCAACCGACACATGCTCAGAAACAGCACATTTCACTTTAATAATTCCATTCAATCTCTATAGTTGTTTCCTGGCCAAGTGCTAATAATGCTATATTTAAGATGCAGAGATGAAGGAAGCTGATTGGTATAAATTTGATGTTTTAATTGTCCTGCTGGATGATGAAAGGAATATTCACTGTTCTGCATTTCACTGAATTAATAATTATAGTGAGAGGCTCCCAGGCCAAGAATGGAAGAACAGCTTTTCAATCACTGCCCCTGCATTTCAATCGAAGCGCCATGCTGTAAAACAAGGTGTAAATCAGTTTAAGAACATAGAATTGCATTCAATGCTTTGTGGTTTATGATTCCCAAATGACCTTCATCTATCTTCCTTAGCTGAAGAGGTGTATAATTGAACTAAGGGGTAGCTTGACTAATGAATATAAGAGCAGCAGCTCTACTGCACTTGGTTAATAGCATAGTAGGTTTGCTCCCTACATATTTGAAATATAACAAAATATTCCAGCACATTTAATTCTTCTGTTAGAGGTGAGTTCTTTAAAATGTGATTATAAACTAATCTATTTAATGTCTGCTCACAAATGACCGAAAGGAGAAAACCCAATGCTTCCTTTTTTTTAAGAAGGCCAGATCCTGAAGATGAAACTCAAATACTTTGGCCACCAAATGAGAAGGAAGGACTCACTGGAGAAGAGCCTAATGCTGAGAAATATTAAGGGCAAAAGAAGAAAGGGATGACAGAGAATGAGGTGGCTGGATGGAGTCACCGAAACAGTAGGTGTGAGCTTAAATGGACTCCGGAGGATGGTAGAGAACAAGAAAGCCTGGAGGAACATTATCCATGGGGTCGCGATGGGTGGGACATGACTTCACAACTAACAACAACAACAACACTAGCCCACAATTGTAGTCATTGTAAAGATTTGCCTTCTCTTCCTTTTACTCTTCTACTTCTTCCATCTCATGTCCTTCTGTAAGTTTGCAGGTATAAGGAATAACAGCATCTCTATGTGTAAGTACATAAATATTACAATAAAAGATTCAATGGCATCGCATGATTTGGGAGTTCTAGCAATTTCTCTAAGGAAAGAAATAAGCTCTAATTGTTGGGATAGATGAATGGTTAGTGACGACATTCACATTGGTATGATATGCAAGCTCTGCAGCAACATAAAAGTTTTTGTGGCCATCTTATTTTCTTCAGCTTACAGTGTTTACCCACTGGTCAAGTGACCATGCAAAAGTATGTGTTCAGCTTTATTGTGAAGTGATCACAATGTCCCACAGACATTCAAATTCCTGATTTTTTAAAAGTATCATCTTCACTTCTAAAAACATGAATAATATAAAATTCTATTCTGTTATTCAAATCTGAAGAGTTAAATGTGGCTATAAATGAAATTCTACTTCTTATTTTACATAATATTAGAAATTAGTTTATAGAAATTAGTATATGAAATTAGTTTTCTGCCTGCAGTTAATAGTTTTCAGTTAGACATATGAGCATGTGTGGGTTCCCAGCAATGAAAGATGTGAAAATCTACAAAGAAGATCATCTTTTCAATGGCACCATGCCAATTATAGAATCCTCAAGTCTACACACCTTTCAGGACCATATGTATGCATTTAAGGCATGACTACAGTCTCAGAGACTGACATTTTCTTGCTAGGTAATATGCACTGGATTTGCATTCATTTTATGGAAAGTACCATGGGAATTCTAATATTTATATGATTTAAATAAGTGAATTAAATTGTGCCAAATGAAAAGCAATTTCAATCAAATGAAAAGCAATTTGGAAATGCACTCCTGCTTTGGCAAGTATCCATGAGAAACTACATCCCGTATTGTAGACATCCCTAACAGCACAGTCACAGATTTATTCAGGTTCCATTTAATCCTAGGATATTTCTTGGAATGAGAATTAAAATGCAGACTCAATGGAGGTACTTGTGTAATTAATATAATTTTATAAAAGAATAGCAGCCTTTGATACACTCCAAAGACATTGATAGCAAGCAAGGGTGAAAGAAGTCTGTAGCTGTACTATCTCACAAAATAAGTAGGTCATTGATGGAATTTTGGATACTTTGTTGTGTCTAGAGAATGTGTCATTTATATAGGGCATCTGTGAAATCTTTTGGAACAAAACGGGTTGATAATTTCTTTCTTTTTTTTAGAGGAAGGATAATTTCTCTAACAGTGTTTCAGGGGAACTCCTGTTTTTCAGGAACTCCTGTTAACAGTGATAAACATCATTACTAAAAAGGCCCAATGGGACGCCCTCACTTCTGTGTCCTCTCTTGGGATTACAGTAACTAAAATGTAAGGGGACTGTAACCTGTGGGAGAAGTGATATTTTACAATGAAAGGCAGAACAGTCATACAACTCTAGGGCAGCTAATAACGAAATAAATAATTACTTGTGCATTCATATTCCACACTTGAAAATTAGTCCAAAATTCTCTTGTTTCTAAATCATTTTCCCATGAGACTGATGAGAACCGTTGGGGAGGGGTGGAACAGAAGAATTTATATGTCCAACACTTGAATAAAGTATGTTAAACGGAAGCTGTGAAATACAGAACAGCATGAGTTTAAATTTTCCCATTCCAGGACTGACTGCAGTAGCAGATACCTGCATCTGAGATACAGAATGTGATTTTGCCACATAGCCAAAGAAAGAAAATCTAATTACAGAGAAACTAATAAAGGTTCTAACACTCCCTTGTGGGGGGGCTTAGCTCTAAGTAAGAACATGAAACCTGTCTGGGAGGAATAAGGCAGGAGACAGCTGTACCTTTTTTCAATTTCACACCTTCACTACCTGCCTATACCGGTTAAAATATAAGCCTGATGATCCCGTGGCATTTGCTCTGACATGTGGCTGATGCCTGCAGTGGCACAGTGCCAGCACTTTCTTCTCAAAACTCCACTATTGTTGCACCTGCAGTATTTGCCGAGAAAATAATAGAGAAATCAGCTTTATAAGCTGTCACCTTCATCAGACCAACTTGCCCATAAACTGCTGCACGGAAAGAGCAGCTATTCCATTACATTTTGAAAAGCCTTCTGCATGCAACTTAGCTTATATTTAATAGTGGAGGGCGCAGACCCCAAATACTGTATTGTTTGCAACTGTTCTGTTTCACCACCATTTTATCACCCTTTTCCTATTTATTGCATTTTAAAATCAGTGGTTATATTTATAGCATCTATAAGCATTTAGCACATTTAGTGGATTTAATCATCCGTCAAAAGGTAAAGCCACGTTTCACTTTTTTTGCCTCAAACAAATGTCATTATCCAGGTTAATAGCTAAATATAGAGGTCATTAATGAGAAGGTAAAATTTTGTTCTCTTTTTTTGTATTTTTATTTTTTATGCTAGCCTTTTTAATATACTAGTTCAACATAATCATACTGGGATACCAAAGAACCTATTATTACTCACAGAACTTCCAATATATACTGCTGAGCAAGTATATTGTTATACAACTTACACCTGATTAGGAACAAAATAACCCAGTTCATCTTAGTAGATGACTTATATGCAGAATTGACACAAATATGGTCTCTTCATAATAAAATGCATCATTTTCTTTGGGAGGTTTGGCATCTTTGGGAAACTATTTTATGGTGATTTAGTCCTATCTAGCTGAACATTCTTAAAAACAAGTTAAAAGATTACTGCTTAATATTATGACTATAAACGTACAGAATTACTTGTGGGTCTATTGTGTCTCTCATACTCTTCAACATTAAATCACTTTAGACCTTACAGTTGCAAGTCAGCAGTCAACTTGGAATATTGAGTCTTGCTCTCTTTTTTAATTACTAAGGAATTGTGAACGTTTTGAACTCAGTGAAATATGTGAAGTAGAAAGGAAAAGCTTAATGCAGAAACAATGGAATTCTCTTGAGCAGTAGCCAATCCAGGAGTAGGGATTTAGTCTGTTCTTGATTTTAAAACCACTTTCCTTCTAATCTATAATTAAAATTTAGATAAGCTTTTGAAAATGGATTGTGCTTTCCTTATTCAATGAAAGGCTTTAATAGTTTGGTACCAATTCAAAATACATTTAAATGAATTCCTGAACAGCCCTCTTTATAACACGTAGATTTATTTATTTATATCCCACCTATTTTTATACATAACTCGAGGTGAAAAATGTACCTAATACTCCTTCTTCCTTCTGTTTTCTCCATAACAGAAACCCCATGACATGGGTTGATCTGAGGTCACCCAGCTGGCTACAGCAGGTCAAGAATTCACAGATTTCTGGTATGTAATTTGATGCCTTAACCACTAGACTAGGGTATCAAACTCCCGGCCCACGGGCCGGTTACATCACATGCTGGCCACACCTGGATTAGCAAAGGGAAAAAAGTCATGATGCACCATGTGATGCCACTGTGATGCCACGAGTTTGACACCCCTGTACTAGGCCAATTGGCTATTATAAAAATACTATAATAATATGATATATTGTTCAGCTTTAATTAGATAGTAAAAAATTATGTTATGGAAAGGTTAATGCGCCACAATTGAAATTGCGAGGAACCTGTAAAAAAGCTGGGGAAAGTGCCTAGTTTAGCTACTACAGTTGTAATAACAGATTATATACATACATACATACATACATACATACATACATACATACATACATACAGTTCTGAAGGACACTGGGCTGGTTCATGGAGTATTGGATTATCGCTGGCTATTTTACCGTCTTCTGAATTATAGTATGTTTTTTAAAATAGTGGCTAGGAAACAACAATGGAAGGGTGCTATTTTTTTCCATCCAGATTGGTCAGCTTCCCAGTTCCTTCAGCTGACCACTGTGAATGTTTGACTAGATGAATCTATGGCCTGATCCAGCAGGATACTTCTTATGTTTATATCTATCGCTTTAGCCTAGTTTCAGTGAATATAGTTGTCCAAATAGCATCTCTCAACCAGTTCCTATCTTAGACTGAGAATTTATACTGATTCCCTGAATTAGAGACTTAATTATTTATTTCTTGATGTCCTTGATAAAGGAATACTGAAAAGGCAACACACCTTTTTACTGATAATCTAATTCACAGCCATCAATACTAATATTTCAAAGAGATGTGAGAATTTTAGGCAGTAAAATATATGTTCATTGAAAATATAGAGTGATACTTATCTGGGAAATTACATTTAGATAGAATGCCTAAATAACTTAGCTGTACAGATTCTTAATAAAACTATGGGATGCTAGGTCATTTGCTAGAGCACATGTAGCCTGGCAAGGTATCACCTCTATTATCTGAAAAATAAGGATTGTTAGAGCAAAAAGTAAAACTGGAATAATGATAGCCTTGAGAATATTGATTTTCCCTCTCCATAAAAAGGGGGAGGGATATGATTGTTATTGTAAAAAGGGAATGTAAAGGAATGAAACAGGGGAATCCTACTACTAACTTAGAGTACACCCACTAAACTTAGTGGCCATTAGACTGAGAAGATGTAATAAGGTGATGCATATCAAAGTAGATTCTCTACAGGTGATAATAATCATTTACTACAAACAAACTGATTTAAGAAAAATAGATAGGGGGAAAACTAGAGAACAAAGCTATGGATCAAAATATAACTAACAAAATTTTTAAGTAAACTATACAACGTACTGCTTCCATGAAGTTAGGTAGCCAATCCAGCATCTTTTATTCTGAACTAAAATCATGTTAAAACTGTGTGGCATATTTAATAGTCACATACAGTATAAATATGAGTCTTCATACGACCTATATTGATTACTCCAATTGGACTGACTAACATTCTTCACTGAATAGTAGCTACTCATTTCTAGAATTTATTCATAAATCCAGATGGCCAATTTCACATAACATTTAAAGACTTGTGGTCCAGTCTGATAAACATGTATTTAGTTGGGAGTATGTAAAGGAAATATGCAAATCAAGACATGAATTATGTCCAATGTACAAAGCAATATGTTCTACAGTAACATCTATCACCAAGCTTTTCCTCTGGGCAGGTCCATCAGCAGACTAATTAGTTACAGCTGTAACCTGGAGGAGTAATTGAAACAATGCATCATCATGTATCTGATAATAACAAACATTTCTAGTTAATGGAAACAAGAACTTATCGTATGTATTCTGAGTCACTAACATAGTAGCAGTCAAGAATGATAACCTGTTAACTACTTAACTACAAAGCTCAGGTCTACCATTCTTACAGGCAGTAGTTCCTGCTCTTCATAATTTACTTCTTCAACAATCAGTATTTCAGGCATAAATGTGGATGCAAAAATAAACATAAACTGTTTTGATTACCTCATTACAATTTGGTGAGCAATTGGATGGGGAGGATACAAGTTACTATTGCTTTATTACCGCTTTCACTGGTTCCTACATATTCTATAATTAAGTCTATGCCTGGACAGAGAGCAGTAATTCATTATCCATCAGCATTGCTTCTAAAAAACTTCCTGCTAAATCTTCAACATATTGATCTCTGAGTAATTCCACAGAAGTTAATGGAGTTTTTATTTGATCTGTAGGACACCAGTAAGTTTTTCAAAATATTTTCATTCTACTCTTTAACCTAAAAAGTTCATAGAGCTGTCTAACAGACATAACACCAAAGTAAAAATAAAAAGGAAGGGAGCAGATTCAAGGATCAAGTTAAATGCTAGTCCTACATAATGATTGGTTGGGTGCAAGCTTGGGTGAAGAGCCTGAGGGAGCTTTTCAATAAAACTGTTGGAATACCTTGATTCCTATCTTATTTCAACAATATTCTTTGAACTCAGGTCAGAAATAAATCGCCATTTTAAGTATTTAAACCTACTTTCTCATAAAATATTTGAAGAGCTGGATATGTGGGGGATTGGGGGGGAGACATTCTTATATAGAATGAAAGGTATACGTTAAATCTGTTTTTCTTAAGAGTTAATGTTAAAACATTAGGTTGTCCAAAATGACACATCAGCTGGGTTCACATAACATACTAATTCAAAATGTGTTTTTGTGGGCTTGGCATAGTGTATTATCTCTTCCTTTCTTTGGACAAATGACCAAATCACTTTGTACAAATAAATTGTTTTTCCTGTAGATTTTCAAATGCTGAATTTCTCCATTTTTTAAAAAAATCACCATTTAAAAAATGGTGGACATTCTCTTTCTTACTTATAAATTATCTGAGTCACATCAGGAGACAAGCACAGACAATATGGCAACTTTCTACAAGCAACATTTTAAAACTCAAATATCATTCTGGGAAAAAAAAGAAATAGAAATATGAGACAGAAATTATGTGGTTTTGGTGATGACAAAAAAACTTACAGAAGAAATTGTCTTACCTATTTTCCTTTTTCTTTACATTACATATCAAATTACAATTTTTGAAGAGCTAGTCAAATCCCAAGAAAAGATAATAATGTAACAGGAAATGTTTCCTAGTATAATTCTGGATGAATTAAGTTTTAAGTCTAGAAAACATATTACACTTGAGAAACGGGAATTATAAATGCAACAAAAGTACAAGAGAAAAGATCTCCTCCTCATGCTTCTAGATTATGGAATACAGTGTCTTTGGAGTACTCCTATTCTCTCAGGATTTAGAGTATCGGTGAAGTTTCCCTTTTCACCAGACTTTAAAGTATTAGTTTTATTTTTACCTACTTTGGAATTAATTTTATTCCACAATTATAACTTTTACATTCTGTTTTCTTTTTTAAATTTTGCCAACCAATCTGATGAAAAGACGGGGATCTTTACCAATACTCTAAATCCTGAGATTTCGGAATAGAGAATAGGGGGGGAGGGGAAACTTAAGAGAAAGATAAAACTGGTTAAAACTATTTATTTTACCATTTATTTAACAGGAATTCAGGCTACACATCCAAGTTGTCTAGATCCATATATAGAAAGCTTCCAATATATTCATAGCACATTTAGAATCTAGAAAAAATGTTTTAACAACAGACACATTTCTATGTAGAGTGTTCATCTGTTATTAGCTTTTATTATTTCATTTTCATTTCATTACCGGTTGAGGTTTTCTTTGTTCTTAAAAACTATGTGTCCTTTAGAAGTCAATTCCAAAACACATTGTTTCATACCCACATACAGAGATACAATACAATACAATAGTAGAATTGGAAGGGACCTTGGAGGTCTTCTAGTCCAACCCCCTGCCTAGGCAGGAAACCCTATACCGTTTCAGACAAATAGCTATCCAACATCTTCTTAAAGACTTCCAGTGTTGGGGCATTCACAACTTCTGGAGGCAAGCTGTTCCACTGATTAATTGTTCTAACTGTCAGGAAATTTCTCCTCAGTTCTAAGTTGCTTCTCTCCTTCATTAGTTTCCACCCATTGCTTCTTGTTCTACCCTCAGGTGCTTTGGAGAATAGTTTGACTCCCTCTTCTTTGTGGCAACCCCTGAGATATTGGAACACTGCTATCATGTCTCCCCTAGTCCTTCTTTCTCTTAAGCTAAACATACCCAGTTCCTGCAACCGTTCTTCATATGTTTTAGTCTCCAGTCCCCTAATCATCTTTGTTGCTCTTCTCTGCACTCTTTCTAGTCTCCACATCTTTTTTACATCGTGGCGACCAGAACTGAATGCAGTATTCCAAGTGTGGCCTTATCAAGGCATTATAAAGTGGTATTAACACTTCACGTGATCTTGATTCTATCCCTCTGTTGATGCAGCCTAGGACTGTGTTGGCTTTTTTGGCAGCTGCTACACACTGCTGGCTCATATTTAAATGGTTGTCCACTAGGACTCCAAGATCCCTTTCACAGTTACTACTACTGAGCAAGGTATCACCTATACTATACCTGTGCATTCCATTTTTGTTGCCTAAATGTAGAACCTTACTCTTTTCACCATTGAATTTCATTTTATTAGATAGTGCCCAATGTTCAAGTTTGTCAAGATCCTTCTGTATCTTAAGCCTATCTTCTGGAATTGTGGCTATTCCTGCCAGCTTGGTGTCATCTGCAAATTTGATGAGTTCCCCATTTATTCCCCCATCCAAATCATTGATGAAGATGTTGAAGAGTACTGGGCCTAAAACAGAGCCTTGGGGTACTCCACTGCATACTTCCTTCCATGTAGATGCAGTTCCATTGAGGACTATACGTTGAGTGTGGTTGGTCAGCCAGTTACGAATCCATCTGGTGGTGATGCTGTCAAACCCACATTCTTCTACTTTATCTAGTAGTAGGTTATGGTCTACCTTATCAAAAGCCTTACTGAATGATAGAATGATAGAATGATAATGATAAGCATTCAGGTACTACCACAAAAGATAAAAACTCATTTTACCTCATGCAGATCAACTTTAAACATAGTGAGTTCAAAAGTTAACCTCAATATTAGTGAATTGACAGACTGTGCATAAAATTCCCTTTCTTTAAAAAAAGAAAAGAAAAAGAATGGTAGGACAAAATGCAATACTAATAAAAACAATATTTTCATATCATAATATATGCAAGATAAAAGCTCGGTAAATAATTCATTGACTCATCCCTTATTTGCTTTATTAACAAATCACATGGCTGGTCTAAAAGTTTAAATATCTTTGCAGATGAAACAATCTAATGACCAGAAGAAATAATTAACAGAGAAACTAAACCTCCATTTTTCCTGTTCTAGTTAGTTAGTTAGTTAGTTAGTTAGTTAGTTAGTTAGTTAGAAGATTTATACAGCTCCTCATCTTATCTATTTATATAAAAACGGCTCTGTGTGAGTGTGTGTGTGTGTGTGTATGTTTCAGCATAACTCTGGAATGCCTTGAGCAATTTCAACCAAACATTGTACAAAGATGACTTACTCTCTGGAAACAAATATTGCAAGGGTAAGACACTTACCCTTGGGGGAGGGGGGGTTTCTGTTAAGACACAGCCTGTTGTACCTTAAAATAGCTTCTACTGTACAGTGCAGTGGAGTTGCCATGGTAATGGTAACAGTACTCCACAAGGGGGCTCCCTCTGGTAAGGGGGAAAATCCAACATTAGAAATTACTTTTGGTCTGGACATTTTCCCCCTATAAATAAATACCTGGGCAATGCCAGGTTATCGGCTAGTATACCATAAGACAGGAGTGCTCACAAAACAACAATATTTACTCTATCATTCATCTATCTATCTATCTATCTATCTATCTATCTATCTATCATCTATCTATCTATCTATCTATCTATCTATCTATCATCTTCTACATAAACTCACTCAGTTGTGGATTAGACAGTAGATCAATTCAAGATATTATCTCCCCATACTCCCATCTCACTTTATGCATTACAGTGACCTTGCCAGACAATAAAATGTGTCTGTTGACCCTACCTCTCTTTGATTTCTTGTTTGGATTCACTGTTTTCCTATGCATAGAGAATATACATTGCTGCAACAAGCAATTTTCAATATTCCTCACACTGTTTGAAACCTGGACTTTTATGTTTTCACTGGACTCAGGGCGCTGAGAGTAGACATCTCCCTGCAACAAAAGCACAAGGCTAGTCCCTTGCTCATGCTCTGTTGTTTTTTAAATAGAGGAATAAAATGATTTTATGATGAATTGCAGTAATAATTCATTTTTATATCATATGGATTCATATGTTTTTAACAATTATTCCTTGCTGAAATTGCATTTTAATTTCAAGGAATCTGTCTTCATAGCAGAGGTTTATTTCTATTACTGTCAATCCAACATGAGCAACATCAAGTAACGATTGTAAACAATAATAAAGCACAGTTGCAAAATTAAAATTAAATATCTGAAATTAACATAATTAAAATATCTGTCTGAATTCTAACTAAACTAATTGCACTGAAACATAGGAACAAATATGGTAGCTACCCTGTGACTTTTGCTATATATACTGCATATAAAGTTTATAAATCTAAGACTGATTCTGTTAATTTTGTAACCCAGAGTAAAGTAAGCAATTGTCTCCCATTAAAACTGGGGTGGGGGGCATGATGGCTTAGTGGTTAAAAACGCTGAGCTTGTCAGCTGGAAAACTGACGGTCCGGATTAGAGACTGGGGTGCCATGCAACAAGGTGAGCTTCCATTACCTTCCCCAGCTCCTGCCCATCTAGCAGTTTAAGTGCATGAAACGTATACCAATCAGTAACACTTTGGTGGAAATGTAACAGTGTTTTGTGCACCTCTGCATAAAGTGATGCTGGCCCCATGACCATGGAAATGCCTTCAGACAACTCTGGCTCCCTCAGCTAAGAAACTGATATAAGCACTACCCCCTAGAGTCAGACATGACTCGACATGACTGGACAGGAGAAACCTTTACTTTTTAAAACTGGGACATATTATCAGATGTATACACCAATGACAAATTCCTTGTGTGTCCAATTCTATTCTAAAAGGAAGAATTGCAGAACTCTCTACTCTTCTTGATATAGCAGAATTTTGGAAGTTGCAGCACTTTCCTCATTTCAATTCTCCCACCACTTGAAGTTATTTTGTCCAAGCTGCAATCCCATGAACTATAATCACTTTTAAATATCAATCATTTCAAAGAGTTAAGCAGACCACTAATGACCCAGTTGAAATGACTTGGGGTTGGCAAATCCTCCAACTAGTTAGTGGTAATAACACATAGCAATCATGAAAAGCAATAGATACGTATTGCCAACAAAGACAATTTTCCAGCCCATCCTTTGACAAATATAAGAAATATTTCTTAGCTATTTTACATGTATTTTTTATCTTTTATCTTTCACAAATGGAAAGGAATTTTAAAATGGAAGGAACTAACGGAGATTATTTTTAAAAGGACCGGTTCCAACATTTCATGTGTTGTATTCTTTATTGTTTGAGATAGCTTACTTCAATTCTGTAAGCCATAAACTTTTAGCATTCAAAGAAATCAGATGAAAATCATTCTGTCTCCTTCTATGGTTAATCATTTTCTAGAAATAAGCATGTGAAAGGATTCATCACTGAAAATATCCTTTAGATCCTCTGGGCAAGTCAAAACTCTTGCCAGACATTTGACATAAGGCTCTGTTGACTAAAATCTCTTCTGCTAGAACCAATAAATGATTAACAAGGAACTTCCTGACTCACTTTCCAGATGTTTGCAGAGACATCCTTGTACTACAATGACAAATGGAGCAGAATTAAATGAATGGTAAGGGATTTGGCTCTAACATAGCACTGCAGAGCCTGGCAGGATTCTGCCATTTAGTGAATGCCCCCAAGGCAAAATAATCTGGGCAACCACACAGCACAAAGGTTAAATATACATTTATTTATATATGCAGCAGTACTGCCCCAGCTGGTACTCATTAGATTTCAAGAGCAAAACTCCCATTTTTGGAAATGGGTGGTAATGGTAACAAATGCTTAATTAGATTGCAGAAAGGTAGCAGTTTGATCATTATTAGGCTATCTAACAACCCTTATGCTTCATTGTTTTTTTATTGGCTAATGAATTTTGTAATACTTGTTAAATCACATCTCTATAAGCCACGGTGTGTTAGGTTCTTAATAACAGCCCCAAAAACTATTGTTTTGGGAAAGTATAGGCTTGAATAAAAATACAATTCAGCAGATAAAGCAGACAACATTCGGCTTATTCATTCAAAGCTTTTAATCACAGTTATTTCTACTTTGAAGCTTTCAACCTGGACATCAGATTCACAGTTCATCAGAGAATCCTATTGTACTATTTTCATACATAGAGAATAGGAATTAGAAAAGAGTAGAGAAGAACAGATCAGTCTATCTGTGGTCTATGTCCTTTTCTCATATGTCCATTTTCTCATGTCTCTTCCATCGCAGGTATACATTAATCTGTGCTTCCTAAAATATCAGCTCACATAAGCACTATACTTGCATATACTTAGTGTGCTATTAGTAAATATATTTCATTTAAAGGAATACTTTTCCAAGTGTATTGTTTTTCTCTACATAACGTTTAAAAATATTGTTAATATTTTTAACTAAACATATATTAGCCTGGAAATGATAGCTCCTACTATAAAAACTGTATGCAGGCTAGGGTTCTTTAGTTTAAGAAAAAATCAGAGAAGCTGGAACAGGTTCAAGAAGGAGTAATGAAGATGATATAAAGAATAGAACCACGTCCTATAAGGAGAATTTTTAAAAGCTGAATTAATATTTAAAAGAGAAGATGATAAGGAACATATAAGCATTCTTTAAAAATCAAAAAGGATATAATACAAAGAGCTGATCTCTCCCATAAACAGGAAATGACATATTCAAAAAGACAGATTCCAACACAAGGAAGGGAGAACTTCTTGGTTCTTACAATACAATACAATAGTAGAGTTGGAAGGGACCTTGGAGGTCTTCTAGTCCAACCCCCTGCCTAGGCAGGAAACCCTATACGTTTCAAACAAATAGCTATCCAACATCTTCTTAAAGACTTCCAGTGTTGGGGCATTCACAACTTCTGGAGGTAAGCTGTTCCACTGATTAATTGTTCTAACTGTCAGGAAATTTCTCCTCAGTTCTAAATTGCTTCTCTCCTTCATTAGTTTCCACCCATTGCTTCTTGTTCTACCCTCAGGTGCCTTGGAGAATAGTTTGACTCCCTCTTCTTTGTGGCAACCCCTGAGATATTGGAAAACTGCTATCATGTCTCCCCTAGTCCTTCTTTCTCTTAAGCTAAACATACCCAGTTCCTGCAACCGTTCTTCATATGTTTTAGTCTCCAGTTCCCTAATCATCTTTGTTGCTCTTCTCTGCACTCTTTCTAGAGTCTCCACATCTTTTTTACATCGTGGCAACCAGAACTGAATGCAGTATTCCAAGTGTGGTCTTACCAAGGCATTATAAAGTGGTATTAACACTTCACGTGATCTTGATTCTATCCCTCTATTTATGCAGCCTAGAACTGTGATGGCTTTTTTGGCAGCTGCTGCACACTGCTGGCTCATATTTAAATGGTTGTCCACTAGGACTCCAAGATCCCTTTCACAGTTACTACTACTGAGCAAGGTATCATCTATACTGTACCTGTGCATTCCGTTTTTGTTGCCTAAATGTAGAACCTTACTCTTTTCACCATTGAAATTTCAGTTTAGTAGATAGTGCCCAATGTTCAAGTTTGTCAAGATCCTTCTGTATCTTAAGCCTATCTTCTGGAGTGTTGGCTATTCCTGCCAGCTTGGTGTCATCTGCAAATTTGATGAGTTCCCCATTTATTCCCTCATCCAAATCATTGATGAAGATGTTGAAGAGTATTGGGCCCAAAACAGAGCCTTGGGGTACTCCACTGCATACTTCCCTCCATGTAGATGCAGTTCCATTGAGGACTACACGTTGAGTGCAGTTGGTCAGCAAGTTACGAATCCATCTGGTGGTGATGCTGTCTAACCCACATTCTTCTACTTTATCTAGTAGTAGGTTATGGTCTACCTTATCAAAAGCCTTACTGAAGTCCAAGTAAACTATATTGACAGCATTCCTCTGGTCCACTAATTTTGTCACATTATGAAAGAATACAATAAGATTAGTCTGGCATGATCTGTTTTTGACAAATCTTTGTTGGCTTTTGGCTATTACTTTGTTTGCTTCTAGGTGTTCGCAAATTCGTTGCTTGATTATTTTTTTCCAGAATCTTTCCTGGTATTGAGGTCAGGCTGATAGGTCTGTAGTTTCCTGGATCTATTTTTTTCCCTTTTTTGAAGATGAGAACCACATCAGCTCTTTTCCAGTCTTCTGGCAGTTCCCAGGTGTTCCAGGATCTCTGAAAGATATAATTCAGTGGTTCTGAGATCTCTTCTGCTAATTCCTTTAGAACCCTGGGGTAAGAAGCTTCTTAAATGAGAAGTGAAACATCTTCAAAGAAAAATAAGGAAGTCCAGTTGCCTCTTCAAGAAGCACCTTTGAGACAACAATGACCTGGATAACCAAGAATCTCCATAGACATAAGCAGTGAGTGCTATGCCCAGCAATTTAGACAAAATGAAATATTTTAATTGACTTTATAGTTCTTTGCTATAACAGTGCAACAATTTGAAAAAGTCTAGAACACAGAATTTCTTGCTTTGCTTGATTAGTTTTCACGTGGAGTTCTCAGAAATGATGAGGTATCACTTCACTGAGATCCTTACATATTGATTTCTATAGAAATAATGTAAAAGAAAACCCCTCATTTTTGAAAATATGACAGTGATAGGATTTTAATTCCAACTTTAGGCAAAAGTAGTCATTCAGTCATTAAGTGAAGTGATTATTAAGTAAAAAATGAGAGTAAAAAGTAAAGTAAAAAATCATGCAACTGTGCTTAAGAACTTAAGAGCTTGTCTCACTAGGAAAAGCACATTGCACTTATGCTGGCAGAGAGTGCCTACTATAGATCCTGTCAATCAAAGAACTCCAACTTTTGGAGAACCTGATTGCCTCAGAGCTTTCCCTTTCAAATATCCTACCTCTAGGGTAAGTCTACCTTGATCCTCCTACTCTTCCACAGAAGCCTGAAGACTTGGCTCTATCAGTTGACCTGGGGAACTAATAGGGGAAGTCCATGTTAGAGGTAGCTGCTGGATTGATGCCAGGTTCCACCTACTCCCGGAGTGTCAAACTCGTGGCCTGCGGGTCAAATGCATCATGCGCTGGCCGTGCCCACTCTGTTTCGCAAAGGTGGGAAAAGTCATGATACATCACATGATGACAATGTGACCTTGCGAGTTTGATATCCCTGACCTATCTATCCCCTTGCTCTCTGCTCTCCACCCATCCATCTTTTTATGTTAATGTATTCTCATTTTCTTTTTCATTGTTTATATTATTGTTCTATTTTACTTCTGTTTTGTTTACATTCTTTTCATTTCTTTCCTTTTATTGCTATAAACCAGCTAGAGTAGCCCCATGGTGAGATAGGTGGCCAATAAATTTAACAACTGCATAAATAATTAAACCTCATGTTTCCATTGCATTACAGGATTAGAAGGAACGGACTCAAAACAGCTGGGTGAGTTGAAAAGATGGGGAAGGTTTTTACAACTCAACTCAGGAGGAAACTGGTTTAAAAAGCAAATCTTATGCCTTTGTTTTCCACTACCTCACTCTTTGGAAGATATATATTCACGTTCATTGGAGAGGAAGGAATTGCAAGAGAGTAAGCAAGCATACAAAGGGAAATTGTAAGAATTGAAAGGAATGCACCCATTTGCCCAGAGTGCTAGCAGCTGAGAGCCACAAACCACTTAGGAGTCAAACAAAAGCCTTAGTGTGAAATTGATTAGGGTCTTGTCAGTGTCAGGCAGCAACACAAGCTGGCTAGTTTGTCTAATCAACTAATTAAGGTCTCAGAGCTGAGCTTGTTAAAGTGCTGTTAGAACTTTTTAGGGAAGCACTGTGCTGTGGAAAAGCAGCTCAGAAAGAGGTTGCTTTTTTAGGCAAAGGCTCTACTCTGCAAATGAGGGAGAAGACAAAAATGGGTCAGACAGAGGACAACATATACTAACTGACTGAAATGACAACATGTGACACAGGGAGAAAGAGAGAGAAAAGGCCATAAATGTGGGCATTGGTTGCAAAAATACTTTTTCATCACTGTTATAGCTACAAATGGTTACCCAAGACAGTTGTTAAACAGGGACTACTTGTAGTGCACATTTAATATACTACATATCTTCTGAAGAGATTTTGAAATATGCCTAGGTCTGCTATAAAACCTATTGTAGTTTTAAATTACAGATATGCAAGAAAAAATGATTTCTAAATTTAGCACAGCTATTAGAACACTCAGCTATAAAAAGGTCTTATTTGACAAAGTTTTTAAAAACTAAACTGTTACATTTGCACACATCAGTTGGGTAAGTTAAGTCATTTTTAAAAACTATATGTTCATGTTTTGTGATATACCCTGTATAACATTGCACAAGAAGCATTGTGCTAAAACTATATGTAAAAGCATATACTCTAAAGTTGCTGTGTGATTAGACAAAGTATTGTGTTCATCAAACAACGTGTGTTTTCCTTAGTTAATCAAATTGATTAAATGTAAAAACTCTGATAACTCTATTTTAACAATTCACAAATAGAAAAATTGAGGATTTCTGCTCTTCCTTGCTCTGACTTCATATAATTTCTTACCCTTAAGGGATCTATAACTGATGACAGCTCTTAGTCTGATATGGATTAGCATGCAGTTTGGGTACATGAATAAGAGCCAGGAGGCTTTTATATAAACAGGATTTACAACATCTCCTGGCTCTCACCTGCTCTTCGCCACCCCTTTCCAGAATTCTGTCACTGCAAAGCTTCCTCAGAGGATACTAAGTCAGCTTTTATGATCAAAACATCCATCTCTTTCTGTATAGACATTACTTTCAATCAACACATCTTGTATATGTATATAAGTATTCTTAATGATTTGATTTTTTTAAAAAAACTGCATGCATACTGGTTGGCAGCCCTCTTGTTTAGCAAAATTAAATAACCCATTTGGCATGGTTTGGTTTTGAGGTTTATATGTTAAGCAGAAATTAAAGATAAGCCTAAATTTCTTGTTCATTTCCAAAGTTTTTGTTTGTATGAGGGCTCTCCACTCATTCTTTTTAACTGCATGATTGCTAACATTATAAAAGGAGTGTGCACACACTATACATAACAAAGCTTAACAAGATTGTCCAACCCAATACATGGTCTTGCATGTTTAGATGCACCCTGAAGCTCAACGTCAACAAAGCATACAAATATACATATTGGGAAAAGAAATACAACAATTTAACAAAACGACATATTAGTCTTGACTTTACTCAAAAGCAAGAGCAAGCCTTATGTCTGAACTGTAATTTTCTTATATTGTGTAGCATATGGCATTAGTACATAAAAGCCAGGAGTCTACAGTGTTAATGCAGAGCAATAGTTTGGCTGCCTAAGATTGTTAGCTTGTTTAGTTCATGCTTGCACACTGTCCAAAGTACACAGCAGGACGGAAACTAGCTCCACACACAAAATAACTAATGGTGTCCTGCAGGAATATCAATGTCAACCTGAGCTTTTTCTCCACTGGTTTTTGCTTTGCATTCTGGCCAATGTGGAGCCAATTGTTTTCTTGATTCTGCCATTAGTCCTACCAGATTAATACCCATTTATCTACTTGTATTTGTATGCTTTCAAATTCCTAGCTTGGCAGGGGCTGAATCAAGTGATGGGAGCTTGCTCCATCATGCAGTAGTTAGGCTCAAACTGCTGGAATGCAGAGAGCCACCAAAGGTGGCTGACAAACTCAGTATCTTTAAGTCTATGAGCCACTGCATCTCTCTTATAGCAAAGTTCTTTATTCCAGAACATCCCATTGTCCTTATGTGAAACTATATACAAGAAGCCATGATACAGACAGAACATAGCAAAGCAGATTGGTTCCAGGTTGGCAAAGGAGTGAGTCAAGGCTATACGCTTTCCTCTTATTTATTCAACACTTTTGCAGAATATGTATTAAGGAAAGGTGGACTGGAAGAAAATAAGTCCAGTTTTGAAACCAAAGGAAGAAACATCAGGAAAGTGTTCTGTGTTGTCTCAGCTAATAGCTGAGTAATACAAATCAAGTGGAAAAAAAGGAAGGAAAATTATTTCATATGCCATTGTGTGTGTACCTACAAAGATCATAAAAAGGCAAGCAATGGTATTCCCTTGGACATTTTATGGAAGTGAAAGTTGGAATTTGAAGAAATAGGATTGCAAAATTATCGACACTTTTGAACACTGATGTTGGAGAAGACTCTTAACAATACCATGGAAGGAAACAAATGGATTGTACAATAAAGCACCAGAGTTTTCACTCAACAGTCAAATAACCAGACTCAAATCATCATATTTTGAGCACATTATATAAAGACTTAATTCCCTTGAAAAAATTGTAATGCTGGGAAGTGAAAGAAAAGAGAACACAATGACCAGCAGCAAGGTCTATGGACTTGCTACAGTGATAAAGTGCACTGTTGGAAGACTTAAAAATCAGGTTAGAAGCTGATCATAATAGAGAAAAGGTATCTATCTATGTGGTTACTAAGAATTGGTTTGATGGCTCATAATTATATTTTTTAAAATCAGGCTCAAGGGCATGTGGCTGTGGGTAGTTCCTCTTCTGCCTGGTACACTTCCAATTGCTTCTTTCATTTCAACCCTCCAATCTTATGTCACTCCAAACTAATAGGGGAATGACTGATACAGCTGTATAAGTACTTGGAGATAAATGCTGTATTCATTCATGTATCTTTTTCTTTTTGAATCCAAAGCTCTGTACAGCTTTTGTGAGTCAGCTAGGAAAGGAAGAACAGCCCAATCATATCACAGGATTTGAGCCCACTCATGGTGTGTAGAATAGTAAGAAAACTCAAAATGACACTCTTCAAAGCAATAGCATTTTGTTTTACACTGTGAACAATTCATACTCTTAAAGACACATTGTTTAGATGTTTCAGGTTACAATTGAGGTTGCTATGTTTTGAGGTTGAATCATTTGCATAACTTACCACTAATTAACTTTTTTTATTTTTTAAATTGATTTTATCCTTAATTTAAAATATGGTGTTTTGAATCTCATAAGTTTCTGCCATTTTAATTTTTAAAATTATCTTTCTTCTTGATACCCAAAACATCGCACAACATTATATGAAGGTTCCTGCCACCTGAAAAGATGGCTGGCCATTAGACTAGTGACTTTTGAGAAAGACCTATCTCATATTTTGAAAGTATTCACATTCTAAGCGCTGTGCTTTCTCTCACATTTTCCTTTCTCAAAATTTTGTTTAACCTTTAAAAATTAGAAAGCCAATAGAAATAGACGTGGATACTCTTAGTTTGCTCCACAAAATCTACATAGATAAGTAATCTATAGCACTTCTATATACCAATGTATCCCTTAATGGTGGAAAATATGTTCCCTGTGTAACATTTAAATATTTAGCATACTAGGAGAAAGGATCATGTTCCTAGCATCTTCAGGGAGTGTTAACTTCTCGAACTCTGAGAATAGAAGTGATCAGAGTAGATAAATGGACAAATGGTCTAACTTTCTACATTCCACTTTAACATACTCAGCTAATATAGCCTTTGTGCAACTTTAGCTTTAGTTAACATTAATTCACTTTGGATTTCATGGTTCATCCATTCCTCTCCCAGTTCTTAATATCACCATTACGTTCTAAAATATAGCTTTTTGCTCCTATATGAAGTATAATTAACTTCTCCAACAAAATGGATTATGATAAGAATATGCTAATTGGAAAATGAATCCAAGACAGGTATAGTGTATCAAAATGGTTACATGCAAGGGTAATTAAGATCACAATCTATGCAACTATAGAATTATATAAGTATTTGGGAATTCACAATTTTCTGTGATTTAATAGTAGAAAACCTTTTTTGCTTCTTTCTTTTTCGTCTGATTGTACCTAAATTTAAATTTCATTTATATTTTAGAGTGCCAATTATGGAATAAAATATTTTGTAGCTTTTTATGCTTTCCTTAGATCTTACAATTCCATATTACTTTTAAATACAACATTCATCACTATATGTTACTATGTATAGAAATGGTAAATGTACATAAATGTAAAGCAGAAATTATGCTTGGTGTCAATAGCAATGTATTGTTCTTAAAATGTTTTTGGCCAAAGGAGCTACTCAACTTCTTGCTATTAATCAAACTAGTTTGTATGTTTTCTTATCTTCAGGATGGAAACTTGAGCCATGAGAAGTAATAAAAATAATTTAATAAATTGTTCAGTACATATGTATATTTTAAAATAAAATATCATATATGTATGATAGATTAAGTGTCATAAATCTTCCTTCTTCATAAACTTTATATGACGTGAAAAGAAATACTGTTGCATATTCTGGCAAAAGAAATAAGCAAATTTTGCAATTCACCATAACAATTAAAATCATTCCAAATATTAATATCTATCCTTAAAATTTATTTTAATACAAGTCATATCTTCACAGATACTATAAATTATGTGAAAGGAAATATAATATATACTCTTACTTGGAATTAAAATTAATTAGCTGCAATTAAAATGTGAACAATCACATTTATCATGAAGGGTGTCTGTAATGAATTTAGACAACTACCAACCAGAAGAATAGAGTAGACAGGGAGAATACACACATAAATGCTTACATACATGAATATATGTATGTATGTACATATATAAATGTAATTAAACAAACATTGATAAATATCCTCACTCACTCATAAGCTACATTTAGGGGCTGTCAAATGGGGGTAAACACTGCATGGTAACAAAGAGTCAACATACCATTTTGCATCTATATTGTGGTCATCAGGATGGATTAGCCACAGGACTGTCAACTCCAAATGAAACTAGTACTAGAGATTTATCACTATAAATATTTATAATTTATTCTTGTGTATGTTTCTATATGTAATGATATGAAATATATACACAAATAAAGTAAGCTTAATAAGGGCAGAATCAGATTTCTTTTTTTTTAAGAAAATGCATATTAATTTAATGAACAACCAATAAATATGAAGTAGCCTATTCCTATCTGCATATACTATTGGTGTTTCTCTGCCATGCACAAACTCATTGGCCACCACCTTCCTTCCAGTAGAAACAGCTAAATGAATAAAGAACAGTTCAGGATTTGGATTTGTCTAGACTAGTGAAAAGAAGAACTAGGGATGACATGATAGCAGTGTTCCAATTTTTGAGGGGCTGCTACAAAGAAGGGGTCAATCTATTTTCCAAAGCACTAGAAGGCAATGAATGGATGGAAAGTAATCAAGAAACGAAGCAACCTGGTATTAAGGAGAAACTTCCTAACAGTCAGAACAGCTTGTCTTCAGAAGTTGTGAGTGCTCCATCACTGGAGGCTTTTGAGAAGAGACTGGACAGCCACTTGTCTGGAATTATACCATTCCAGCATGGCTGGCTGGGGAATTCTGGGAGTTGAAGTCCACAAGTCTTAAAGTTCCCAAGTTTGGACACCCCTGGTATAGAGTCTCCTGCTTGAGCAACAGTTTGGATTAGAAGACATCTAAGGTCCCTTCCAACTCTATTATTCTGTTATTCTTTTAAGAAAAGATGTTGGAAAGTAGGATACATGGAAGAAGTAACTGTACAGGGTAGAGAAATTAATAGAAAGGAGATAACAAAAATTGTGTTGAGATAACATGGAAATATTAGTAATGAAAGAAAAGAATAAGAAGGTTGTTTATTGTAGGAGTTATATATTAATTACACTTATTTCAAACAGACTCTCTTAATCTGCAACCAATCTGCATCATCTACAATTATATGCATTTCTTGTTTATTTGTATCAGTCTTTGTAAACTGATGTACCGGGAGCCACTTTGGCATAGTGGGTAAAGCACCAAACTAGAAAATGGGAGGTCATGAATTCTTAGGCACTCTTAAGACATTCTTAACATTAACTTCTAGGTTCATTGTTCAAAGATATCCTTCAATGTGTCCAATGTTAAAATGTTCAATGTTAAAATATTTTGCTCCATTCTGTATTTGTAAGATGAATTTAAGTGTTCTTCTCCTTTAATTATTACATTTATATCCCTCTAGTTCCCTCTAATGTTCAACCTATAAAATCCTATCCTATTATTTAAAAAAAAAAATTAAAAGAAAAACATATTCATATGGAATGTGTCAACCATTTAGTTAGTAAATGCAGCAAAAGAAACATCCTGGGACATTATTTTATCAAGAGCATAACTTATTTGACAATTTCACATAGGCACAGAAGTAGCAAAGCCAAGTCTAAAGTTTTTGCATGAAAAACAGCATAGATAAAAGCACCTTTTCCCCCAATATCTCCCCATGGTTCACTGTCCATTAATGAATTGCATTCATTTTGTTTTAGGAACATTCTGAGCACCTCAGTGTTTTCCCAAAATTTCACTTGGGATGTTGAGACTGTCCCAGGCTGTGTCAGCTCACTTCCCTTCCTCAATTCTCTTAAAAATCTCCTTTGCATTCCAATACTTTCCCTTCCCCTCCCTGTTTCTGTTGTCTGGTTGAGAAAAGGGATGCCTGGTGAGTTAGCCATGACAAGATGATTATTAAATTCCTAGTGTTTCTAACTTTCCCAAATCAAAATTCTAATCACACTTTTGATATTTATTTTTTTTAAAAATTAAGTCCTTGGAAAATGCCAACTCACTTTCAGACTTATGGGTCCAAAGTTTCCTAAAACTGAAAAACAGCTAAGAGGTTATTTCCAAAAGTGATTAGAAAAGGGCAGCATTCTTTTAAAGGTACCCATCAAGGTTTGAAAAAAAAGATAGCTATTCTCTCTTTTTCCCTTACTCTAAAACTACTGGTGACCATTGTCTTCAAATCTCCTCATGAAGAACAACTGTTGGAAGCTCTTGTGAGTGATCTCAAGCCTTCTTCTTCTCCAGAGATGAATTTAGAATTGCAAGTCTACTCACCAAGCTCTTTATTCCACCATGTTCACCTTCAGTTCACAATTTCTTCCCCAGAACTTGATTTTATTGTTGTTGTTTTTTCAAGCCACATTGCAATCAGGTTGCTTAGAAATGTAATTAACAAATAGATAAGATCATACCTTATAAGGTATCCTATCTTCAAAATTTAAAAATATGGGAGGCCTCTATACGGGAACATTATATTTTAAATTCACATTACTTTATCTGAAAAGGAATAAAGGGACAATAGTATCTGGAATTTGAAGCGGCCCAATTCAAGTTATTTGCATTTATCCCTGTTTCCTTAATTAGCAGATAAAAGTGAAAGATGTATTTTTTGCTTATATATAAGAATGCAAGATGCATTTCTTGTAACTGATATACAAGAAACAGATCCAATCTAAATAGGATAGTTGTAAGCATAATAATATTACACAGTAAGTGGACCATCAGCTAGGAATCTGTAACATATATCTTTCCTTTTGTTTTTCTATGGAATTGTTTGGCACAATGTAACCCAAAGCAATCAAATGAATATGTAACTGAATTTATAGCACACACAAGAGAGGATCTTTTATAGTCTTTATAGTCTTATGAGATCTTATTTTATAGAGCACTGAAGCATTTGCCTGGGGTTTATCTGAAGTTGGCTCAGTCTTTGAAATAAATAGATGATATCTGTTAGCCAACATATTAAAACTACCTTGTTAAAATTTAACTTGAGTAATGATTATAGTGTTGTGGGTTTCCTAGGATATTGACTTTGAGAAAAAAGGAATTGTGGCATAGGATGCAGTGAGAAGAAAGTGGAGATGGCACACATATTAATATTCTGTTCCACAACAAATGATCATAAAAGCACATTCATCAATGTTCTTCTGTATTCATATTATCTAGATGTTTAAAAATCCAGTTGCTAAAATATCCAAGTCTTTGTGACTGGTTGTTTGATTGTGGGATTGATGTCCATTAATTCTGGAAAGGATCAGTTGGACACAAGTATTGTATTGACTGTATAAATGATCTTGTCATGATATCAGTACATCTTGTTGGTTCCTTTTGGTTGAAAAATGCATATTTGTCAACAATCATATGCTTGGCAGTATGTCTTCATGTTTTGAATTGAGTATCTACTAGCATTAATTAATTAGGAAGGGGAAAGAATTGGTTCTTCCTATGAGTACTCCTACATCTCAAGATTCCAGCTGTAAGTATGAGATGTCCAGGCTGAGCCTCAGGGAAAGGTCAAATGAGTCATAAGTCACTCCCACCTTGGATGTCTTTTAATTCCTGCTCATTTCTCTTGACTGTTAGTAGTTCAGATTTTGTAGAGATCTTAAGCTTGCAATAAATCTTTATACTCATCTGAACTCCCTGAATCTCTTGATTTCCTGGCACTTGACAGATATGGGGACAAGATCCCAGTGAGAAAAATTCTCTAGGCAATATGCTGACAGTCTATGAATTAAAAATAAGTGAGAAAGGGGTTATAAGAAGGCCAAAGGGTTGAGAAGGTGTTCTTGGCCTTAGCAGCAGGATTTGGAAAGACAAAACTGTTGTTTTCAGCTAATTAAACTTGCAAATTTCATACCTTACAAGATTGGTATTGTAATTCAAACAGGCTGTCATTGAAAGTTAATGAGTTACCACTCCTTACAACCTACACACAGACTAAGAACAGAGATTTGTGAGCAATTAATTGATAATGTGTTACAATAAAAAGTAAGCAATAAGCATTTGCACTCTCAGAGCTATCAAGCGCATGAGAGATTGAGAGGTAGACAAAGGAACTTGAAAGAACAGTGCATTCCTTTGCTGCACAGTGTATAATACATTTCTTTGTCTTAAATGAATCAAACCAGTGAAATTTGTATCAAAAAGCTATTTGGACCCTTTCAGTTAATCCAGTTTCTAATTACTGTTGTATTACGTCCCAGGATATAATTAATTAGTAATTATTAAATCCTATTGGTAAAAGGCATCAATATGCACAATAATCAAAACAAAAATATGGGATTTTAATTCTGATACTATAAAAGGGTATTTGGTTACAACTATTGAAAGGATCTAGGAGCTCCATTCAAAGTTTTAAAATGCTACATATGTCCTGAGGCCTCAGCTTCCACAATTCTGATTTAGTTTCATACAATATGAATATTTAGGATACTGGAAACTGTAAGCCCGAATCTATTAAATGCTCTAGAATGTACCTTCTAGCCTCTAGTGTGCTTACAGTAAAATGTGAAGCATATAATACATAAGTATCTTAGATACCATATATAGTAGTATCTTGCCACTGTAATCTCTGTGTTGTAATGTTGCCATGTCAGAAATTGGAATATTAGACTTTTACTTTCTTATGTTATTATTGTAAATAGCCATATGATGGAAAGTAGTGGTAGGATTTTCCCTCTAGTCATCTGTCTCCATTGTAAAGCAGTCTTGTTTGTAAATTCTGCTCCCTGGTTAGAAAAGGCATGGGAAACCAAGAAAGCTACTGTCTCTTGTCCTCCACCCTTTAATGGTTTTTAGCAAAGTGTAAGAATCCATGAACAAAAATCAGACTGTTCTCTTTTGGGGAAGGGAAAAATAGGGACATTTTTTTCTTCCCAAATTGAGTGACAATGTTTGAGAGAAAAAAAGTTCAGAAGAAGAATCTGGCATAACACTTATTATAACCACCATAAAAAAGAGTCAAGTGGTCATATGGTGGGCTAATAAATCTCCATCTGGTCTTATAGAGATGCTGAATATGATCTGGTTCCTCAATCTGGAACAATCACTAAGACACAAGTGGAGATCTTATCTGGCTTTGCACATGTGCTTGACTGCTTATTTTTTTTGATCCCTATCTAGACTACCTGACCTATAGCAGTTGAGTTTCAGCAGACAAGTTTAAGTCTAGGGGAAGAATATCTTAGTGAAGAAATTCTGACAGTTTTGTCCTAGAATGCAGGAATCAAGTATTCTGTTTGGTTTTATTTATATTTGCCTATCACATAGAATCTGCATAGTAGAGTTCAGTCAATTTTGTGTAGAGTTGATATAATATTCTAGTTAACAACCCAATCCTGATGTTGTCAGATTTTTTTAAAAAAAAACTTCTATAACATTATAAATATTTGAATGAGAAACTTGAACTCCTCTGTACAATGATCCATTGTTTGTTGTCATTGTAGTCCAAAGTATTCTTGGAAAATTTATCCAATAACAAAATTCACAAGCTTAATTTTTTTATCCTGCTTTTTCAGGATATTCTAAATTTTAACTCCCATAGGTATAGCCTATGATAACAAAAACTAGCATTTTGGTGTTTTTGTCACCATGGTGGGGGAGCAGAAAAGAAGCAATAAAAATTAATCTTCCTATAGAAAGCAAGTTGAGAAGGCGCACCTAAAAGCCTTCCAGTCAGAGAAAAACAGAACAGAAAGAAAGAGAAAAATAATGTCCCTTACTGACTATCTAGTCTTAAGACCCTAGGAGTTAATAGGTTAAAAATTTCAATGAGTGCTGCTAAGGTAAATCACCAAAAGAAGTGCAATTCTCCAAATTCTGTGAGTCAAGTACCAATAAAACTAAATGGCACTTTCTGGAAAATGTTATCTACCTTTTTTGCTATCCCTTCCTCCTAAGCAAAATAAATAACTTTAGATGTAATTTTTAAAAAGTTGTAGGTAGCATGTATGCACTTTAAACATAGCATTCTGCTGAGTAGTTTGATTTGCACTGATGAGTTAACTTCCGTAGGTTAATTAATCTTGTCAACTCTTAATAGTTGTTTGACATTAAACTTGTTTGATAGGAACTCATGACTGATCGGAATACTTTTTTAATACCCCAAAATGTAAAGATCAAATTTCAAAACTGAGTCTTAGCCAACTACTGTATTACAAACAACTTATTTTGGTGCTCAGTCGATGTATTACATAAGGAGCATTTACACAATGGAATGTGCCAATCTTCAAACATTTCTTATTTCACATGCACTCCTACAAAATTCTTTATATAGACATCCCTGTACTCTAATCTTTTTACACATTTCACTTGCTTATAAAATTAACAACACAAAGATGAATAGTAGAAAAAGCATTCCGAACAAAATCTATCTGGTTGCTATGACAGCTTATTTATGCCTATATCAAACCCGCTCTGCTCGGCTTTTTAAAATTTATTCAATCTAAGTAGCAATTATAGAACAGTTCTGTTTATGCACACCCCAAATTTTGCATTTAAATGGAATCCAGTGTAGTCAGCTTTCTCAGACTACAACTGTCTGAGAATTATTTGGATAGTCTTAGGTTGTCGGTGTTTCTATTTGTCTCTTAATAAGATTTGAATTTAGAATTTTTTTTCTTATAAGAGTCTTGTATTTTTGAAGGATTAGGAAAATCTTGAAAATCTGTATGCAAAAAGCTGGCATGATGGCATTCACCACAATCTTGATTCATAATGCTAGGTGAGAAAATTGCGTCATAATTTCACAATGTAAGTCTACAGTCATGCTCAATCACACACTGTTATAAAGACAGGAGGACAAACTAATTCAACTTGTGAAGCATGTTTCTGAGCCTCTGGAAAAAGAGGTTGCTACTGTAACACTCAACAGAAAACAAATCCCCCTGAGCTTTTGTAATTTTTAACATCAATTTTCAGTAGCTTTATATTTTCCTACTTTTGAACGGACTTTTGTTCATTTATTGTGAATAATGCGAATAAAAAGCTGCATACTTGTTGAGCCTATCAATCATAGTAAAGGTAAAGGTTCCCCTTGCACATTTGTGCTAGTTGTTCCTTACTCTAGGGGCAGTGCTCACCTCCGTTTCAAAGCTGGAGAGCCAGCGCTGTCCAAAGACATCTCTGTGCTCATGTGGCCGGCATGACTAAATGCCGAAGACACACAGAATGCTGTTTACCTTCCCACCAAAGGTGTTTCCTATTTTTGTGCTTGCATTTTTTACATGCTTTCGAACTGCTAGGTTGGCAGAAGCTGAGACAAGTAATAGAAGCTCACTGCATTACATGTCACTAGGGATTCAAACTGCCAAACTGCCAACCTTTCTGATCGACAAGCTCAGTGTCTTAACCAGTGAGCCACCGTGTCCCTACCCATCAATCATAGAAACCATATAAATGAAAGATAGAAAATTAATATTGTGATATTTCATACAAATTTTAATTTAGTTAAAGCTATTACAGACTACAAACTGCTGTATATAAGGAACAGACTAATTATATTAATTAAGCATATCACTTCTGTACAATCATGCAGGTGGAAATCACATTTAAGATGACATACAATTTCTACTTAATAAAAGTATTCCATTAACAAACTGAGGTGTAAAATAAGTAATACGGATGCATGACTGCTGTGATCACTTCAAGCAATGTATGACATTTTGCTTTTATACAAGCAAATTATTACATGTTTTATGTCTTAAGTTTTAAGACCCCCACACAGGGAACCATTTGCTAAAAGAGAACATTAAAATAAAGTGTTAAGCTATCCCAGTTCATGCATGACTTTGATCTAATCAAAATACTTTGTAGTGGTTACCTGAGTGTATAATAGCTACTTTTGGTGGATTTAGAAATATGAAATTTTGAAAATATATTGTCATGCTCTCACTATAATATAGGGAGCAGTGGCTTATTTACACAATGTCTATAATGGGTTACAGGATCCACTTTTAACTTATATCATTATTTCTGGACATGTGAAAACCACTTGGCTGCAGTCATTCTTCAATTTTTAGTACCCTGCTTGAAGTATCTGCTAAAATGTGTTTTAGGAGAATAAAGAATAAAGCTAGATAGTAGGGTTGATTAACTTGGACAGTCTATGCCATCTTTCTGGCTACTGAATATATTTTAAATTTTTGGAACATCCTGTCGTGCTTCCATAATATGTTTGGCCTGACAGCCAGCTGTTCATGAAATGGCTAACATAAAATACTCCTTTTTATGAGAGCAAACTGATGAGTGTGTTCTTTGCCACCTAACCATATGTTTTTTACCATCATTAGGACGTTTGGGGTATTTTTTTGTTTTGTTTTGCTTTGTCTTCCTCGGCAACTGGATATACTTTCAAGCAAAGCATTAGGCTACAGCTACAAATCATTTTTTTTTCAACAATGTCTATATGAAGCATGTGAAGATGATACTAGTGGCTTGTGGTTTGGCATACAGCATGCTTGCTTCCCATTTTATTATTTTTTAATTAAAATAATCTTTAAAGCATTGAAACGGGCTTTGGCAAGAATCAAGAGGCACATATACATTTTTGCTCATGGCCTTAACTTGGCTAACATTATACAATTAATTGTAATGGCACAATGAATTCCTGTCTCTATGTATAAAATGTCACTTAGATGACTGATAACACATATTCTAATGTATGTTTAAGTTATCAAAATGTGCTAGCTGCCCGGAGTAGATGGCAGTGATGGTGAATCTTTTTGGCACCAAGTGCTGAAACTGGAACATGCGCCGGAAACCCAAAGACCAGCTGCAGCGCAGATGCGCACTGCCCACCTGGTCTTTGGGTTTCTGGTGTGCCAGTGTGCACAAAGACCAGCTGGTCAAAGTGCATGTGTGCACCGGAAACCAGAAGAGCAGCTGGTAATGGCACACGTGCACATAGAGAGCGCTCTGAGTGCCACCTCTAGCATGTTTGCCATAGGTTCACCATCATGGCTCTATGGCATAAATCTGAGCCAAGGTTTTGAACTAGCTGCTAATTTCTCTCTCTGATGCCCAGGGCCAGTCCTACCATTGAGTAGAGTGGTTGTTAAAGTAAGAGGAATGAACAGAATTTCCTGTATGTTGTAGCTTGCCTTGGGAATTTAAACCAGAATAATACAGGTACAGTGAAGGAAGTCATCCCGCCATCTGTGTTAAAATTAGATTAAATTGACAGTATTTCCAATGTGGATGAACATAATCTTGTCTGTCAGCTCAAGTAGCATACTTGTTTGGCTATTTGTGCTGTCTTTTTTCTGAAAGAAAAATACACTGACTCAAGTTTAACTTATTAAATTAGTCAGCAAGCCACCACTAGTCTCCTTCATGTTCTACAAATACTCAGTCGTTATCAGTTTCCTGGGGGGGGGAAGCATATCCATTCATTTTAAAACTAGCTAAAAAGCATTTTTCAGAAGATAACACAGAATGGAGTATCAAAACTATCTGAATCATCAGATTCCTTCCTGCTTTTCTTTTTTTTTAAAGCTTTATAAGCAAGACCAAATTATGGTCAAAGCAAACATCTTGTAAAAATAACACCTTACTAAGAAATGAAACTATTTGAAAAGTTTGAATTAAATATATATATAATGTGAAAGAAAAATAACACATATATAAGTAGTCCTTGATCTATTGTATGATCACAATTGGAACTTGAACTTTTATCACTAAGTGGTCATTAAATGAATCATCTTGTCACCACACCTAATAGTATGATCTTTCTTTGCCACAGTCTTTAAGTGATTCATGCTTTCATCTAGCTTTCCCCATTGATTTTGCTTGTCAGAAGGTCAAAAATAGTGATCACGTGACCCCAGGACACTGCAATCATACAAATGGACTAAGGGTCCAGATGGATTTAAAATGAGATTATGAAATTAATTAAAATAATATTTCCTCTGGAAAACAGCTGTTATTTGACTCCCCCCCCAAAAAATAGTTTAAATAGATACATATTCCAGGGTCATTAGAGGGACACTAGAGGAATTAAAGATTACAATTAAATCAAAAGACCACTTAAATTTGACTTGCTAATACAGAATGAAAAAAAAAATCTTTCAACTTTGGATATATTGAATCTATTTGTGAACAATAGATTCAAAAATTAATTTTAAGAATATCTATCATTCTAAGTAGACTTTGTCTAAATGATGTTATGGAAGAGAAACAAGTTCTACTGGACAAGATTGATATACATTTATACATAGATTAAAAAACCAAGAGTGTTCTATAAAGAATGATATGCTGTATATATAAATGAAACCAACTGACATTTGAATAGTTAAAAGGGATGTACAAATAGTAAGTCAGGAGAGTGGATTTACAAAAGAACCTTTTGAAAGAATTGGTGAGAAGAAACAAAAGGAAAGAAAGAAATCAAGTTCTAGGTGGTTATTTGAAGGAATAATAGATGTTAGATGTAAAAGGGAGGAATATAAAGTTGGTTTCTTTGATCAAGGTTAAAATAGATGTCACTACTTCTTCTAACTCTTAATGGACCTTTTCTAGCCAGGATGGACTTTTTCTATCCAGGATTGAATAACATGATTTAAGGATTATTTATAGATAAAAGATGAGATATGAGATGAAGAATTGTTTCTTCTATTTTAATAAAATAATTGTTTATATTTGTTGCAAAAAAGGAGTAAATTACATCTTTGTATATTTTTTCCTTCTTTTTTATTTTTTCTTACTGTTTTTGTTTTTACCTTCCCTATCTTTTTCCTTTGTTAATAGTCTATAATTTTATCAGGGGAAGTCGTGATATTATTATAAAATAAATAATATAATTAGTGCCACATTGTACAAATGCTGAATTGTTTTTGAGTTGATGGTTTCAATCATGAATATAGTACTGCTTAACTGCACCACTAAATGTTGTTGCAATATACCTAGATTAAAATGCTTTCTTTTTTAAAAAAGAAAGAATAGTTTTAATCTATAACAAAAGACAATTCCATATTCAACTATCAAACTGAATAACAATATAGAAACAAATAGCATAAACAAAAATAAGAAAAAACACAGAAAAATTAAAATTATACAAAACTATATAAAATAGAGTACAAGACTAAATAAATATTTTCCACATAGAATTAGATTAAATTGATTTTCTCCAATATATTTATAAAATGTAAATTCTTATGTAGGACACATGCAAATGTTGTCAGTTCTCATCCAGAAGTTTAAATAAGGTACACTGTGTATTTTTTTTTACTAGTGTAAAATAATAATCTTAATTTCTGCTGACACATATTAGGCAGGTAATGTCTATATTTTCAGAATATAATTTCACATTATATTCACAACCTTAACCTTTACTCTTTTCCAAAACTGTTCATAAACAAGACCCTATTTACTCACCGTTCTTAAAGGATTGGAAAGAATTCCAGCAAGGAAATTAAAATATAAACACCCTTCTATGTCAATGCATTGTAATGCTCCACAAACAAGAAAGAGGTTAAAAAGCCACCAACCCAACCCACGCTAGGATGGCTTGCAAATGGCTAGAGATGTGGGCTGTGGAAGTGTCATGTCAAAAAAGGAACTCTAGAAAATTGGATTTGTGACTCAGGCAGAATACTTTCTGCTCTTTGACTGAAATGGCAGATTGCCACTTAGCTGGAGGGAGAAAAGAGGAAATAAGTCAGCAGTAACACATCCAGAGCATCCTAGGGACAACATAAAAGCTGCATAATGTCACATTTTATTAAAAGGATGAATCAACCACAACACACTTTATGGAAAGCACCCTTTAAAAAAGGTGTGTAAACAATGATGTCTGAAACAAGCCTGCATTAGAGTGTGCTACAGTAATTACAGGTGATTAATTTAAAAAGTGAAAGAGACTGAAAAAATTAGTCATCTGCTGAAAAAATGGATTAAAGGAAAGCTGGTCCTAACAATATAGGAATACACTATGGTTTAGGTTGAGTAAATGTGTTGAACAGATTGCAAAACATTTTGATTAGATTGTCAAAATAGAGAGATTGAATACAAATATAAATATTCTATGTGGGTTTAGCTTATGTTGGTCCTTGAAGAAGCAAAATGGAAACTGATTTTGATATTAGAAAAGATTGTTAGGGATGTCATAGGTCGTCAAGAAAACAATCAAATGAATCACAGAGCAGATCAGTCCAGATTTTTCATTCAGAGCATAAATAAACAGGCTCAAAAGATCATACATTATATGAAGACCCAGCTCCTATGTGAAATCCATAATGCTAGAAAAAGTGGAAGGAACAAGAATTGTTGGTCAAGAAATAGCCAAGTGGGTAGACACAATTACAGAGACAGTGGGTGCATTGTTGAAAGTGTTAGACTGGGGATAAATCATCCTTGAGAAAGTCTGTCTTTGTAGCTGCTTGGAATCAACACCAACTTGATGGCACCCCATCAATTTTAATCTAATGTAGACAGCACCAGGTGGCAAAATTGTCAACAACTGCCATCACCTCAGCACTATCTGCATTACTTCCTTTCCATATAAACCACAGACATCTCATCTGCTTTCCTTTGGTCATCTTTGGATAAAGTCCATATATCTACCAAAAGCAGAATTCAACAGCTCTTAATAAGAGCATGATAAGGCAGCCCTTATAAATTTGGAGGTGGCCCTGAGTTTAGATCATGGAAATGTTTAACATTGTATAACTCTATACTGACAAGCTGGAGCCCACTTTGATTGTTTAATCACAGTAATCTTCTTGTGAATTGCATTCTTCTGTCTTAGAGATAAATGAACCACCTGAAAAATGCCATTAGGCTTGGTGCTGATAGAAATGATTCCTGTGGTATGAACAGCCAAACTTTTTTAGGAGGACAACTCATGTTCTGGAATGGTGGTGTTCATTGCAAGGTCATAGTTATCCATACCTACATATATGTATTTGATATTTTACAGTTTACATTCATTTAAGGAACATTCTACCACTCATAAAAATAACATAAAACATCTTATGATTGTCATTTTATACGCATGAAATAAAGAGTAATAACTAAGAGTTTATTACATTGGTATGGAGTATTTAACATTTGGTCAAGATAGATTGCAGATTAGAAGTAACACGGATACTTGTAATATGGAAAGTTATATTGTTTTTGTTGTGGGAAACATACTTTCCCTGTATTTTTTTCCAACCAAATGAAAATAGTTTCTTTTTCATTTAAAGGATCCACTTTATCCCAGCAGAATTCCTCCATTTTAATTTATAACAACTACGGTGATTCCCAACTTTTCATATCTTAATATAAATTGATGCCACTATCTACAAAAAAAATTTAAGCCCAATACATTGTGATTTTTTTAAAAAATAAAACATATTTTTTCTTGGGAAGGATTACTGGCATTTTGCTGTTACATTTACCGTGTATAAATTTTAAACACTTAAACTTCCAGTGATTGAGTTTCTATCTGTTTGTAAACTTTCCTGTCATCTGTTTATTTCTGGCTGAGAATCAGTGATCTAGAGAGAAAATCCAACTGAGGCATGACAACTACAACTTTTGGGCACGTATAGAACTGCTTTCAAATGAACAAAGAAAGAACGTTTACAGATGAAGCAAAGGGGCAGGCATTGCGGGGGGAATGGCAAACTATGTCTGATGTAGCTGCCTTTTTCTCCTCCCTACCACTTCAACTAATATTAAGTGATAAAGACAACTCAGAATATAAATATATGTGCTCTCTTTTTCTTCCTCAGTATGTGTTGTTGCTTTTGCCTTCTCGTATTCTGCCTTGGAATCATTTTTGTTCCTCTTTTGTACATTTCGATCTTTCCCCTCCTCTATTTTAAACTTTTATTTGCTCTACTGCTCTCACTATTTCTTCTTTTAAATGTTGCCTCTTTGCCCCTTGATCCTGCTTGTTGTTTTCATTCCCATTTTGTCCTCTTTAAATTCCTCTCCTTTATGGCCTTCTTCTGCCATATTGCCTTGGTTTATTAGTTTAGTTTATTGTTTTTATCACTTTAGAAAGTTCTTCCATTTGTCCCCCTTTTATTGCTGGAGTGTCCTTATTTCTCATCTGATTTCTCTAATGTGCATGTTTGTTTCCCCTTGTAACTTCAAGCTTCTAATCGCTTTGCACCTCATTCGTAATAAATCTAATTGTAGTATCTCTTTGCTCTTTTTTGCTCCTACTAACACTTTTGAATTTTTCCTCCTTTTCTCCAGCACTGAGTTTTCGTTTGTTCCTGTTCTTTTCTTTAACTAATCATCCTCCCTGCTGCCAGAACTATTTTACTCACCAAAGGCAGCAGATCTTGTGGGTTACTCTAATTTATTTCAACTTATTCTGAAAGGACTAAATAGGTACAATTAGGAAACAGAATTTTACAGTTAGGAGGAGAAGAGTTTCTGGTCAAAACAGAGTTTGAAGTACGAGGTGCATAGTAATTAGATTTGTGTTAAGTTGGAAAAATAGCAACAAAAAATGGGAGTTTGTATAATGAAGAATTAAAACTATGGTCAGCATTCAAGGGGGGGGTGCTTCATAAGCAAACCACAGTTCCTCAGCTTTTCAAACAGCAACTCCCATTAGAAGTCTTGCACAGCTGTTTCAAAACATATCCCCAGTTATACATGCATGGGCAATTGCTATCCTGTTGCTACCTAAGCAGAAATGCCTATGTATAGACACAAATATGAAGACATAACAGTAGGGGGAAAGTAAACAGAAAATGCTATCAAGATTCCGGAAGATCTTGACAAGCTAATAAAATGGATAGACATTTGCAAATAGGAAATCCTTCATTTGGCCAGGAAAAATTAAAAACATGAGAGAACATGCCATGCAATCATATATATCAAAGAAGTAAATGATAATTATTAATTAATAGATATGCATAATAGTTTCACAATGAAACTATTCTCAAAGAATATTGTTTCTCTTTTTCTACTTACTGTGCCAGCAGTTCTCAATTTACACCTATAATTGGGACCAGAACTTTTGTTGTAAATCATTATTGTTGTAAGTCCTGTCAGACCAGATTTTATGACACTTTCATGGTTATCATTAAATGAATCCAGCTTTTCTAATGGGCATACTTTTGGTCCTTACTCACAAGTCACAACAAAGTTGAAAATCATGCTCACATGACAACAGGATACTGCAAACAGTTGTAAATATGAGCCAGTTGCCAAGCATCTGAATTTCAATTATGTGACTGCAGGGATAGTGTTATGGTCATAAGTGTGAGTCCAGGTCACAAGTCACTATTCCTAATGCTGTCATAACTTTGAGATGTTGCTAAACTGTCATAAATCAAGGACTACCTCTACTTCTACTGTATTTCGTTATGCATGCTCTTTCATATCTTTACATAATTGTATGTGTAGTATGGTAAATGTGTTTCTTCCTCTTTCAAAATAATGGGTCATTAAGAAGATAATTGGAAGGAGAACACACCAAATAAAAGATTAACCTCTACAATTCATTAATTGGCATCAATAATGGTCATGAACTTAGATAGCTTTTTAAAAGGACATGAAAATGTTCATGGAGGACTGGTTTAGAAATGTCTTTTGATCCTGAAGCCATAACGTTATATCTGTGTTATATCATCCTCAACTATCAGCTGCAGTGGAACAAAGGATGATTAGGAGCACGTCTCCATTTCCACTAGTGAATGTGTCAAGGACATCTTTATGATTCTGATAGCCAAAATGCTGGAGTAAGAGCCCTTGCCTTGATCTAACAAGACTATTCTTAAGTATATATGTCTGATGAGTGGAAAAAAGAAAATGTGAAGGAATGAAATTTGCATGGATTTTGTTAAAGCGAGGGAAATAGGCTAAGTTACACTTAGGGAAATCATATGGATTATCATTACTTCATATGTATCCTTTTTATGAACCATCTAAAACCATCAAATTAATATCAGATCTATCTTCACTGAATTATCATAACAATCAACAACCTAATTGGTGTTGCTGTGATGCAAAAAATAATAATGGATCTCTGTGATGCACAAATTCTCATAGATCTTTTTATTTCTTATTCCAACTCAGATATTCCACTTGTCTGCACAGACTGAACTACTGGGTGTTAATGGGTACTAATTACTAGGTGCTTCTGGGATTCACAAATGTGGAATCCCGTCCCATATATACTGGCTCCAAATCTTTTTAGATATCACACATCAATGGCAAAACATAGATCATATTTGACTGCATAGAATGAGCCATGGCAATCATTGAACCAAAATAGAATCAGCTTGCTGGCACAGAAAATCACAAAGCAACAGAGCAACTGTTAAACTGATCCCTGGGAGAAAGCTGAAAGTTTTGGCAGCCTCTGGTTCAGAAAAATGTAGGTGTTTGAGGAAAAAGCTCTAAGAATCAGAGTCAGTGCTAGAAATGAATTAACGGTCAGACATCATAATCATAACCTTTCCAGCTTATTCCTACAGGAACATAAACTGCTTTTTGGACTGACCATCTTGCAAATGCATCTGGATCATGTCTACATTTTGAAGGAGATGGCTGGAGATCCAAACCTGACCCACCAGCTTGTCACCTGGATCTGAGATAGATTTGTTCTGTGTTCAGCTCAGTGTACTATCCTGGCAATCGAACAGCACCACTAGGAGGAGCAGAGCTCACTGCTGAATTAATGATCAGACATCATAGCCACAAAATGAAAAGAACAAAAAAAGTTTGTGAGAGATGCCCACATCACTTTTTTCTGAAAATCTCCACAGAACATACATTTACTACACCAGTGCTGGAACTCATTGAATAAAGACCACTTGCTTGAAAATTTGAATAAAGGTATAATACCCAGCATTGTTGGCAGAGGAAGGAAGGCGTCAGACAAAAGTGGTATTGCAATACAACTTCTATCCCTTTTCTACATGTAAGTGCAATGTAGCATGCATGACACAGACGTATGGACCTACATACATGACACTGCTTTCATTGTTCTGTGAAAACAGTGATTGTCCAAATGCCCCTAACAGTGAGTATAACAGAAACCTGTGGGAAAAGAATAAAATCAATGGAATATATGGTACGGATTCCTGGATGCAGGAATCCGTACTGCATATTTATAACAAGGGCAGGAAAGAGCACATTGTAACAAGCAGGGTATAATTTAGCATACTGGAAAGCATTGCATTACAATCATCATGGGAGGAAATACCTGGCCACAAACATAAAAGCAAAAAAGGGTTCCTTAAGGAAATGGAAAGTCTGTTGTACTCAATGAAAACAAAAGCAGCAAAAAGGTGATAATAAGGAATAGAAAGAAAGGATCTCAAAAGCATTTGGCAAAAAAAATGCTATGGGGAGCAAAAGAATTTCTTTTAATATATTTTAAGATGGAAAACTAGCCAGGGAAATAATTGGGCTACTAGCCCTACTTCAAAGGAGTGAAAGAGTTTTCAGAAAGAATGAGAAGATTTCAGCAAAACTGGATAAATTATTTTGCCCTTGATCCAGGTTTAGGCATCATACCTCCAAATACAAATTGCAGGGAAACAATCTCAGGAGAAGGGTATGTAACCTGCTGCTAGAAGAACTCAGAGATATCTGATTATTCACAGTGATAAAATGCTGAACTAAGAGGAATCTTGGTCTTATCCAATATAAGCTGCTCTTACATTGCAGTAGCTGAAAGTGTTCAGGGAGATACTACATAAACATTGTGAGGCTCTGCATGAATTCCTCTTTTTATTTTTCTGACTTTGAGTGACAGGGAATAGGCTGCATTCAGAAGACTTTATACATTTTGAGCTGTCATTAAATAGCTGGGAAAGGAGTAGAAAGCAAAACAAAAAGCTTCACTCCATTCTGTTAAATAAAGCTTTTTAACAAAAGAAGGTAGATTGCAGGAATTCACTAGAAGATTGTATTAAGCAGAATAACAATTAAATATGCTGATTCTGATCTAAAATATACTAGGGTTAAATTTTCTGCTTACTATATGTTTAAGATTATTGGTGCTTGTCGAACTTCTATAGTATTTATCCTGCAATCGGTCACTTTGTCTTTTACATTTGTGGGACAGAAAGGAATAATTTTATTAAAGGAGGGCAAGATCTCAATTTACATTCTTCTATTTGCATTTTGGCAGAAGCTAAATAATGTGTATAGTTGTTTCTCAAAAGCAAGTAATATTTCTACAAAGAGTTTCATGGGGCTCAAAATAATGTGTAGCAGCTTTATTCACACTGTTGCTAAAATACTGCTATTATAAAAAGAACATTCAGTAATACTATCCCTCCCTTTCAATTTAAGGATAAGACATTTTAATTTTCACATACTTCTAAAATCCAGGAAACTGAAATATAAAAGGAAGATTTTATATTTTGCTTTATATTATCTGTAGATTCTTTGTGATGGTCCATTTACAATTTAGGGCTCTGCACCCTCCTTTGAGGTCAACCTGGAGCTGGGGTTCAACATTCAAGAGATACAGCTTTCCCAAACAGAAGAATTGAGATTCTTCTGGTGAAATTAATTCCTAATACATTTTTATAAGGCTTAGTGCTTCTCATAAAGGGCTCTAGAGGTTAAGTCTTGAAATGAATGTGAGCCTAATGCAAATGATTTAAAACTAGTGAAATATTAGCAGCTTAAACAGCCTGGGAGCTGAAATTACTAGTGCTCTGCGTTGACTTTAAAGATATCTTAACACAGAGATTATTTCTATTATCCAGATCTTTATTTCTCACACAAACACAACTTCACTATTATATCATTTTATTTATTTATTGATTTTGTAAAATGTCTGTCTAATGAAACCAACAACACACACCTACAGTGTAGTATATTCCACAATGCATGGGCAACAATGGAAAAAGTCTGCCTTTATATGCCTCTAACCTCTCATGGGTATAAACCTCTATGTTTCATCTCCAAATGATTTTGCAGCACCAGCAGAATCATATGTATGTAAGTTAGTCCATAATATAACCCAATACACTGTTATCTAGGATCTTATGTGTAGCAATGTGAACTTTGAATTAAGCCATAAGTTATTGATAACTAGTGAAGTGATCAGTCAATCAATGTTTTGTACTGAAACAGTTGGTTTCATTCCTAAACAAACTGGCCAATGCATTCTGTAGTGAGTGTGGTTTCTGAGACAACCTCAAAGGCTGCCAAATCTAGTCAATAATGTTGATTATAATGTCACAAGTCACTGTTGTAAGGTTTCTAGGCCAGATAGTGTTGTATGTGATGCACCAGCCAAGCTGGGCAAATGAACTCCAAAAACCTTCTCTGCATGCTCTTTAGGCAGGATTCCAGATTACAATTCTTCTCATTTACATGAATGTAAACCAGTGGTGGGATTTACTACCAGTTCTGTGGGCGTGGCTTGTTGGTTGTGGTGTGGTTTGTTGGGTGTGGCAGAGGAAGGATACTATAAAATCTCCAATTCCCCCCCCCCCACTCCAGGGGAAGGTTACTGCAAAATCCCCATTTCCTTCCCATCAGCTGAGACTCAGGAGGCAGACAATAGATGGGGCCAGGGCCAGTCAGAGGTGGTATTTACCGGTTCTCCAAACTACTGAAAATTTCCACTACCAGTTTTCCAGAACTGGTCAAAATCTGCTAAATACCACTTGTGATGTAATATATCACAGAAACCAGTGTTTCTGGAAGGCTTAGTGTTTGCAGACAAAAAGGAGTTCCATTGCTAGAATTTAATATGAGTCTGTTTCTTCCTATCTAGTATTTCATAGTCTTCTGATTCTGGCTCACAATTTGTATAGCACTTCTGAGTGGACTAGGATCTCAGATCAATAGGAGGACTTTTTCAATTGTTTGATAGACATTTTCAAGGTCAAGGACTGAGCTGTGTGATACTCAGCATTGGAGCACCACTGGTTTTGTTTGCTCCTTCTCCACAAATGCCAAGTGATAGGACAAAAATCATTCACCACTTCTGTTGCACTGTTTTGTCAGATCCAGTTTTGAATACTAAGTGGACAAAATCCTAAATGAGGTTCTTCATGTAGGCTCTTCTCTAGCTGATTTCCTAATTATAGACTCATCCTCTGCAATGAATGTTAGAGGTGGGGCAAATAACACAACTCTAATGAGTGATGGGGGAGGCTATGATTTAATTTCCTAATGAAAAAGCCAAAATGCAGTCTTCTCCCCAGCAATCTGCAATCTTTCCTACTTTTATTCTGACAACTCTGACAAAATCCCAAGATAAGACATCAAGAAAGAGCTGACATAGGTTATGGTCTCATGGGATAAAAAGAGACAACTTTATTCTTATACATTCAACAGGGCATCTGCATCTGCCAAGTCAGACTAAGATGTTATGATTTGATTGCTTTAGGAATAAGTTCTCTTATAGATGCCTTGAGGCCTTGCAGTTTTTTCTTGGTTAGTAAATTAATCCTGGGAATAATTTATAGGTTCATAATTTTTGTCATATTCGTAAAGTCAGTCTAATAAATCTTAGACTGTTCAACAGTGGCTATTCCAGACTGGAAGTATGTTATTCTTATCTTCTTTTTCAAGCAGGATTCCAGTGTAGCAAAGCATTCTCACTTAGTATTTTATATTTGGGCAGATGTTATAGAAGCAAAACCATAAAGTCTGATTGGGTTTTTTCCTCGTATCATGTACTGTATATTCTTCCAGGCCCTGATAATTTGGATTTTGATTGTAGTACCAATACAGTCTGCACAGATGAGGTGAGAGTTTGCTCCTGTTTTACTTTTTCTTTAGTGAAAACCAGTTTTGGTGTCAGTTTTGATAGATACTTACTGTTGGGTTAACAGTAGGTTGGGTCAAAAAAAGATTAGGAATCAGTGGCATTATACACATACAAAGAGGATGAATGTCAGCCATGATGTCATAACCATCATTTTAACTTTCAACCCTGCCTCATAATGCCACCAGAAGGATTGCATGGATAATATCCATTGCTTTTCCTGAATGAAACTTCAAAGGCAAGCTAATTGTTGTAAACTTTGTATATTTTTGCAATTGAAACTGGTTTTTCTCTTTAAAGCAATACAGTGGTGCCTCACTACTCTACAGCTTCAAAGCTCATCAAATTTTGTACTCAATGCATTTTGACATGAAAATGTCCCAGTAGTCTGCATTTGTTTAGTACTCAACACACTGTGATAGGAAAAAGGGGACAGCTGTGGAAAGGACAAGAAGACAGCCAGGCTGGAAAGGTTGCTGCAAAGGAAGGGGATAGTCACAGAAGGCATACAGGAAGTCAGCCATGCTGGGAAGATCACTGACATAGGAAATGGTTTTTCAAAAGGTTTTTCCCAGCCAAAACAAATTGTCATGTGGTAAATCATGTGGTTTACTGGGACTCATCCTTTTAAGTACTTATTGCATCTCCTTGAACCAAGTAATGCCAAATACTGAGGTACCGCTGTAAATAAAGACTGTTCAGTACATTAAACCAATTTATATACACAGAGAGAGACAGATGGAGACAGAGAGACAGAGAAAGAGACAGACAGAGAGAGAGAGAGAGATGGAGAGAGGGACAGAGAGACAGAGAGTATGAGGGTCAGGCCTTCAAATCTCATTTAAAGGACAATAGGGTTGGAAGATTCTCTGATTTTCACATAGCTTGGGTTTTTTCTGCTCTAGACACACTAATCCCTATTCAAAAATTAGAACATCTCCCTTTTATAATATCCTCTCATAGAGTAGCACAGATTGCACTGTAATTTTTCACTGAATTTTGATATTAGGGTGACTACAAAAAGAAATTAGGAGCATATGTAGCTCATGGGCAGATTATTCATCCCTGCTTTACAATATCAGCTATTTTTCTCCAGAGGGATAGTTGATCCTTCAATATTATTTCCCATAGAAAAATAATGGAGCTCAAAGAGGAGAGGACTCTAAATATTTTCTACCTAACTTGTGTGACATTCCTGTTGAGAACTCTGTTTCATGTGAGCATGTAAGTAAGTCGGAAAACTTTTTAACAATCACACCTATAGTAAATGCCCCATCCAGCACTTATCAGCTCTAAACTCTTCCCTATTTTAAGGGATCATGCAGTCTATGAAATAGACATTTTCAAACTGAAGTTTATTGGCATCACCATTGACATTGCTTCAGTAGATATAGCCGAAGTTGATTTGGATCAATTTCAATTAATTTCAGTTAATGCAGTCCAAGGATATGAACAGGCTTGTATTAAATCATATGTACTCTTACCTATCTTGCATGTATGAATTATTGATGAGAGTAAATCCAAAAGGAAGTAAGGCAATTGACTTCAGAAAGATAATAGCATCAACTGCCCTGAAAAAGAAGTAAGATATATGTTTCACTCTAAGAAACTCACTTTCAACCAGGAAATCTCAATAGATATTACCCATTCACTAATATTTCTTTCTTTGACTTGACAAGATTTCAGAAAACATTGGCTGATGAAAACAATTTTTCACCAATGAAAAATTAAAGATCATTAAACCTCATTTAATCTCGTTTTTATCCTGGCTTGATAAAGATCAAGTAATAATGATAAGAAAACTGCCCTAAGGTTTCTTTTGAGAATAATATGTTGTTCTCTATGAGTCTGCTGTTTGCTGATAAAAACCCTACATATAATCTTCTAGAAAATCCATCAACCATTATATTTTGCTGGGTGGGCTTTGATATTTGATGTTAGAGGCACATTTAAACAATGTCCTGTTCTTGACTGTGATTTTGGTTCTAAGAAAAGCATTGTAAGGGTCATCATTCAGCCCTAAATGAGCCCATTGTGCAATCTTGTGACAGTTGAAAACTTAATTTGCAGAAGAGAAATTAAACATGAATTAATAAATTGGCATCAATAATAGTAAAAGAGGAGGAGAGGAGGGAGAAGGAGGAGATAAAACTAGCATTGTATCAAGAAATCTGCAGGAGTGTGGTCACTGGAAATGGAATTCATGTAGAGAAAGAAACAAAAAATAACATTTATTTATTAAATTTATATGCCTCCCATCCCATTATCCAAAGCAACTCTGGGTATATGGGGTTTGTTTTAAATTTGGCACACCTACCATATATTTTGGGCATATAGGGCATGGTTTTATGATACAAGTTTGAAATGCCTTTTTTTATAATCAATAGAACATTGAGATTTTTAATTGAGAAATATTTTTTGCAGCATACAATCTAAGAACACAACAGAATATTGATTGTTCTGCAATTTTAAATATCTAAGGTTGAGGGAATAAGTTCCCCTGCATATTTTCACCAATTATACTTAATATGAGTAAGAGAAATCAGTTTAGAGAGTATTTCATAAGAAAAATAGTGTTAAGAGTAAACCTCGTGCAGGAAGGAAGTTCATGTAGTTTTTTTTAGCTGTCATGTGGTTTAGAGTCATATATCTGACTCTTCCCAAGTTGCTCAATGAAAGAATTTGCTAGGTGTTTTCAAATTTGTGTTCTACTATGAAGTTAAATGTGCATAATCCTGAGAATCAAATTAAAGCTGCTGTTCTATGACACTACATTTTGATGGTTGTTAATTTAATACAAAAAAAGTCACATTTCTCAAATTAGTAAGACCTAATGCTCCAACTTTGAGTTTATTTCAAGATAGGTCATAAGGGTAAATTTCCTGTATATAAAAAATGCTATTCACTAGTACAAAAATCATATATGTTGGTACAAAGAGTTCCTATTTCCTGGAGGTAATTGGGGCCAGTAAATCTATCATTAAGTGATGCTGTCATAAGTATGATGGCACATGACCACACTGACTTATGATGGCTGCTACAATAGTTCTAGTTGCTAAGGTTTGGTGAATCCCACACAATCACATTGTTCCACAGCCATATGATCACTATTTGCAACTTCCTGCAGTTTTCCCATTGCCTTTACTTGCCAGAAGACAGCCCTGAAGGTTGCAATGGTGATCACTGACAGTGGGATGCTATGACCATCACAACTGAAAGCTGGTTACCACCCAGATCAGAATCATATGTCCACATGTACACTATAATAGCCACAAGAACCAGGAACTGTTCTATGGTCCCTCATTCAGCATGGTTATAACTTTGAATGAATAAGGGTTACCTTTATACTTAAATGTGTATATAGAAAAGTAAATTCTCCATAGTATGCATTGGCTGGACACTAAAAGGATGACACTGGAATGACCATGATGGTTCTGTAGGAGGCAGTGAGAGACAGAGGGGCATGAAGAGTGCAGATCCATAGAGTGGCCAAGGGTTGGACATGACTAAATGGCTGATAACAATGAAATGGTCCTCCTCCAAAAATTGAGAAGGAACACATCAAATCAAAGTAACAGCAATTGAGACAGTCTTAATGCTTGAGAAATCATATCAAAATATGCAAAATAAATATGATGAACAGAAGTAGTCTCTAACAAAGTTAGATGATGATGATGATGATGATGATGATGATGATGATGATGATGATGATGATGAATGGATTTCTATTTAGTTAACTTTCTGGGGAAAAATTAATTGAATTTCAAAAACAGGTTGTACAGATAGATTTTTAAAACAATTTTTACTGTATTTGTTTTTAAACAAGGACAAACAAACATAAAAATTTAAATTAAAAAGCCCATCTTCCATTACAAATTGTAGAAAGTGTGTCAGTTGGTTACAGTATTTCCATGCAGCTCTTCCATAATCACCACCTGCTTTTCACATCAAATCACATTTTTAAATTCACCTATATTCATGTATATCACAATTATTATATCTCAACCTTAATTTGACTATAATTGGTTTTTACATCCTTTTATATATAATATTCAAATCTAGAATAAGATTATATGATAACATTCTATTAAATCATCCTAAGATCATCCAATCACAATACATCTTTATAACATATTCTAGATAAAGCTTTTAAACCTCCTCTCATAATCTCCATGTGTTTTTATATAAAATTTCATATTATCAAACTAATATATCTATATGTGTTGTTATCATTATTAATCATTATTTAACTATAGCTATTGTCGCTTCATTTTATTCATACTACTAGTAAACTAAATTTAGCTTAATTTTTATTATACATTTTCATTGCATCAACCTGTATCCTCCAGCAATAGTACAGTCTTATATCTCTTGCCATTTGTAACACTAATGTTCTAGTAACTTTCTGTTTAAAAAATAGGGAGCCCCTGCAAAAATTCCATCTGTGAAAAAAAGAAAAAATTAGAAACTGGATAACACACTAAGTTTAATGCAGATCAATTTCACCGCCTATAGTCTTTTTTCTTCAATCTTAACTTAATTTTTTCCCTTGGGTAGTCTCTTCCTCTAATAATAAAATTTCCTCACCAATTCTACACACTTTCTCTTTCCGCTTTCTTCCCGTTCCGGAGCTGTCCCAACTTCAGCAGCTTCATTATCTGTGTTTTTGTCGCTGGAAAAAAGGGGCTATTCCTGGATCTTCCAGGGACTTTGTGGTGTCCCTGAGATCAGCAAAAGGTGCCCTTCTCAATCACCGTCTGTGTGGGACAGTTTAGGTCCAAATTACGTGCAGTGGCAGAAATTTGACTCCAATCTCGGATTGATGGAATTTAACTCCTGTACACGCACACATAAAAAACCCTTTGTTTAAACCACAAATGGCATTCATATTAAATACTTGACTGATATGAACTTTCATTATATAAGATAGTCTACAAAATATTTTCCTGATAGATTGTGATTGTTTTAATTATTCAGGCTGGTTTATTGTTGAGATTAGTGGCAAAATTATTCTTGTATGGCATATGAGAAAATAATCATATGGCCTCTGTTCCAATCAATCAGTTAATCAATCAGACTGTTATTTTGTTGAAAACATTAAAATATGCCTACAGAGGTAGAAGTAGTGGGGGTATGTGTGTAAAAAAAGGAGGTATCTAGAATTTAGTTACATTTCATTATAAATAAATTGTTATGTTTCATAAGGTTCTAACTGGAATCTATAAGTTTTGACATGCCTTCAATTTTAAAATGTTTTCTATTTTTTTTTAACATTAAAAACACTTTTTTTTTAGAGTGAACTCAACTTGCTTTCTTGGCAATTTTGCATAGTTTTGTTTGTCTTCTTTCAAGACCATTTATAAACTTTCCAATGTAGTTTTAAGTTTCCTGGGTATTTTTTTTCACCAATTGATAAGGCAGTCTGATGCTGCTTAACTTTTTGAGATTGCCATTGTTGGCTATGCTTGGCCATCATGCTCATTCTTGTACAGATGAAATTTTTGGAGTAGATGATACTACTCCGTGTGATTGATGAAGTGAGCTGTATCTCATGAAAGCTATGTCTTAGTAAAATGTGTCTGAAAATGTTCTTCTAAACTCTTTCTGATTTTAGACTACCATAGACTACCATGACTAACTACAATATCAAAAATCCTGCTAATGTAAACCAATCAAGTATTTCATATGCAGCATTTAATAACATTAATTAATATTTCCACTCTGTGGTCTGACTGCTTAAGGGGAATGTAATCAATTTTCTTGATATAAGTTATATTCTGCAGAGAAATACAATTCCTTATTGTGGATATAATCAATCACAACAACATGTCAAAAGAATTATAAATGATAGTGAAACTATTAATCTCTATGCTTCTCAGTAACTGGTTGACAGATTCATAGTTCATAAATATATCTTACAGGGAAATAACTTTAATTATAACATTGATTTTATTATGGTAGATCTGACAATAACATGCCTGCGGAATACTATTTGGAAACAGTACAAGATTACTAAGAGATGCTTTCATTGATATAGATAGAATATCACTAATGCAAATAGAATATCAAAAGAAAATAGAAGTGATAGCAGTTGAGGAGTACCCTTCAAAACTCTTTACTACTATATTTTCATCCAGTACAAAATATAAACCTGAATAATACATTTCAAGAGAATAATTGGTTTCAAATATGGCACAAAGATAGGAAATTATTAAAATAAATTCTGCAAAGGTCTTACTCAGTGCCATCTGTAACCTTTTAGAACATTTTAGCAAAAACAGTTGATATTTTTTTCATGGAGATATAAAAAGATAGCACACCACGCATACATACATACAAGGATACATTTGCCACAAAGAAGAGGGAGTCAAGCTATTCTCCAAGGCACCTGAGGACAGAACAAGAAGCAATGGGTGGAAACTAATCAAGGAGAGAAGCAACTTAGAACTGAGGAGAAACTTCCTGACAGTTAGAACAATTAATCAGTGGAACAGCTTGCCTCCAGAAGTTGTGAATGCCCCAACACTGGAAGTCTTTAAGAAAATGTTGGATAGCCATTTGTCTGGAACGGTATAGGGTTTCCTGCCTAGGCAGGGGGTTGGACTAGAAGACCTCCAAGGTCCCTTCCAACTCTACTATTGTATTGTATTATTGTAAGGAAAATATCTGAACAAAAATACAGCATTAACCAATGCATTCACAATCTCTTTTTGGTTATGTTCTCATTGATTTTTGGGAGTTTTTCATGAGTTCAATCCCATTCATTTTCTCTATCTCAGCACTCAAATAGTTTTGGTGGCGAAGTGAAATTATATTGTGGTACTTTGTTCAACATTTAACCTTTTACGACCTTGATGTGTGATAATGTATTGCTATGCTTCCTTCCCTCCATTGCTTCTATCTGAAAGAAAGCAAGGCAGTGTGATTATTTGGGGACTCCTTTTAAAGCATTTTCCGATTTCATTAAGAAAAAGTGCATTGCTGATATTCCTTTGAGTATGACCCAAATTGATGGAAGTGATTCCAAATATAAAGGGCAGCATTGGGGGGGGGGATGCACATGCTATACAACATATTATAGGGTTTTCAAGCATTATAAGCATGGAAAACTGACATAAGGAAGAAAGAAGCCCTTTATTTTGCTACAATTATAATTTCTTTTTTAAAAAAATTGTACTTTATGCACAATATGTAATAAAACCATCATACAAAGCAGTAGAATGCAATATATGCTTTCATACTGCTTAGGACCGCATTAGGTTTTAATAACCAAAAATAAAATGGCTGTCACACCTTTGTCTTTTGCAGTCACTTGTATGCAAATATACACGTACAGTAATGGCACTTGCTCACATTTAGAGGTTTGCTGGCTGACGAATTCTGGGAGTTGAAGTCCACAAATCTTAAATTTGCCAAGATTGGCGACCTCTGCGCTAGATCCTCCTCATACGTAGTGTCCATACTCCTGAGGACCGCAATCTCCATCCAATGTTTAGATGGTCTCTTCCCATTTTCTAGGTTGACAACTTTAGGTTTGATTGACAGAACATATTTTAAAACTTTCTATAGCTCCTTTGTGGCTACTCTTGGAAGGGGATTTCTTTCTAACTTACAGTGTGCAGGTGTAGAAGAGACATTTTAGCATCTAAAGGTGATAAAGATGTGAGCTAGTCACCTCATAGATGTGACTGATTTTGAAAATACATAACTGATGAACATCCAGTATGAGTGACTCAAATACATTTAACTATGTAATGCCCTTGGAATACAGGTTTACACGCCTTTATCTGACCACTTGCACTTCACTAAATAGAACAACAATACATAATTTTGGACAAGCATGCATAGAATTGCACACGTTCTTTCTTTTCAGGTAGGCAAGAGCAATGTCTGTTCTTTTCAACTACAAATAAACTAAGTTAGTGACTACAAAGTCAATATTTCACTATAGAGTCAGCTGTATGCTGAACAAGGATTTTTATTTAATTCTAATGCTCACAGAAAACGTAATGAATATGGGACAAAATCAAGATTAAATGACAAAAGACTTAAACTTCCAGGATAAGATTTATTTAGTAGACCACATAAAGATTATGCCTTATATGTATATTAGGTATAAATACATCTATTATTTTATTTGGGCTTTTTTTTCCTGAATTCAGTGCTTCAGTGCCTATTCCCCAAATATTGTAAACTTTTATAGCCCCAATCATTGTTAATTTTTTTTCTAATAGTTTATTAAATTGTTTTCATGAAAGCTATTCATACAGCCCATTTTTTCCTTCTCTCTCTGTTCAATCATTCTTTTCAGTACTGTTGACTTTAAGTTGTATCTTAATATATTTATAGTCATGAGTTCTTTCTGATATCCTAGTTTATTATTTATTTACATTAACCCTTTTATTTATCTCTGTTATCAGCACTGTTTTATAAAGGCTAAAAACATGGCTAGCTTGCCATGAATCTTCTTGAGATTGTCACCATATCATGAAGAAATTCCACCATTTAACAATCTTCTCTGGTGAAAAACAAGTTTGGAAGTTATCTCCATCACCTTTACAAAGATAAAGCAATAGCTAAAATTCAGCATGATTGAGAAGTTGGTAATATGCCAAATATAACAAAAAGAAGATGTCCTTTACTTTTAAAATTAATTCTGGTTTTGATCACACTGAAATGACTGTCATCAACCTACTTCTTCTTATTATAAATTAAAACAGTTTATCCAATATTTACATCTTTATTGCATTGTTATTTGTATTGATATGTTTTTTAAAAAAATTGGAAATAGGACAATTTCTTTTTATAAATCTTCATTCCATTTCTGTACTAGTTCAAGAATTATTTTTAAATGAACTCTAATTTTAAAAGGGTACATTTTTTCCTAATTATTGCCAAATGCTGTTTACCTATTATGCAGCATATACTTCTGTAACTGATTTTCCATGGTATTAAAACATTGTGTACATTATTTAGCAAACAGATTCAACTCTGTTATAAATATTGTTTAACTGGAAAAATTCATTGAAAGTTTTTGGAGAAATGAACATTTTGGAGAATAATTACTTTGTAACATAAGATTGGATACATTTGCATTAAAATATAAACTGAACAAATTTCTTCCTTGTTTGTGCTAGTAAAGAATATAGAAATTAAGTCTGAAAATGCATGTGGACATAGCTGTTATCAATGGACTTTTGTTTTATTTTTAACATTCTGCATTAGCATCTCCATCTAAATTTTTGTAAACCGATAGGTTGCACATACAATGGTTATTTCTCATGAACATGGCTTTTCTTTTCTCTTTTTCTTCTTACAGGAATGTGGTTTTCTTCAGAAGGATACAATGCCTTGGCCATAATGTTGCCATTATGCGACATTTACTCATTAAACTAAAGGTATTGTAGGTAAAATAGTTGTCATTATTAGATCCCTTGTTTCACATGGTTTGGCATGAAAGTATATAAACTTTTTTTTTGAATATTGATGGTCGCTAAAGAAAAATATATATAAGAAACAGAAATTGGTCGCATATACAAAACTTACCTCAATTAGGCAGCACTGGAAAATTGGAGTCGCAGTATCATATACCACTTTTACTCAAAGTTTTTAAAATCAAATATTGTCTTTCCAATGTATAGATTCTCCTTATACCTAAAACTTTTGTTGTCTATTTCTTCATATGCTTGCAGTTGTTTTGCCCAATCAATAAAAAGTTTCATCTCTGACATTTACATGAAAATGAAGACAGTGAATATTGCACTTATCTTAAAAGCACAGAGCTCTTCTGAGAAATGTTTGGCAGGCATTCACTCTTACAGTAACACTTTGCAATAATGATACTTTAATGCTGAGTTGGCAATAAAATCTTACTGAGGTGCTCATGGCAGCCACATTAATGCTGAATAAAAGTCATTAGGAATGTAGAATTGCGCCAGAATAGGAATGCCTTATACACCAGGCAATCTGGCAAATAGAGTGAATGAGACACATTGACTAGACTTTGAAGGAGAGCTTCATTCTCTTTTGACATAATAACCTCATACATTTATACAGCATTTTTCTTTCAAAGGATTCTCTAAAACCTGAATTTGTTTGAGTAAGCTTTCTTGTAAAAAAAAACAAGAAATGTTTTCTTCTAAGATAAATGGTGACAGTAGGCTGCCAGAGAAGTAGATTAACAAAATGGCCATCATTTTCAGAAATGGAAAATGTGCCAGCAATTGGATTATAAAGCAACCAAAGTTTCAAAGATATTACCCAAAGACCTGTGTCTATAGTCTTAACTCATTGATTCAGAGTTGAAATGATACTTGGAATTATTGTATAATAGAATGCTTCCTAACTGCATAATTTAATGTTTCTCCGTATAAATGGTCAGTTACTGCATCCATCCCTTAAAAGAACTATCATTTGATCTATACATATGTAAGTGCAAAATATCTCATTATAAGCTCATGTCTATCAAACTGTACTATCATAACTCCAAAGATAATTACCAGTGGTAAAATATATATTTGGAGTACCGTGCAAAGTTAGATTGCTATGCAATATATCAAACAAGCCAAGTTACATTTTTTTACCTTTAAAATAGCAATATACACAAACAATTATCTATATCCCATGTTTCTATGGATGGCCTGCTGATTATCATTAATCCCCAACAAAGAAAGCAAGCTATTACAAGTGGAGTGGAGTAAAAATATGAAGGATATGTTTTGTCATATTTTCTACCTTTGAGGGGAACAAGAGAGTCTTTTAAAAATGAATCAACTTTCTGCATTCTATTTTCCCCCTAAGGTATTTAAAGAACTGAGATCTCTAAGGAATGCATAGGTGCTGAGGGGAAAAGTCACTTTGCTAAAAGAGTTAGCAAATTTAATACTATTCAAATTGTTCATTAAAAAGTGTAAAGCCTAGTTTTTCCATTGAATCTGGAAGCTACTTTTTTTTTAATTGTTTCGAATTTTGGGAATTATAACATTTAGATCACAAGATCTAAATCACTTATTTAGGCATAATTCTGTGAATGAATTGAGTAATTTCCAAGTAAATGGGAAGCAATCTCAGTCACAAATTCTTCTCTTATTTCTAAAAATAAATATTCTTATTATTGAAACTAGACCATTTTCTATCTTTAAAATGTAAAGTATTCAGAAAGTTGCAGAAACACTTGAAATCCATATACAGTAAAAAACAAAAGAAAAAGTGCTCTAAAATATTCACATAGATTTCTCTTCCTGTTTAGAACATTTTGCTTCAATGATAATACAGATCCATTCTGAATATCCATATTTTCACAATATGAGCAGAGTTCAAGAGGATAAAATTGATATAAATATGGGATGTTTGAATCTTTATAATATAAAATACCACAGTAAAAATGGTTGATAAACAGATCTGTTGAGGAATTGAAAATCAGTTTTGAAATAAATTTTATTTGATGCAAAATAACAATGAGGAACATATGAAAATAAGACCTCCCCAGATAATAAGCCCAATCAGGCTTTTGAGCACATGGGCTAAAATAAGTCCTTCCCCAAAAATAAGCCCTACCCAAAAATATTGCAACACAGTAGCCATGAGGTGGCCATGCTCGCCACCTTTGGCGCCTCAAAAATAATAATACCATCCTGAAAATAAGGCCAAGTGCTTATTTCAGGGGTCAAAAGAAAATAAGACCCCGTCTTATTTTCGTGGAAACACAGTATCAGTTTTTTGCTGTATGAAGCCAATGACAGATCAGGCTTGCATAGAACATTGAAGAGTCTCTAGATGCTACATGATTTTTATTATGCCAACAAAGCTAACTATAGGGTAGCTAGAACAGGCCGTATGGACACATATGACTCTGTAAGTCAATCACAGCCACCGTTCTGCCCAACCAAGCATCTGGTATGTAAACTGAATATCAAATTGTTATAGGCGATCTGGCCCAACTCAGTTCAATTAAACCCAAATAAAATTGCATATTTAAAAACCTGCATTGGATTTGTGTGACAATATATGAAAATTACGATAAATCCCATTTTATTTCTTCTATAAAAGTTCACTTTACCTGTGAGAAACATTTCTCTATTAAAGTAAACTAAAATTAAAAGAAGGCCAAGCCAAGCCAAGGAGGAAGAAACTAGGAGGAAAAAATCCCCACAAAAATTCACAACTTCCCACCTCAGCAAACTGGTATAACAAAGCATTAGTCAAGGGAAAAATATTCTCATCAAAAAGAATAAAGGAAAAGATCACCATCTGAAACTTTAAAGCTTCCTAAGATAAAGCCAATCGCCTATGACTTTCCTTACTATAAATCCATTTTCTTGAATTATATGGGGCAATGCACACCAAATGCAGCCATCACAGCACTGATGTATTTGCATAACTGTGAGTTTCCTGCAAGACTGAGCAGAGACTAAGAATGTCAAGACAACAGTGCAAGAATAAATCATTTTTACTTATGTGGACTTGTCTAAAGATTAAGGATCCAAGGGACACAATGTTTCTTATGGACTTTAGAGCAAAATTACTTCACCAGATATATTTGAGCACCCTTGAATGGGTGGTTTAATAACCAGGAGACTATAGTTGTTTTCCAAAACAGCTATCTCCGTAGAAAAACACATTCATATTATTAATATCCATGTATTATTCAGGCCTGCTCATACATATATAGTATGTCTATCCAGGAATTATAACTTCTACAATAAGTCAAATAAAAATCCATATCACAGGAAAAGTTTCACTTGATTAATTATAGTGATAAAATAAAATAAACACGTCAAAACAAGAAAAAAGAAAATTATGAATAACAGTATACTTATTCAAGTATAGCTTTAAGCTTCTATACTATATAACAATACAGTGGTAAGTTTTCATTTTTAGGATATGGACACTTTTGCAAAGTAGAATACAAACTCATATCTTGGACCCATTCCTTCAAATTAGGAGAAAATGTTTCTTTCAAATTATATACAATTATTCTCTTTACTGTGCTCAATAGCTCAAGGGAACAAAACGTATCTTTTTAACAAATGATAAATTCCATACTTTAAGAATATAATTCAAGATGACACGGAAGTCCTTAATTCTAATATCTACTTCAAAACTGTATTGATATATATGGAAATTTAAAATTTAAAACTAAAACAAGTCTATGGCTGGACAAGACCAAATCATGTGAGTTAAAGTATCTACAAAGGAACCGTGGTGGCGCAATAGTTAGAAAGCAGTATTGCAGGCATAAGGTTGACTCAGCCTTCCATCATTCCGAGGTCGGTAAAATGAGGACCCAGATTGTTGGGGGCAATATGTTGACTCAGTAAATTGCTTAGAGTTGGCTGTAAAACACTATGAAGCACTATGTAAGTGCTATGGATATTGCTACAAATTTCTATGATACCAGCATCTGAAATCTGATACCCAACTCTTATTAAACTTCTTTGAGCAATCCAATAAACGCACAATAATGTTCTCATAAAATAATTCATTTTTAAAACATGAGAATTATATTTCATATCTTACCCTCTGAAACCATTGATTCTTCAAAGTTGAATATTCCAATTCTTTATTCCACAATTTATCTATTTAATCATTGCTAACTTATACAATTGAATTGATTTCTATACAGGGGCACATTTATAGCCACATGCAAAGTGGTAAAGATTGTGTTATTTGAGCAGCCTCTTGACTGATTATTTGATTGTTCTCATGCCTAGTTATGTTAATGGTTTTTGTTTGTTATAGTCCCCCTTATGCATGCAACCTAGCTATGTGCATGCAACCTCTCTCTTAGCCCTAGGAAGCAGGCAATGGCAAACCACTTCCAAAATCTTGCCAAAAAAAACATGTAGAGACATATATAGGCAGTTACCAAGACTCAATAGTGATTTGAAGGCACACACACACACACCCATACACACATTCACAGTTTCCTATAACTCGTCAGATGCTAAATTGAAAAAGTAATTACACCTAATTGCTCTTTAGTTAACAGTCAACGTAATTGTGTGGCTTACCACTGCTTTCACCCTTTTGTCCTTTTATTATTTTGCTTTCAACAATGCATGTTTACCAGTTTACCATTTTTTTCAGAATTATACTTGAACCATTTATTGAAGTTATGGTAATCCTGAGGAGCTTATTCATTAGTATTTAAGGTGCCATAAGATTTTTTTCAGTCCTAAAGTGGTGATGCTAACATTTCATACTGAAAAAAGAATAGGACAAATTAATCATAATTACCTGAATACCCAAAGTGGTAAAAGAGGAGGAGGAGGAAGAGGAGAAGGAGAGCTCAAATGTGTACTACTTCAAATTTGAGTAGGACTCAAAGGAGACTAAATTAGTGCTGATCTATATATGATTATGTGTATATTTACATATCCATTTGTGAAGAGTTTATATGAGTATGTGTGTGTGAAAATCTTGAAGACATTATTAAACAGGATTCATTGAAGGAGACCTATTTGAAGTTTGTAATGATATGTTTGGGGTTAATGGGACCTTCTCCAAATTACACTCATGTATTTATCAGTAGCACTCGGTTATAGTTAACCGTATCAGTTTTCAGTGCAAGTACATTTATTCCCAACTCTCCTCCTCAAATTCAAAGGTTCTGATTAGTAGTCATAGCAAGAAACAGATCAATGTGTACAAAAACAGAATAGATGAACAATTCCAAGAAATGATACTTGTACTGACTGAGCAGTGAAATGCAAGAGTGAAAATAGAAAAAGATAACAGCTTCAGGAACACTTCAGAATTCCATCACAGGTGGGGGGGAAACCCTATGAAGGCTACAATTTGAAACCATGTAAATTATACTGAAAGTGTATGAAGAATACAAATCACATCCTCAGTAGTAATAATTTGCTTGGTGGATTTCTTTATAATTCAAATCCAAATAGAATATTATGGAATTTAACAATTTGGTTGCTGACATAAGAATATGAAAGGTTATAGAAAAATTAAACCAGTGATTTGTAAAACAAAATAACTGTACAACCTTAAATATTTCATTAAGAAAAACATCTATGGTATGAATTTAATTGTTTTATCCTTCACAGATGTGAAAGCAACATAAATGCACATTTGTGTTTTGTGATATGCTGAATAGGATCTGACTTATTTCTCTTCTTTATGATTATTTCAGGGAATTTGAGAGCTATAGTTCATATTGGGAAGTTGACATTCTAACCTGAACTTTATCCTTTATGCTTGTCAGAAGTAACTGGAACATTGTAAATCGAGAACACATGACCCTGGGATGCTGCAACCTAAGTAAATGCATGCCAATTGCCAATTGCCAACTGCCTAAATTTTGTCACATGACTTTGGGGTGGCTGCAACAGTCATAAATGTGAGGAGATGTCATAAACCACCTTTTTGTCCTGTTGTAACAGACACTAAACAAATGATTATAAATTAAGGAACACTTATAAACCCGTAACAATATTAGGGACATTCAATTTTATTTCACTTTAAATTTTCATTCAACTTTTTAATTTGCTTTGGGTAGAGCCATTCAGGTGATGCAGTGAATTTGAACAAGTTGTTTTCTAATGTTACAATACAATACAATACAATACAATACAATACAATACAATACAATACAATACAATACAATACAATACAATAGCAGAGTTGGAAGTGACCTTGGAGTCTCCCTGACTAGGCAGGAAACCCTATACCGTTCCAGACAAATGTCTATCCAACATCTTCTTAAAGACTTCTTGTGTTGGGGCATTCACAACTTCTGGAGGCAAGCTGTTCCACTGATTAATTGTTCTAACTGTCAGGAAGTTTCTCCTCAGTTCTAAGTTGCTTCTCTCCTTGATTAGTTTCGATCTGTTACTTCTTGTTCTACCCTCAGGTGCCTTGGAAAATAGTGTAGAACTACAGGTGTGTAGTTATAATGTGTAGAACTACAGGTGAAGCTTCTCTTTCTGAATCATTTGTACAGCCACATCCTTTGCAATGTTCCTGTGCCTGGTTTGAAAGTTATTTCCACCAATTTCAACATCCGGCAAAAGTTGTAAGTAAATGCTTATATTCTTTTTCTTTCGAAGACATTTTGCTTCTCACTCCAGAAGCTTCTTCAGCTGCAGAATAGTGGGGAATGGAAGGATTTATATTATTTGCAGACAGCTGGTAATCTGCATCCTTTTAGAGGGTCATTGAAGCATTTGGCAGTTTATTTGTGTACTCAGGGTCACCTGAGTAGTGCTTCTGGTTCCTGTAGTCTGCAATTTTTCCTCTGGAAATCCCTTCCTACTCCCACACCAGTCAAAGGGTGTTCATGTCAAATTGTATAGCTAAAAGTCTGTAGAGATTCTCAGTCAGCCAGGTCATGGTTGTCCCAAAGGTGCTTTTTCAGGAGGCAACTTGACTTTTTTGATTTTTCTTTTGAAGACATTTCACTTCTCATCCAAGAAGCTTCTTCAGCTCTGACAAGATAGTGGGGAATGGAAGGATTTATCCAGTTGCCTCCTGAAAAAGCTCCTTTGGGGCAACCATGATTGGGAAGAATGAGAATCTCTTTGGACTTAAATGCTTAAACTTAATGAATTATTAATTTTAAAAAAGCCCAGAGTCGAACTGATTTTCAGTGTAGCTATTCTGTAGCCTGCCACTAAAGTGAAAGTAACATTACAACCTAAGATGTGTATGAAAAAAAATCAATAAATCTCTTTCCCCACCCCCACCCCCGCTTCTACAGGATAGAAATCTGTAAAATGAAGAGGTTGAACTAGAAGGAGCAAGATAGGGATCACACAGACAAATTTGTGCTATAGTGGTGGTGTATCAATCTTTTCATGGCATATTACCATTTGTTCCTATATTGCAATAACTTTTTGATAAACAAATTAATCAATTGATAATAATCCAAAAGCTGAAAATTCAAGGATTAATAAAATTAAATCACTAAATGGGTAAGTTGAATTTTAGATTTCATCTATTAAAGATAAAGAATCAGTTCAATTCGTTGAAAGAGAAGCTGTAACTGCCTGTCATTTTTAAGTTCTTGCAAGTATAATGCTAGAAATATTCAACTACTAAATCTAGATGCAATCATGAATAGTATGATTCACGAGTAATTTTGCTTCACACAAGTGGCATAAAAGTTAGATAAACTCAGATGTGTTTGTCTAAAATGGAACTTCTTTTCTGTTAGCTTCAAGCTCCCATACTATGGATGGACAATTATATCTCAGTTTTTGCAATTTCTGAAGGTGTGGAAAAATAATAATTTTAAAGCAAATATAAATACATATTGACCTGACTCACATATCACATTGAATTCTAACACAGTATATTTATTTTGGGCTAAGTTATGTAAATCTTTCTATTGTAGTTTGTGAACAATGCTTCATAATTTTAGATGCCAATTATACAATAAATGATAGATAAACAAACTATATCTTAGATCTACATAGGAATTTAGTCAGAGTTTGACTTTTAGTACTTAGTCACACAGCTATTATAAAAAGAAATTTATGTGTTGGAGATAATAGACTCTGGCAGTTACTTCAGATGTTTTATCTTGAAACAAAATATTTGAGATTCTTCTGAGTTTACTGTTAGCTATATCTCCATTAATGAAGGCAACATGACAGAAGGCTGTAAAAATTTTCAAAACAGCTCTGGGATTTAACTTTGGGAACACATTTGTGTTAATGAGCCTGACATGTAGTCTATAAGTTGACCCCACTCTTTCTACGGATCTCAGTTGTTTTGTATCATGTGTGTATGTATACAAATAAAGCAATTGAGATTTATACATACAAAGAGAGACACATATTTTATTAATTCAAAATTGAGTCAATATAACCTTTATGTAATTATCAGATATTATTAAGGATGGAGGAAAACTTGATTTCCTTTGTCTTTTAATAAAAAATTACTATATTTATACTTTAGAGTATACAAGGTTCAGTCTGGACCACATTTGAAATGCATAGTTTTCAGATGCACCTTTGTATTCAAAAAAATATTTGGGGCATGCTTTCTTCATTTGCAAAAAAAAAAAAAACATTTTTTTCTTCTATTAAGTTCTGTCTGATTCTTGGAGACGAGTTCCTGCAGTTTTCTTGGTAATTTTTTTCAGAAACAGATTGCCATTGCCTTCTTCCTAAGATCACCCAGCTTGCATTGAGCCTAAGGCAGAATTAGAACTCCCAGTCTTCTGGCTGCTAGCCTGATACACCAAACTGGTATAATATAAGAATCATAAGAAACATAAAAAGCATTTTAAAAAACCAAATAAATAATGTGCAAGGCAGGAATATTTGACATCTAACAACCTGTGAGAGAATCTAGAGCTTTAAATACTTCAGTCAGATCAAGGCTGCCTTGTTTCTTTTTCTTGATGCTTCCTCCCCAAAATATTTTAATGTTGCTGAGGCATAGATTTTCTGCAGTCAACAAGAAGCGGAACTAAAATGACAATTTCACACTGCATTTACTATAGTCCTATATTATCCAATAATACCTATCTCTATGGACAAAATCTTTACATAATGCTTTCTGAGAATCACTATTCAGCAAAAGTTCCCACAATTTTAATTAGAAAAGTCCTCCTTCTATCCCTAATTGCTCTCTATTGACCCTAGCCACAATGTTACTGATGAATTGTCCCTTAATTGGTTTCTGAAACCCATGGAGGGAGGGCTTTAATTATTAGCTTCCTCTCATTATTTTGTTCTCTCTGTTGAATTTACCAGTTGCAGATTTAAAAAATTCAAATCAAATAGGGTTTTTAAAAAAGGTGACGTCCAACAGACAGAAACCTATAGGAAGACATGAATTGATTAATTAAGACATAATTTGGGAACATGATGATTCTGGCAAACAGAAACAATGGTTTGCAGATCAGATGGAGAGAACCTAAATATGCAATAGCCTAAAAGTTATTGCTGAGGGAACTGAGAGAATCAAGAAACCTCTACAAAGGGGCATGGCCAAATTCTGACCGTGATTAAGGATTACCTGTCCAAGGTTATACATTCAGTAGAAAACAAATATTGATTTCATATGTAGATTTGGACTTTACTACATATTTTTCCTTTTTAATGTCAACACAAAAGATTTTTCCACATATAAACCTTGGCATATTTTTCCCATTTATAGCTGGCACAATATCTTATTCTAAAGATTTATATTCCAGAGCTGTGGTTCATAGGTGCAATGATTGCATATGAGTATAATCCCTATTCATTCCCCTTCTCTCTCTTTTCCTCCCCTCCCCCTTAATTTCCTTTGAGAAAAATCTTTAACATTGTCTCATCTGTCAGAAAATGTCATGTTGATCAATTTTCAAACCATACTTTTTAAGTTACAAGATAGTGGAATATGGAGAAGATTTTCTTAAAAAATAATAATAGCACAGTGGGATTCAATATATTCTTTTTCTCTTTTTCTTTTCCTTTTCTTTCCTTTCTTTTGCTTTTTCTTTTTTTATGGAAAGGTCACTATTTTGAGCTCAAAAAGGCAATGGAGGGGTGCAAGAGGAACGAATCATAAAACAATTTCAATAAAATGAACTTTCCACCCTGCCCACAGATAAATTGAAGTCAACTATGACAGCAAGCATGGAATTGGAAATCTGTGTCTTAGAGTTGATCATTTGGGTTGCAGAGGGGATAAAAAGCAAGTGCTAAAGGTTATTTTTAGACATTGCTTCCTGTTGCTGCTACAATATGTGATGTCATAAAGTCTTAATCATTATACCTTGCAGCCTCCCAGGGTTTGAAGCTGAATAGCAGTAATAGAAAACTGACCATGGGGACACACCAAGAATAAGGTTCTTGAATTTAAATCATGAAAGTCATTACTTATATATTCATAACTACATTTGTAACAATATTTGAATATTTAAGAACACATTTCAAGGCTTTGATGTAGAAATATTAATGGCAGTAGAAAGGAAAACCATTCTACCCCATCTTTCCAGGGCAATTGAAATGCCAGTTGCCTATCTGCTTGGGGAGATATAGAAATACACACTCCCAGGATGAATCTGATTCTGTAGAAATCTTTCTCTATACACAGAGTGACAGGCAATGCAGCCCTACATACGTTCACTTGTAAGTTCAAATCACTTCACTGGAGCTTTCTCCAGTTGGAATATATATAGGATAAAAACCTTAGAAAGCTGTTGTAAGTAACTAAAGACAACCTTACCTTTCTGTTTTGTCATTTTCTCTAACAGACCTGAAAACATCAACTCCTCAGGATTTATTTTAAAGTCCTTTCCTGAAGTTAACCAGATTGGGTTTGAGCTCAGGTCATTGTGGAGCAGTTCATGCTTTTTGATTCTGTAAAAATATTGATGGCTATGTAAAATTATTTCCATATTATTTAAGTCTCCCATTGTTGGTCTGTAGCCTAGCTCAAAAAGGTGGAAGTTTGGGCAGAAAACCAGTAACAGGGCATCCTTTAAAAAAAATCACTACTGCTGAACCAATTAAAGAATTTCAAGACAATCAGCTGATTGAGATGGTTAGAAATCAATAATTGTGGATTTGCTCTACAGCACAGGCAGATATAAGTGTATATAATATTTACAATATCATAAATGTCTCTTACTAACATCTATAACATTTAGGCCCATGTCTCCCACATCCGGTTTATGTTTCCCATATCTTTGTAACTTCTTGGTGTAATAAACCTTTCTTTCTTAGAATTAATGTAGGCTATTAAACTAGGCAGCTCTATTAAAAATTATGTTTCGGTATTACATGGAATTTTTTGCTAATCTAATTTTTCCTGTTATTTTTACTATCATCCATATTCTATTGAACCCATATGGAATGGCCTGTCCTTTCAAATCTATCCAAAATGTTGCAAATGCTTGGAATTGATGTCAATAACTTTTGTTTTCTAAGATTTTTATCCTGCAACTGTAAATTTTGCACTTTAAAAATATTTCACAATGTTATTAAGGAGTGGTTAATTTCTTACCTAACATGTTTCCTCATCATATAGTTTACCAGGAAGCTTTTCTCTTTTCACAAGTGCATTGCGTACATACTGTATCTATGTACCTATTTCTCTCAACAGTATGGAATATAGAATATTTAAAAATGTGAACAATTATATGTGGCTCTAGTTCATATTAACAAATTTGAATTTCAAAGGAAATGAAGACATTAATTGCTTCCAACTTTTTCTGTGAGTGTCTCCCCACTTTTCCTGCCATATTGCTTTCAAAGGAAGCAATTGTCACAAGCTGTAGCACCATATGTGTCAATATGCCCAGGGAGACAGCATAACTTTATAAAGGAAAACTTCATTGGTCAGAGTAATTTTTTAAAAAATAAACTTTAAAACTGCAATCTTTAAAATTTATAAATTACACTTCTTTCGAGAGTTTTTAAATGAAATGTAAATTGAAATATAATTTGTCTCAAAGAAAACTGTTTTATATATTAAATTCAGAAGACTGTCCTTCTTTCTGCATGTTTCCTGTAATTAATTTTAATGGAAGCATTCGATTACATTTTTATGGTTTTTATTGAACTGTGATTAAAGAACAACACCAGGTTGCTACATTAACATAAATCTAAGATGCATATAGACAAAAAAGTTGTAGAAAATACAAAATGATATATTACAATGTAAATAAAGAAACAGGTACTATACATGTACAAATTTACCACATACGCAACATGCCATGTTGCAATCTGTTGCTGTTAAAGTAAATCATAAAATCCATTCAAATCTAATAAAACTATGGTTTCTGTCATTATTGTCCCATTATTTTAACCTTATTTTTTTATTATGGGAATTAAATATATTTCGACATTATTGAAATGGTATCAGGCCATTTTGCCAATATTTTTATTACCCAAGACATTTGAGTTACTACCAAAAAGCTTCATAGTAGCTATCACCTATTTGTGGGTCCATCTGATCCATCTAAGAAGTTCCCCACTATAAAATCTTTTAGCTATAAAAATAATATTCTATCATAATCATAATTTCATTTTAACCAAACTATGATTAAGCTGATCTATACCTGTTATTAAAGGAGCTAAATGAAGAGAATCCTTTATCAAAATTTCATATTTGATAGTCTTCCAAATTTAAAGGCTGTTCTGGAATTTCCATTGGGAAGCTTTGAAATAGAAACTTGAATTTGGGCAAGGAATTTCATTTTTACCACTAAAAGTGATAGAGAGCAACTATGTTTGATACCTCTTAAAATTGTGATTGAATCTAAACAATAACTGTTAAGTCATATCTGGACTTTATCCATATATCCAAACATGTTAGCAAAGTGAGTATCAAATTTAAATTTATTTCACATCTATTTTAAAAATGGTAGTTATAAAGAATCAAAGGCTTTAAATATATGTAAAGAACATAAATTTTAGTGAAGATTTATATTTCATACATGAGTGTAAAAAAGGGACAAATGACAACTGTTTCATTTATTATTGATATATGGGCTACAACATATTTCATTTTTGTAGACTATATATTTTCATGCATAAATACATCTATCACAAGTTTTTTTTAACTCTCAGATACTGCCAGTAATATAGGTACTATTATTGGGGGGGGGGGGGAATTATGTGATTTTCTATAAAAGTCTCTTGTTTTTATTGATATTATATAGGATTTGTTCTTCATGATAACCAATAAAGTATATAAAATGTAGAATATCTTAATTAAACCGCAAGACACTAAGGAATATTTACTATGTCAATAAAGCCTCCAAATTCTGTAATTCCCAGAGGCTTTACAAATTTCAAATTATCAGCACCAATTCTTGCAATTTTGAATGCAAAATTGCAGTAAAATAAATTTAATTTCAACTAATTTTATTGTAAGGTTACATTAGCAGAATTTTGCAAGTCTGTAAACCCAGTTCTTGCCTTTCACTTGTACAGTCCAAGAAACCGAGACATTTTAAGACATTTGTCATGCCCCTATTCCTTCTGCAGATTCAGCTGCCATTTGTCTGACAATTGTCTAGTCCCGTGATGGTAAACCTATGGCATGAAAGCCACAGGTGGCAAACAAAACTAGCCCTCAGCTCCGGTGTGCATATGCATGCCAGCCAGCCGATTTTTGGCTTCCGGGGGGCCAGGGGAGGCCATTTTCATCCTCCCCAGTCTTCAGGAAAACTTCTGGAGCCTGGAGATGGTGAAAAACAGGCCCAACTGGCCAACCAGAAGTTTGTTCCTGAACTTCCGGTTGACCTGTTGGGATGTTTTTCACATTCTCCAGGTTTCAGGAAAGCCTCTGGAGCCTGGGGAGGGTGAAAAACAGGTCCAATGGGTCAACTGGAAGTTCAGGGACAAACTTCAAGAAAGCCTCCGGATGCTTTCCTGAAGCCTGGGGAGGATGAAAAACGGGCCCAACAGGCCAACCAGAAGTTCAGAAACAATCCATTTTTGCCTTCTGGAGGGCGTCTGGGGGGCCTGGGGAGGATGTTTTTGCCCTTCCCAGGCTTCTGGAAAGCCTTCTGAGTCTGGGGAGGACAAACCGCTCTCAAGCGGGGGGTGCATGCATGCACGGTGGGTGTACACACATGTGCAGGTAGGTGAGGCGCATTCCATTGTGAGTCTGGGCATGTGTACACGTGATAGAGCGCACACACACATTTTTGGCACACCTTTACAAAAAGGTTAGCCATCACTGGTCTTGTCTGAGGCTCTTTCATCTGTTTGTTTCCCAGGTCATTCCTACATAAAACCAACATTTCTAGGTAGGTAGCAATCTCTACACAAATAAAGTATGCAATTGATTGGTCTTTTTTCCATAAATAAATATTTTGTCATATTCACAAACTTCATTTTCAATAAATAAAATATTCCTTATGAAGTATTCCTCACAATCTGGGTGGAAGGTTTGTTACTGCTTTTGAACCTGAGACCTCACTTTGAAATAATAGTCCTGCCTAGAATCAGAAAAGTTAACAAAAGAAAACCATTTCAATTAATCAGAAACAGGTAAACATCCTTCAGGCTGAGACTGAAGGTTAACAAACTAGAAAATTAACACACACATAAAGGAGATGCTGGCATGCTTTGACAGAATTTCCAATAACCAACTTTCTGATGTATCTTGAATCTGCTGTAAAATTCATAGATCTTTGTATTTATAGCTATGTAAATTAGGAGAAGATGTATAGAAAGTCTCCACATAGGATGAGCTATTGTAAATGTAGATGACTAGACTACAGTATTTTTGTTAATACATAGAAAATAACTGCTGGACTGAAATGCTGCTATACCTATCTAGACTGTAAAGTAGACATCATGTACATGTCCATTCCTAAACTGTTTTGCTTTGGAATGATCTAGTGGGGAAACAGCATGTAGAAAAATACAAAATGTAAAGCATGTGGACGTTAGCTCTTGAACGTTTCTTTTTTCTTTCTTTTCTTTTCCTTTTTTTTGTGTTCTCAATGATACACTGGAAATGGGGAAGATGGCCTAGTGAGTGGATTTTCAAAGTTATCATGCAAAAATCTAAGAGAGGGCAGGCATGTTTTTATTGTATGCACAATGGTTGTATTATGCAAGTGTTCTCCTGTTGCCTTGGAATTTTGCATGCAATAGGGAAAAAATGACAGCTTCATAAGCAATTCATTCAGAAGGAGAAAATGGCTGGGCTCTTTTTATGAACGTAGGATGCCTCATATTGCTATGATAAAGATACAAGCTGAATTCCCAATCACATTGTTTGTTTTACAAAGGTTTTTTTTTTAAGTGCAAATTATTCAGAACATTTTAGCTTTGGGGTAACTATTCTCATTATCTTTTTTTTCTCCACATGGAACTAGCTCAGAAATATTAATGAAAAATTCACCAGGGCTAATTTTTAGGTATATGAGCAAAAGCATCATCAATTTTTCAAAGGCAAAATGTGACAATTTTCTTGCCTTGCATAGATTAAAAATCATTGTAATTTAATAGATTATTTTATTGGGGAAAATGTATAGGGAGAAAACAGTTCTTCTATCTCTCAAACAATATTCTTGCAACAATATTATTTTGCTGGAGGGTGGGTAACCAAAGTCTCAAAGGAAGGAATTGCAGGACTGGTGATCTTGTCATCATGGTCCTTTTAAACTGCTGGTTTCCTAGGTATTTTCAGCTGTCACAGTTGCTTAGAGTTCTCTGAGCTGTTTTTAGTTACTCATTCAAATATTCATAAGAACCGAGGGCTGCAATTTGCTGTCTGGTAATAGCTTCATTTTCTGCTCACACGGAGCTTGTCCTTGTGGGAAGAAGTTCTTAGCCATGATTGGCTCCTGCGTGGTCACATGGCCTTTCAAGGATAATGGAGTTTCCTTGGGAGTAGGTGAAAGAAACATGTTCTACCTTTTATCTTTGCTTGGTTGAACAAGGAGAATGATTGTGAGCGACAGTTATGGATTATCAAAGAGATGTGGAATGATCAAACTTATATCAGGCACTGTGCTACGAGAGAAAATGCATCGTTTAATTATTTACCTTCTGGCAAAGCTTGCATCTTGGGAAACCTGAAATGGTTACACTTTTGTGCAAATATTTACTTAACGATGTTGTAGATGAAACACAGTAATGAAAATAGGCGTAATTTTGTGCAACATGCTTAGGAAATATTGAATGGATCACGAGAGCAGAAGCACAGGAATGTTTGCTCTTTATTGTATTAAAGCTTCAGCTAAATTAATCCATCAAGGCAGACAGATCTTATAATTGTGAAGGAAAATTAGTAGAGCAAGGAGGATGAGTTACAATGTTTTATTGCTGACAAAACACATAAAAGCTTTACAGCATCTATTCCAGGATTTAAATCTACTCACATGTAGATTTAAATGCAGGAGAAAAGGGTCAGAAAATATACCATCTAACTCCAACCCCACTGTTGTGTCTTGCTGATCTTCCCAACCTAGGGCCTCTTTCTTTATCTGTAGTATCTCTCTGTGTAATTTTGAACTCTGGGAGATTGATAGAGATCATAAATTATGTCAATTTCTCTGTAAGCAGAAAAGTCATTAACTTCATATTGTAAAATGTAATGAGAATGGAGACATGTGGAACTCAGCTACTGTACCCAGTCTTCCTTCTTCACCCCCTAACACCACACACACACACACACACACACACACACACTCGCTTCACAAATGCCTAAACGGAGCTGCCTATATATGGTGTGATGTGCAGCAAAAACACTGCTTTCAGGCAATTTATATTCCTTTAGAGACCTCCCAAAAAAATTACCATGTGAGATCAAACAATGTACAATGAATACAGGGGGAGGACGGAGTCATTAACTTTCAATGGGTTAAAAAAAAACAGTTAAATAACTATAAGATAACCAATGGATGGAAGCTAATCAAGGAAAGAAGCAACTTAGAACTAAGGAGAAATTTCCTGACAGTTAGAATAATTAATCAGTGGAACGACTTGCCTCCAGAAGCTGTGAATGCTCCACGGAATTGAAGTTTTTAAGAGATTGGATACCTGTTAAGTACTGAAGTTCCCTGCCATTGACTTACATTGCTGGTTCCTGCTAAGACGTGAGCAGCCTGCTGGTGGGAGAACCTAGCCATCTGATTGGCTAAGCGTCTGACAGCTCTAGTATAAAAAAGCTGTCAGCTGTCAGCTGTCCTTTTCTTAGCTGTTTGCCGGTTCAAGGTTTGCCTTACATTTGAGCTGTTTGTCACTGTTAATAAAGGTTGTGTTAGCTTCAACCTGCCTTGCCTCAGTCCCTGTCTGCCTCGTTCTCCCTACAGAACAATAACCATTTGTCTGAAATGGTATAGGGTTTCCTGCCTAAGCTGGGGGTGGACTAGAAGACCTCCAAAGTCCCTTCCAACTCTGTTATACTATTCTGTTCAAAGATAATCTAAAATCCTACTATGTTTTAAATAGGGTAGGGAGAGATGGGCAAATAACATCAGGAGTGCACAACAAGTACATACCCTCTCAGCAACATCATTCAACTGCCTGATACAAAGATGATCTAGCTGCCCAATGAAACCAAGCAGGCACATGAAGTGAACAGCAGTGATATAAGAAGATGATGGAGGTGAATGACTACATTAATGGCAATAGTAAAAGCATCACAGAAGGCTATGATTTAAAAAATCACATAGACAAAATAAAGTGATGGATGATAGTGTCTCTTTGCACTTCTACCATCAGGCAGAAGACATCAAAGTATAGCCAGCCAAACAAACAGGTTTAAAGATAGTTTCTATCCTTGAGCTGTGAGACTTTTAAATACAACCACAATCACTCCATGCACACACTAGTTTTTTTCTTTTTCTTTCTTTTTTCGTTTCTGTTATAATTTTGCACCAGTGGAGTTAAAACCAATTTCATTGTATTTAAGTACAATGACAATAAAGATTATACTTATATAATGCCATAGGATTGACCCTCCAGTTGGATGACACTGGATATGCTACTGTGAAACACATTAGCATTTTTGGAACATTTGCGATGTTTGTGATGTGTCTAAATTTAAGGCTTTGGGACATCTAATTGCTGATGCTGACATACAGAAGATGAAAATCCAAAACTGCAAAGACAGAATTAGACTAGGAACATGAAATATAAGAATCATGAACATGGACAGGCTCAGCACAGTGAAATATAAAATCAATCAACTACACTGTCTTAGGTATTAGCCAATTAAAATGGATTGGAATTGGACATTTTTAGTCAGAAGATCGAACCATTTATTACCAAGGACACAAAAAAACTATAATTAGAATAATTAGGTAATTATTAATAATTAGAATTTGCAGAAGTGACTTAATATAATACTTACCCAAATTTGTGCTCCAACCACTGATGAAAAAAAGAGGTTAAAAAGTTTTATAGATAAATTCAATCTGAAATTACTGGAATATTCCAGTAAGATGTACCGCTTGTAGTTGGAACATAGAATGCCAGAATTAAGACAGGAAAAATACAGTTGGACTAAATGGCCTAGGAAACAGAGAAGCAGAATGTCTTTTCAATTTCTGCCCAACCAATTATTTCTTGATTGCAAATGCAGTCTTCAAACAACCAAATGACACCACCATGAAATATGCAGAAATCATGATGACAAAGGTTTTTGTTTTTGTTTTTGTAAACCATCCAGATTATGTTAGATTGAGGTGGCATTTTATTAATAAATAGATCTGGGTGTTTACCTATCATTTTGAAGGAGAACATCAGAAATCCTAAGGTTCTGAACGTTAGTGAAGTTAAAGATGAATGTGAAAACAGAATTGCCAAAGGTCAATGAACAGGAGAAAATAAACTAGATATCAGGGGTGAAAATAACCATGGAAATTGCCAAGAAAAGGCAGCATCTCAGAGACAAAATGAAGAAGCTAAAAACAGTCATACTCCAGTGGTGGGTTACGACAGGTACACCCCAGTATGGGCGTACAGGTGCCTGCTGGGAGCACAGGGTACCATTCCGGTATGGCGCTCTGGAGGGCCCACCCGCCTGCCCGTGCTCCTTACCGATATTTGAGTTCTTCAGGGTTTCCTCGCACGCGCACGGAGCATATGGTGCCTGCGCGACACTCCACCGAGCAGCTGGAGTGTCTCAGGCTGTAAGTACACCATACCAGTTGCAACAGGGTCCGGAACCCAGCACTGTCATACTCCCAACTTCCAATGTGTTTGACTGCAAATCCCATTATCCCAACTTGACATATCAGAAGGAAAAAACTGGTGACCAGAAGACAAATATGGGAGGCAAGAAAATACAGTAAATACAAAAATTGACTCTGTTTAAACATTTTATTGCATAGTAGTTGCTTTTTAAAACACAGCATGGAACAGATATTAAAGAAATCTGTCTAAACTGAACAAATGATGGAATAAGCATTTTATCACCCTGTATCTTTATACTTGACATCTGTTCAAAAGAAGCCTTGAAATGGTACACTCCTTCTCTCTGCCCACTGGGGAGAAAAAATAAAAATAATGCAGTTTCTTTGGTAATGTAAGATAAAGCTATCCCTGGAAAAGCTAAAAAAATAAGGGAAAATCTAATAATGCCATTTGCTCATAACACCCACTGTCACGGCACTGTCAGCTTTTCAATTACATTGCCATATTTCAGGGGCTTATAACCAGGGCATGAAAAGATGATCTGAAAATTGAATCCAGCAGAGGCTGTCTTTAGCTGCAACTTGTATATTACTCTCAGACCTATGAGGCTGGATTTCCTCAACATAAAATATAGGTTGTAAACAAGATGTAGCACCAACATAGCAGGTGCATTGATATGATATTAAGTTAAGAGTTTCAGGAGCCTAGATAACCTTTTTTTTCATTTGTGGCCTCTTTTTGTCTTTTTTTAAAATATCAGGACATTAACAGAATGGAAGGCGTAACCTTTGCAAATAATCTAAAATTTCATCCTGATTCAAAAAATTCACTTTGTGGTGTGCTCTCAAACCTTAAATGAAAATCTGTGTCATTAAGAAACAAGATATCTAAGCCATTTAGTTTCTCTGAAAGCCATTTTCCCAATATCATATTACAATGCAACCTGGCCAAGAAATAAGACTCAAACTAGGGTAATGCAGACAAGATATGTATCATTGAATTCAATATGAAAGGTCTTGACTATACAGAGCAAAGAATGAGGTATCAAAATGAATGAATAAATGGGAGCTTCAGGCAAGTGGCTTCACTTAAGCTTGTTGTTATATGTGGCATTTCCTCAAAAAAGACCAGGACAACAAGCAAAAGAATAGGATTTATCCTTTTATTCTTAATATTTTAACTTTCAATCTGCAGGGAACGCCATACGCAACGGTTGGATTGCAATAATATTTGTATTGGTGGGGGAGATTCACCTATTCTGACATTTGAACCATAAGCGGCAAAAAATGAATGTTTGTCAGAACTATGTCTGTAGCAGCTTCTTCCAGTGGCCAGGGAGGAATTACTCACACTGCCACATTGGAAAAAGGGAATAACCCCTTGGATTCTATTCCTATTTTCTCTCAATAGCTGCTATTTTTGAATACAGGTAAGAAATAACCAGTCATTCCCTTTTCTGTGCTTGGGTCTTTCTGGGCAAATGCACTTGTATGTGTTAACGGTAAAGGTTCCCTTCGCATATACTGTATGTGCTAGGCATTTCCGACTCTAGGGGGCAGTGCTCATCTCCATTTCAAAAATGTCTCTGTGGTGATGTGGCCAGCATAACTAAACACCAAGGCACATGGAACACTGCTACCTTCCCACCAAAGCTGGTCCCTATTTTTCTACTTGCATTTTTACGTGTTTTTGAATTGCTAGGTTGGCAGAAGCTGGGACAAATAATGGGCGCTCACTCCGTTATGCGGCACTAGGGATTCGAACTGCCAAGCTGCTGACCTTTCTGATCGACAAGCTCAGCGTCTTAGCCACTGAATCACCGCTTATGTTTTAAGGGCTGCTCTATAACTTTATGTAACTGTTGTATAATTACTTAGAAACAGAATGAAAAACAGATAGGAAACTTACCAGCACAGAAGCTTAATTTCTTCTCAACTTTGTTTTCTATTTTATTTCTCAATTAAGTTCCTATTGTTCTAAATAAATAGGCATCAGTGTAGAACCAAGAATAAATCAATTATCACAATACATTATGTGAAGGTGGATACTTTTACTTGGATCCAAGAATTTTAGAACTAGTGGGCGGAATGCTGCTGATATTATTGACTAATATAATTGCAAAAATATCAACAATGTGCAAAATTAGCAACAGTGTTCTATATTAATGAATATTGGTGACATTACTGAGCATCAGAAGGAAAGGAAGATAGAAATCTCTCCCATATGGTTTCATCAGGAGCCTTGTGACTTTAAAAAACCTTGACAAGTGATTAATAACCACTGGGGCTTGTGAAACACAATTGCTATAAGACCCAAGAAATCAGCCTAGATGGAGAGAACAGCATCCAGCTTCCAACTTGCTTTCTCTTTTTTTCTTTTTTTGGACTATCTGAAGACACATTAGCTACAGCTATTTAAAACAGGGGTCTCCAACCTTGGCAACTTTAAGACTTGTGTACTTCACTCCCAGAATTCCTCAGCCAGCTTGCTTGCTGCCTGAAGAATTCTGGGGGTTGAAGTACACAAGTCTTAAAATTGCCAGGGTTGGAGACCCCTAATTTAACAAATGAAATGGCAAATAGAAAAATAGCCTCTTGCATCAAAGGAGATGCATATTTTTGAAGAAGAATGTTCTGAGACATTTTATATTTTGAATAACTAGCCTTTTTTGTCTGAATAATAAAACTGGCTGCTTTTTAATTTAATTATAAAGTCTGTTTAAATATCAATAGTTGATCTATTTTCATAATATAAGATTAAATATGCTGGAGCAGGGTCAAGGGATCTTCAGATTCTGCCTTTTGCCTTCATGCATATTTCCAGAATAATTCAGGACTCTCAAAACAGAAAACATTCTACTTTGAATACTTGATTTCCCCCCCCCCCCCTTACAGGTCTTGGTTCTCATTGGGATACTAACTCCCATTTTCTTTATAGCAAACAATTATTCTTTGGTCTGTTGTTGTTTGTGTAGCTAGAATTTTTATTTTGACTCTAAAATACCAGTAATTTACATGTTGGACAATTAATTCAACATATTAATTATATGATGCACAAAAGAATTGCCCTAATTAATTAAAGTGTTAAATGTAGCATTAATGTTTCCTCTCATCTGGTAGATGCTTAAAATGCTTTCTGTCAGGAATTTTTGTGTATTTTACTCTTAATGCCGCTTTCTTTATTTAACTCTGGCTTTAAATATTTTGTTTTTCAAAAAAAAAGTACAGAGAGTCCCCATGTTACAATCCCTTACAAATTTTGTCTTTAAGCTGAATTTGTATGTAGGTCAGAATTCTTCCTTACAAATGAAGTGCCTATTACTGAAAATGGCTGATGGCGTTGTCCTTTTTTTCATTAACTACTGAAAACAGTGTATTAAAAATGCATGGCTCCAGCAGTTCATGAAAACCTTGTGTGGCTTCAGTGGTTCATGAGCTTGAGGAAGGAAAACACCATCCACCATTTTCAGTAATAGGTAGCCCAGTGGTGGGATTCAACATTTTTTACTACCGGTTCTGTGGGTGTGGCTTTGTGGGCATGGTGTGGCTTTGTGGGCGTGGCAGGGAAAGAATACTGCAAAATCCCCAGTCCTTCCCCACTCCTGGGGAAGATTACTGCAAAATCCCCATTCCCTCCCCACCCCACTAACCTGCTTTACAGCTCCATTCTTCTGTTCAGGGCAACAAAAGAAGATCAGCTGGGAGGCAGAGGGGTGGGGCCAGCCTATTTGCTGGTTCTCCAAACTACTCAAAATTTCCACTACTGGTTCTCCAGAACCTGAAAGAACTGGGTGAATGCACCTCTGATTGGCAGCCCGTTAGATTCTTTTGTTTTTAAAGGAACATACATATGGGTGTCCAAAAGTAAAGATAGTGACTGTGACTACTCAGCTGAAGTGACTCATGTTCAAAAGGGTGGGCCTATGATCTATATATTTATGCAAATAAAAATATAGATATAGAATAAAATATAGAATAAAAATTCAATAGTTTAAAATCAATGCATAGAGTGACTAATGCTACAATTATTTCTTCTGTTTCCAGATATTAAATGTAACTAAAATGTTATTGCTATGCACAAAAGATGAAGTATCAGCAAGTTTTGGGACCTTGATTATATCCTAATGGATGCATAAGTGCAAATTGGCTTAATGTAATATGCAAATTACATGAACAAAGACCTGAACATTTATCTTGGCTTATCTTGCTAAAGCCAGTGCAGCAAGGGGTTCAGAAATCTCCCATTTTTCTGCTTGAATTATATTGTTTATTCAGCAAAAGAGAGATACCAGGATTTATGGTTTGATTTCTAGCCCACTTTTTTTTCTCTTTGCTAAAACTCAGATATATATGCTATATATATATATATATATATATATATATATATATATATATGTATGTATGTATGTATGTATGTATGTATGTATGTATGTATGTATGTATGTATGTGTATATATATATATATATATATATATATATATATATATATATATATATATATATATATATATATATATATATATATATATATGTATTAGTGTTACAACCCCTGGTATGCCTAAATATGGGAGGAAGGTCACTACTCCCTCTTTCTGTCCTTCGGCTTCATCACAGAAGACCATGCAGGCAGAAAACCATATTTTTATTTTTTTTAATGTTGCCTTTTATATTTGTGTTATATTTGTACTGATAAATAAATAAAGGGAGACTAGTATAGATCTATTTCGAGCTAATTAGCTCTCATCAGCTAGCCATACCCTTACTGGGACTTGATCCCGGGCTGTAAATATCTTAGGCAGGAGTGTTAGCCACTAAGCCACGGGCTCACTTCCTTATCAGTTATTTATCAGTACAAATATAACATATATATATATATATATATATATATATATATATATATATATATATATATATATATATATATATATATATATATATATATATATATATATATATATATATATATATATATTTGTTTTCGTAGATTTTCACGGGTGTAGGTATGCTGGTTTTGTTGTATTCGGGTCTTTTCCGAATATATATATCTCCCGAGCTAATATTAGTTAATCTTGAAACCCTGTCATTTATGAAGAAACGGATTTTCTTAGTTCTTGATTTGGCACCACTAGGAAATATAACAGGTGAAGGCTAGATTGAGCGGTCACAAAAACCTGTGGAAGAGAGGCAGTAGCAAACTACTTTTCCCACTGTCTACAAAAGGACTGTCAAACTCGCAGCCCGCAGGCCGGATGTTCATGCGCTGGCCATGCCCACGTCTGGTTTTGTGAAGGGAAAAAAGTCACGATATGTCACATGATGCTGCTGTGATGATGCAAGTTTGACACTCCTGCTCTACAACATGGGTTTGCATATATCAAGAACTGATTCCCACTCCACTCCATCCACAGCACCATCTTTAATCTTCAGATACAATATCTTATCTGAAACTTAGTATTTGGAAACTGAAATATGTGAAGGTAATTTTTCTGTAATAATTAATATTAAAAATAATAGTAATTTCTCAGTTGCTATCTCCAAGAATGAGATAATACAAGTATGATTCAAGTTTGATGATTAATACCTTTGTTTCAAACACTTCTTATTAGGCTCTGTTTCTCTTTTTTATGATTATTATAAATTCACATATAAACCAATGTTCAACCCCAGCTTAATAATACATTTCTGTAAATGACCTTATCTGGATCCTCGAAGAATGTAATAGCTATTAAAAAACAATCCATTTACTATCTTTTACTCTCAACTTCTAAGCCCTGAAGACAAACTTGCATTAGCATACATTACAATAAAAGTCTTACTTATTTTCACATTCTGAATTGATATCAAGTTAATGATCAAGACAAAGGGAATAAAATTGCATTCGAATGGTTTTTACTTACATAATAGAGGCTGATAATTTTTTTATTACACAATTCATTTGGGGAATTCTGGCTTGCATTATTTAGAAGACAATATCTGAGGACTAAAATGGTATCTCATTAAAATGAATAGCTAATTCTGCACATATTTATTTATTTCACAGATAAAACTTAGGACTTCTTTTTAAAACCTTATGAAACTGAAATTTTGAGATTAATGCTGAAAATTGTAGGCAAATTTCTATTTATAATAAACAAGCAAGTTATAAAGCCAGTCCAATTGCATTTGTGAGAAACACCTCAATATGTAGCATTTGTATTGTATTGTGTATATTTCTCTGGCTGGGTGAAATGATTTGTAAGTATTCTAATGCTTGAGATTAAGTTACTATGATAGAAAACATAAGCATCACTTTCACTAGGATTAACCTTCTTACAAGTCTGGAAGCAAAAGTAATTTTGTGGGGCAGATAATTGGCCATGTACCCCAGGGAACTAAAAAAGCTTAATTGTAAGAATGTTGTCTGAAGAGAGAAAACAAATTGAATGAAAGATAAGGATCTGAAAGAAAGGCAGATAAACAAGGAAATATGAAAAGATAGAAGAAAGGAAGAACTTTCTTTTTCAGTTACGGGTTGATCAGATCATCTTGTAATGAGGAAAGAATTTAGCAGTGATAGTTAACTTGACTAAGATGTAGAAGTAGAACATAGAATCATAGGGCTGGAAGAGACCTTGAAGGTATTCTAGTCCAGAGGTCACCAACCGTGGTCCACGAGAAAATTTTGGTGGGCCACAGAAAAATTATTTGTCTTTTTTATATTGCACTAAATGCTATTTATATTTTTTAAAAAATTCATATTAGTGGTCCGCTGGATTTAAAATTACGAATTTAGTGGTCCCTGAGGTCCGAAAGGTTGATGACCCCTGTTCTAATCCAACATCCTGGTCAAGGCAAGAGATCTTACACCATGCTACTCAAATGGTGTCTTCCAGTGATGAAGCCCCCTTATCCCCAGGAGGCAAGCTATTCCATTAATTAAGTTTGCCATTGTTTCAGTTTCAAAAAGAAAAGTAGAATATAGTAGCCAATAAACTTTCAGGCACTTATTTGAAGAGATAATACTTTGCAGAGATTTGAGGAGAGAAAAAAATACTAGTTTCCTGATCATATTATTGAAATTTAGTATGGCAGCAACAACATGTCTTTTCTGAATAAAAGTACTTTAACAAGAAATTGAACATAAACCAGCAGTGTTTCAAGCAAGTTGCTGTAATGTAATGTAAGTCTTTGCATGAAAAACCAACACAATTCTGAGTTGCATTAGAAAAAGCTATGAATTCCTTATCCTTCATTTCCCTGCCCTGATTAGACCACATGATGAGATCAGAAAGTTATTGATATATATAATCAAGATGTTGAAAATATCCTGATAACTGAAAATGCAAAGGTTCTGTAAACGCTAATATCAAAGAGCAAACAAAAACATTGGACTAAAATAAATGAAAACCAAATAAATGACATCAGGTAGAACAACCAGCCTTAGAACTGTCACTGAAGAATTAGTTGTAAACACTTACAATATGGCCTTCAGGGGAACTAAATGTTTGTAAACATTAAAATTGGTAGAGGTACAAGTAGGGGAAAGTTAGAAAAGAAATACTGTAGGATTTTTTAATTGTTATTTTTCTTATTTCTGTTTTTATTTCTGTTTCTGCTTTTCATGTTCTCTTTTTAATGTGCAAAAGCTACAATAAACAGCAATGCAGTGGAGACCTCAACGATTGAGTTTATGCTACCAGCCTTATATAATAGACACATTTAGTATACGATAATTTAATTATTTTGTATTTTAATCAATGCCACACTTGGATTTAGATATAAAAATTAAGCAACCTTTGAAATATCAACATTAATATTTTAGAAACAGTTTAGAAATTATAGTAGATTTTTTTTATTTTTAAAGTATTAAGTTATCTATTAATAATTTCTAGTCAACCTTGCATAAAGACCACTGTACTCAAATAATATAATGTACTCATATAATGTTTTAAAATAATATTGCTTGTGTTTTATAATGCATTTTTTTTAAAAAATGCAATACATTGTTCCATATAATTCTATTTTGAATGTGCAGCATAGATTAAAATTTTAGCAGTAAATACCAATTGTTATATATGTATCTATATTTTCCTGTCCATATATATGTCTCAATCACTGAAGGAATTCTAAATAGAATAACGCTATGTGTGTTAATATTTATGTGTAGATTCATTATAATACATGTGTGTGTTTATATCTGTGTATACACAAAGAAGTCTTCCTAAGTATCTTCAATCAATATATAACGAACTCTCGTATTTTAAACTCTGCAAGTTAATCTGTCTCGTGCACAATATAAATTAAATCAGGGACTGTAATAAACAAAGAATATGAGATGAAATAGAAAAATATATAAGAGAAATGAAGAGAGAGATGGCAAGAATAAAAACCCTTGAAGTTCTCCGGTATTTCTTCATTTTTCTTCTTGCCACCTTCAAGTGCCTTTCATAAAAATATGACCGCACCACATTTCAATGTATTTTCTCTCTAGAGGGCTATTATCTCCACATAACTGATACACGCATAAGAAGTACCTATGGTTCCAATACACTTTTTAATATGAGTACCATTTCAGAATTTTACTTTAAAAAGACTATGTAATATTTCAATATTTGAGTAGAAAGAAAATATATTGTTGTATACATGCCCAGTATGTAGTTGAGAGATTGTTCAAAATGCAAATTTAGTTTGCTGAACTCTTATTATTTAACAGTTTTTCCATTAAATTAACTTTAAAATTCCTTTCAAGAAATGTAATGCTGAAGGGAGCCTGCAGTCTTGTAGTGCCACCTACATTTAAAAAGTAGGTATGTCTGGTACTCAATATTTCCATTTCATTCATTCATGGAATCCAACTGTAGATAATTTATGCAGTATGATTAGATGGATACATCTCAAGAATAGAACAGTTCAAAAGATTTATTATGCAGCCTAATACTTTAGTTCTACTGTTTATTCATAATAAGCTTAATGGAAATTGTTCCTTACTAAATATCACCTTTATAATATATTCTGCAGAGAAAAGAAAGAACTTCTAGCACTGCACCTAAAGTGTGATATATACAGTCCTCATTTTAAAGTAATAGAATGATTTCTAAGAGAGTGGTGTCAGCTGCCATCATATAGCTTTTCTCCTTCAGTTAAGCACATGGAAAAACCATGTTTAGTTCCCTATCTTAAGTTACATGATGAAAAAAAGGGGGGAGATAGATGATCCAGTATTGGTTTTATAGGTTTTTGCTATGGATGTTCCACGAGTGAACATAGATTTTTTTTAAAGAAAAAATATTAGATTATAGACTAAAATACAAAAATACGAAAGCAAATAGTAAGACACAATGGGGAGGAAAAAGGGAAAAATAGTGTTGACTTCCGACTCTTTCTATTGCAGTAGAATAAAGCATTAACATCAAACCTTTTTACTTTTCCATAATAATATAAACTAGGCATTTCTATAATAACAAATCAATCTAATCAGTAAAACCCAAAATCAAAGTTTCATTTTTTTCATCTCAAGCAAAAGTCCAGAAGCGGTCTCCATGTAGCGACAAAAATACTTATTTTCTTTTCTTTGATCAAAACGGTCAATTTAGCCATCTCTGCAAACTCCATCAACTTCTGTAGCCATTCATCCATAGCGGGAATCAAAATGTCCTTCCATTTTTGTGCATACAGTAATTGTGCTGCCGTCAACATATATAAGATCAAAGTTCCAAACTGTTTTTCTAACTCTTTTTACATTAAACCCAAAATAAAAGTTTCTGGTTTTATCTTTATTTTTATGTTAAGAATTTTCTGTATTAAAATAGGAATCCTACTATATTTGACTTTCCCATTGTTATTAAAAATACATAAGTATTGAATGTGGGAAAGTGATATTTATCTGCACTTTTAAGACATTTTGTCAGTGCTCTGATATTGGAACTGACTTTGCTCATCAACATATTGTATCCACCTACGCTATATAGAGAGCTGTTATTTTCCCATAAATACTTTTCAAACAGCCAGGCAGCATGTGTCGTGGTACCATAGTAACTTTCATCACTCTGAAAGGCATCAGAACAAGGAAACAATTGGCTGTAATGGTGACCTTAGATGAACTAGACTTTGATCTCCATATTTTATAACTGAGAACTTCTCACTTTAGTCATTACCAAAATGTTTTCAGATCCAGTACTAGTAGGAAAGATTGTTAATCATATTCATTATGATTTTTTTAATTATGAAAATGAAGACTTTGTCATTAACAGTTTCCCAAGCTAGAAATTATGTATTTTTCATAAGCAGAACCACCTGCACCCATCCCTGTCCCCCAATTAATGAAGCTGAGTTTTGTGTTTAAAATTTACAATTACAATCTAGGAAACATTTGTCAAATTAGTTGCTTTATTGCAGACAGGACAGAGGCCATATATGTAGAAAAACTTCCTATGACAGGACACAGAAATCAAACACTATATATGCATCTATTTCAGAGTTTTAGGGGTCCAAACTCTCTAAACCTAGTTGTTTTTATGCAGACATTTCAAATGAAGTAACACCATCAGTGCTAGTCCAGGGTTTAAATTCTAAGCTTTGTTCTTCTGCTATTTTGAATAAAGAGAGAATTGCTTTTCTCCCTTTCTGGACCTTGAGATAGGAGGTTGTGATTTAGTGCTTACAGAGAAATTCTTTTTAGCCTGGAAATTGCTGGTTTGGTTTTTACCATGTAGGATTCCATTCTTCATTCCAAAGGTTATCTTTCTATTTTGATTCTATATCTATTTTAACGTATTTGCTTTAAGCTGTATTATTTGCGAAATTCCTATACTTGTTTAAATGAAGACAAATAAGTCTTGTGTCCATGTTATCTGGCATAGGTTGAGAAACTTCCTTCATTGAAATTAAACATTTGGGATTACAACTTTATAAGAATTGCACAAATATGTATAATTTCTTTGGAATTTAGAAAGCTTTACACTGTGTGTGTGTGTGTGTAATTCAAAGGAGGACATCTGTTCTAGTCCCACTCATGTCATTATCATCATTTTTGTGCTGACAGAAGATATTTGATGTCAGAGACTGAGTCCTAGTGCTCCATGGAATAGGGAACTGGAGATATAATTGGGTTTTCGGTTATATAGAGCACTGTAGCTATATTTGGTCAATGTGGAGAAATGGGGGCAGATAAAAGGAAGACAGGACATGTCCCAAAATCCCCCTATTCTTAGAGGTTTGAAATACTGGTTACTTAAGACCTAAATCACTGAATATCTTTTAGGCTAGTAGAAGGTCTGAAAATTTGTCAAATCTACGAGAAAGTGATATAGAACAACATGAAATTACAAGAAAAAGCATATCTCTGCAGTGATTAGCAAGATAGGATTTTCCAATAGTCTGCTGTTATGCAGGTTCAAATGTGAGCTAGACTTTTCACTGTATTTTTACCTTCCCTAATGTATATATCTATATAAAGTGGATGCAGCATGTTTAATCTGTTATTTAACAGGTGTAGCCTCCTCACAGGTGTTCATTAAATTGGATTGCATTGTAATCCTCTTAGTCCTTAAACAGACAGCTTTCAAACTAAGAGGACCTAGGGCTGCCAAGCTTTTTAGCATTTCAACAAACCACATACATTAGATACAATAATGTCCTCAGTTGTCTTCAAGACCACACATACACTTCCTATAATATTTGTCTACTGAGTGGCTTTCAGAAGCTCCGTTTTTGTTTGAGGTTTCAGAGGAAAATGCCAGATGTAGAAAGCATCTAATTTAGCTATTTCCAATTGCTAGAGACAGTGAGCTGCCTCACACAGACAAAAAAGATGAAAACATAGCACTCTGTAATTGAGGGAGTTAGAAAGTATTTCTACTGTAGTCAACGGTGTGCAAACATCCTAAGTGTTGGATATTAAAGGCATGTTTGATAACTAACATTTTAGGAGTTTGTTTAAGTTATAACGTCTCTTTCACCAATTAAAATGAATCAAGAAATGCATGAAAAATATGGTCCAGAATTAAAATCCTATTAACCTTATAAAATTGCTAAACAATATGAAATCTACTATCATCCATATCCAGAATACATTTCATTTGAAAGTAAACCAAGCTAAGTTCAAATAATTTTGCTTCCAAGTAACTTGTGGCATTTATTTTCCAGGTCTCATTTTATTTATACAGAAAACAATGAAAGCACCATAGCAAACTCCTTATTTCTAATTTATACAGAATGTCTCCTTGATCAGTTTCCATCCATTATTCCTTGTCTGGCCTTCAGGTGCCGTAGAAAATAGCTTAACTCCCTCCTCTCTGTGGCAGCCCTTCAAATATTGGAATACTGCTTCTAGAACTTTCTTCTAGAATTTTCAGAAACATCAGATACTAAATCATCTTTATGAAGAAAGTAGATAAGATTAGAAGTGTGATCAGAACTAAGCTTTCTCTTACTTGAATGAATAAAATTAATGTAACACATACATTGCTTGTTTACTTAATTCAGTATTTTTCTTCTGTACATGGATGGCTGGAGAATAATTTTAGTTTATTTAGCATTAAATTAACCTGGTTCTGTTCCATCTAGCAGCTTATAAATCAGTTGGCCTTGTCAGTTGAAGGCTTATTACCTGTGCAGTGATTTTTACCATACAAATTTAAAATTGGTGTAAAACTGCTTTATATATGAAGCCGGTTTGGATAGCTTTCTGAAGCCAGGGAGCTTTTGCCAATCTTGTTCAATTTTATTGAAAACTAACTATTATATATATCACATGCAGGCATACTACTTTAGTACTTTCGGGATTCCTATGATTTATCACTATTTTAACACAACTAATAAAGCCTGCCTTGTGAAATCTTAGAGCTATCCACACTCAAAAATAAATCAGTTTTTATTTTTAAAAGTCAACATTATTCCACACAGAACGACTAAGGGATGAACCAATTGTTTTCTCTATATCCTATCAAGATTTATTACACTGAAACATTGTTATAATTAAAATCCTTTTTTTCCCCTTACATTCAATTCTGTCCAATTTTTAGAGACTGACTGGTCACGTTTCTGCAGTTTTCTTGGCCAATTTTTTTTACAGAAGTAGCTTGCCATTGCTTCCTTCCTAGGACTGAAAGAGAGCGACTGGTCTAAGAATATCCAGTGGGCTTTGTTTCTGAAGCAGTTCTAAAATGCACAGTCTTCCAGTTTCTAAACTGATGCGTCAACCACTAGAAAAAAGGTAAAGGGTAGGTACAGATTCCCCTCGCACATATGTGCTACTCATTCCTGACTGTAGGGGGCGGTGTTCATCTCTGTTTCAAAGCCAAAGAGCCAGCACTGTCCAAAGATGTCTCCATGGTCATGTGGCCGGCATGACTAAATGCCAAAGGTGCATGGAACATTTACCTTCCCACCAAAGGTGGTTCCTATTTTTCAACTTGCATTTTTACATGCTTTAAAACTGCTATGTCGGCAGAAGCTGGTACAAGTAACAGGAGCTCACTCCATTACACGGCGCTAGGGATTCGAACCACTGAACTGCTGACCTTTCTGATAGATAAGGTCAGGGTCTTAGCAACTGAGCTACCGCATCCCTCAAAACTAGACTAGATATTAGAACTACTACCGACCTCCGCTCCTTCCGACAGAAGCTTAAGACCCACCTGTTCCAATTAGCTGGCTTAACTGATTTATAGTCCCATTTTAACCTCCTGGCAAACATCTTATTGGGTAGTTTTTAAGGGTAATTTTAATGTTTATTTGTATTTTAATTTAAATATTGTACAGTCCACATCCTACCTCCTCCGTTTACCTATTTGTATATTTAAGTATATTTATATTTTGTATTCATACTGTTTTAATATGACTGTACACCGCCCCGAGTCCTGTTTAGGAAAGGGTGCGGTTTATAAATTAAAGTTTATTTTTTATTATTTATTATTATTAGACAAAACTGGCTCTCAAATCCTATGTTACTTCATTATTATTGTTGTCATTGTTCTTTTGATATACAGAGTTATCATCACAAACATGAAGCACTGTCAAATTATAAATTTATCACGGAGAATTTTGAATTCAAATTAGGACCAGTTAGAGATGCCCATCTTACCTTAAGGAATTGCAAGCTGCCTTGGTTTGTTTCATTCCATGCTGGACTCAAGCTTTGTACTAGATCCTTAAAAATGTACATACATCAATACAGCATTTTAAAAAATTAATTATTTCCAAATTGTCACTATGTCTTACCATATAATGTTTTATTAAAAATGAGTGTATGGACATTGATCAATATTTCTTACTCTTGATAATAATACTCATCAGTTAAAATACAGTTCCAAAAGTTATTCCAGCACAGTCCTGCCAATTGATTTCAAAGGAGATCTGATATTGGAAGAAAAATTATGGTGAGAGGGGGTATTATATTGATATATAATGCAAAAAGAAGGAAGTGAAGAAGCTCAAATGAATTCAAGCTGGGTTCTTTGGATATCTATTTGGCTTTATGTCTGAAAATACTGTACAATTTTGCAACTGGACACTAGAGGGCAGGCTTCCTCTACATTACTACTAAAAATAACTTCTACCCATTTCCATCTTGAATTAGTAAACATAACCTTAGGGAGAGAGAAGTCTGAAGAACGATTTTAAAAAGCAGACAAAACTTTTATGGGATTGAGGCCTCTTAGGAGATGCCTAAAGTGTTCTTTTCTAATATATGCACAATGTTTACATATTTATTGGTATAGATCTAATTCACAGAAATATATGCCCAAATAAATGTACAAAGCTTGCTTGCTTGCTAATACTTTACAAACAGAATAAGGACTTTAATACATACTAAAATCAAATACTGCTGCTTTGGTCAAAAATGGTTCATGATTTCCCAGCAATAAACAAGTAAAGGGAGTGAGTATGGGTGAAAATCCATTTAATATTTTATTTTTTTTGGTGCTCATCTAGTAAAAAAGGAAATTAAATGGCACCTATTTAGTCCAAATTTTCTGTAAAAAATAAATTCATTCCCTTGAAAAATCAGAACAACTTAGTCATCTTGTATAACTGTTAGATGATTAGTTTGGCAACAGCAATGTTTATAATAACTTTTAAAAACAGTTAACTTTTAACTGTTAATCAAATTAGCAGAGCACTTCCCTTCTTCACTTTTCATAATGAAAATGAATCAGGACCAGGGGTGAAATCTACTTACCTTCGCTACCGGTTCACAAAGGTGAGCACATGCGCCACCTCCGTGCATGCGCAGGACCTTCTGAGCATGCACAGAGTATCCAAAATGGATGTAATGACATCGAGGTGGGTGGGCGGAACCTGCTACTGAATGCACCTGAAAGGTGAATAGAACCGCAGGAAGGAATCCGCTGTGCCACCCAATTTAGATTAGCTAAAAAGCAGGAAATCCTGCTTTCTAGCTAATATCAATCATGCATCACAGCTGATCGTCGGGAAGTAGCATTTTTCTACTACCGGTTTTGGTGAACTAGTCAAAACCGGTAGTATTTCACCCTGATTAGGACCATTATTATTATTATTATTATTATTATTATTATTATTATTATTATTATTATTATTATTATTATTATTATTATTACTGTTGTTATTGTTGTCTACGTTTCTTGATCCTTTGTCACTCTTCCTAGCTTTCTCCAAAGGTAATGGCTTCATCAATAATTTCATAAATTCAATCAAAATGAATGGAGAGAAAGAATATGAAAAAACCAAGACCTCTCCATTCCATATAGAAGTGTTTACAACTGAGGATATAAAAAGATTCTATGACAAATTGTGAATTTGGAATAGAAACAAAAGTTGGGTGTTTACCTATTTTTCAGAGTATAAGACACACCTTTTTCCCTCAAAAAAAAGGGTGAAAATCTGGGTGCGACTTATACACTGAATACAGCATTTTTGGCCTATTGAAACCCTGCCCCTTTTGCAAAAATGGACGTGCAGAGGGTTTGGGAGGCTTGCAAAGTGCTCCTGAGGGCTGGGGAAGGCAAAAAGGAGCAAAAAAGGGCTGTTTTTGTCCCACCCCCGAGTCCCCAGGAGCACTCTACAAGCCTCCCAAAGCCTCTGCGTGCCCTTTTTTCTCAAAAAAAAAAAAAACCAGGCTGTTTTTTGCTTGTTCCCCTCCCCGCCGCCCCCAGGACCACTCTACAAGCCTCCCAAAGCCTCTGCATGCCCTTTGGGGGAGAGGGCATGAGCACTCTACAAGCCTCCCAAAGTCTCTCCATGCCCTTATTGTTTTGCAAAAAACAGGCTGTTTTTTGCTCGTTCTTGTGAGGGAAGCCTACAAGCCTCCCAAAGCATCTGCACGCCCTTTTTCTTTTTTCAAAAACCGAGGCACACAGAGGTTTGGGAAGCCTGCAGAGTGCAAAAACTTTTTTAAAAAATTTACCTCTTCAAAATCATGATGCGTCTTATACTCCAGTCCATCTTATACTCCAAAAAATATGGTAGTTATTGCTAAATTTTACACAAATCAAGGTTTACCTTGTGTTTTCCTGGCCTAAAGTGCTTAAATGGTCAATATTCAGTAGGTAAGTAAGCTTTTCCATAGAGGTGTGGTCAACAGGGTGGGCATGGCCAGCTTGACGCCACTCACTGGGCATGGCTGACTGGGTGGGCATGACCAGCTTGACACCACTCCCCAAACTGCTGGCATGTTTCCTTTTCACACTGTGTAGCCGAAGCTGAAGCCATGCTAGTCCAATGTTTCTTCTTTCCTATATAAAACTCAGCATATCTGATAAATATTCTAAAAATAAAATATTTTAAATGTGCAAGCTATTCAATCAGTTACAACTGTTAGGAAAAAATAAATATCTAAGGATTTCTTCCCAGATACAAGTTGTTTCAGAACGTAAATGGATCTCTTAGGCCTCTGTATGCTTTACAAACAAATTGCTATATGGCCAATAGGTGGCAAACTTATAAAAAGATTATGAGCAAAACTAAATATGAGCCAGCAGTGTGCAGCAGCTGCCAAAAAAGCCAACACAGTCCTAGGCTGCATCAACAGAGGGATAGAATCAAGATCACGTGAATTGTTAATACCACTTTATAATGCCTTGGTAAGGCCACACTTGGAATACTGCATTCAGTTCTGGTCGCCACGATGTAAAAAAGATGTGGAGACTCTAGAAAGAGTGCAGAGAAGAGCAACAAAGATGATTAGGGGACTGGAGACTAAAACATATGAAGAACAGTTGCAGGAACTGGGTATGTCTAGCTTAAGAGAAAGAAGGACTAGGGGAGACATGATAGCAGTGTTCCAATATCTCAGGGGTTGCCACAAAGAAGAGGGAGTCAAACTATTCTCCAAGGCACCTGAGGGTAGAACAAGAAGCAATGGGTGGAAACTAATCAAGGAGAGAAGCAACTTAGAACTGAGGAGAAATTTCCTGACAGAACAATTAATCAGTGGAACAGCTTGCCTCCAGAAGTTGTGAATGCCCCAACACTGGAAGTCTTTAAGAAGATGTTGGATCGCTATTTGTCTGAAACGGTATAGGATTTCCTGCCTAGGCAGGGGGTTGGACTAGAAGACCTCCAAGGTCCCTTCCAACTCTACTATTGTATTGTATTGTATTGTATTGTATTGTATTGTATTGTATTGTATTGTATTGTATTGTATTGTAAAACATTTAGGATGAAAAAAAAAAAACCCAACCCTCATCTGCAATGTTGCATCGGATTATATGCTGTTATAATAGGCACAAAGCCTCTTGTTTATCTAATTTATTTACCTTTATCTGCTTTTGAAGCAAGTGATAAAATACCACAAGAATGACATTTTCAAAAACACTAATGAAATGTCAGCAATAAAACAGAGGGAATGAAAAGGCATGGAACAAAATGTACCCTGAAATATATTAATAGCCTGCTTTCAATTTTTATTGCCCCTTTCCATAATACACTTTAAAAATTGTGGCATATGGAAACAAAACACGGCACCGAAGAAAATGAAAACAGAAGTATAAGAATATTTTAAATGAAAAAAAAATCAATTAAGATACTCTTTGAGTTTGAAACTGGCAGGACCTGGATTACCTTGGGAAAACTCAGGTGCTAGATAGAGTCACATAAGTTTACATTTATAGGGAGGTGAATTTCAAGGCTGCATGCTAAATGGAGAAATTGGAAAAATATTCCAGAAGAAAGCAATTGCAAATTATTTTTATACTTTTTTCAAGACAACTGTATGGAGTTTTCCAATAAAATTCCACTTTACTTGAGGGGGAAAGAAATTGCTTTTATTTTTCTTCGAGCATGAAACAGAGGCCAAATGGCCATCTTATCCCAATCCTTGGATTGGCACTGCCCATAACTTAATATATCTTGAGATAAGAAATGTTAACTTTAAATGGATCACAAAGAGGAGGCGCCTCAGTGCAATGCAAAGGAATAGAGGAAAGATCATTCGATTCTATTTGAATCTTTGAGCTTTTCAGTTTGACAGCCATTATGTGTGTGATAACAATTAGTGTCTGAATGTTCAAGTGTATTAAAAGGATTTTCCTCACTTTTCTTTCTTGCACTGGTAATTTAAATCAATGAGCACAGATACTTTGTGAAACAGGATCAAGGTCTGTTTTCATCTCATTGGGGTGGGGGGTGGGGGGGGGACTGCTTGCTTTCAGAAAATGCATAAAAATTAGGAGTTGACAGTCAATCACTAACACCAAAATTTTCTAAGTCAATGAATTTTTGGAACTGTTCCCTAAAACCGTTCCCTAAGAAGTATTTTGAAAGGTGCTTTGACTTTCTAGAAAGAAACCAGGAGAGTAAGTCCACTGGAATGTTGTTTATGTCACTTCTGCTTGAAACATTCTACTTGAAAAAGCCAATTATATGCCTGTATGTGTGCGTGTGTGTGTGTATCCTTCTCAAAATAGGATTAGTGAGCATAGGTTTTTTACATTTAATTATGACAGCAAATATTCTCCACCTAACTGTAGTAATAAACTCTCAAAACATCCACTTTCTTACAAGATTTGTAAGAAACCTTGATTACAAGGTTACAAGATTTGTTGGAATCAAAGCTCAAAGCCAGCAAACCTGGTCTTCAAAAGCAAAAAGTCCTCTGGATCAGGCCAATGGCTCATCTAGCCAACCATTCTCCAGTATACAGTAGAAAGCCAGGTACTACTGGGAAGTGGACAATGCAGATACCAATGCAAATGCACACACTAAACTAAACTAAATTAAACTAAGCTTAATTGAAATAAACTAAAGTGAACTGGACTGAACGAAACTATGAAACAAAATAAAACGAAGTATGGAGATGGAGTTGGTTAGCAGCAAGTTTCTGGGTGTGCAGCCTAATGAGTATGCTAGCTTGGTCTCTCAACATTTTCTATAGAGGGACAATGGAGAACATCCTATCATATTGCATTACTGTCTGGTTTGGAAGCATTATTGCTTCAGGCAGGAAGGCGGTGCAGAAAGTGGTGAGGATAGCAGAAACAATTATTGATAGTTCATTTCCTTCTATCCAGAACATAGCATGTACGTGATGCTAGAACAGGGTCTGCAGGATTGTCTGGGACAAAACACATCCTCTTCACAACCTGCTTTCTTTGTTACCTTCTGGTTAGAGGCTTCGTGGTATCCAAAGCAGAACAGTAGATTCAGTCACAGTTTTGTTCCATATAGCATCAACATTGTGAACACTCAGGTTTCCTTTTTCTACTCTGTGTGTGTGTGTGTGTGTGTGTGTGTGTGTGTGTGAGTGTGCTCTCAGTAAAAATGACAATAAAATTCTATCCATCTATCCATCTATCCATCTATCCATCTATCCATCTATCCATCTATCCATCTATCCATCTATCCATCTATCCATCTATCCATCTATCCATCTATCCATCATCTATCTATCTATCTATCTATCTATCTATCTATCTATCTATCTATCTATCGTAGTTCCTTTTTATCAGATTAGAATCTCAGAGCATTTTGCTTCAATGGATGACCAAGCTCAAACATTGTGAGAATGGCAAAAACCTTTCATTCTGACTATATTTTCTATGATGTTCAAGAATTTATCTCTGTCATATATCTCCTATTTCTAAATTAGGATGTCCAAAATGCTGCAGTCATTTACTGAATTAGAGATATTTTAAGTATAATAAACAGCTTTCAAATAACCTTCTGAAATGTCTAAACAATTATATATAATACCGGTAGTCAAATGGTAGCAACTTCAATTAAAATCTTCAACCATATTAACTTAGAATTTTGGGAGTTATACTCTTGATATGGATAGTTTGGGGGGGTCTCTAAATAGTGCCATATGTGTGGGCTTTCTCATCTGATCTGATTATAATCTGCAATTTCACCATGCTGTGTTGCTGTGTTATTTATTTATTTATTACTGTCAGATTTAGGAATGTCAGATATGATGTTTGCCCATCCTTGTATGAAGTAGTAGTTGTCCTTCAATTCTTCAATATCTCTTTTCTCTAAAACTTGAGTAATCCACATCCATTCATGAAGAAATGACAGAGATGAGTAAAATGGTAAAATATTCAGAATGTTCAGAAATCCAATCCATTCTAGTCCTATTACAATTAGCAGCATTTTTGTAAGAGACTAGCAAGTGTCAATGGGGGACTGTGTCCACAGATGAGTGATTGCCAAAACTAAAGGGATGTCTTGAGCTTCTGTCATACAACTGTGATATCATATGTATTCACTGAAAGATGGGGGGACTCTTCCTTGATTGCTTCTCAACAATCTTACCTTTGAACTTTCTTTTTTGTAGGTTCAGTGCAAGCCAGTTAGCTCTTTTTCTTAATTGTTATTTTATTCTTCCCAATGGGGGCAGCAGCTAGCTATGCAAGGTTGCATTTGAAATGAGCAGATGGATATTTTTGATTCAAGGTTGTAAAATCAATCATTTAAAATCTAATGATAATACTGTTATTTAGTGTCAATGGGGGGAAAAAACCACTGAAGAAAAAGTGGACACAGGATGCTATGGACAAAAAGAAAATATGTTTTTATGTCGGAAAGACTCTATTTATCCTCCTATTTGTTCATAGAGAATATTGTTGATTAATATATTTTTCAAGCCTGTGTACATTTTAAAAAGGGGAGCCAGAATGGTGACCATGTGAATTAAAATATATATTTTTTTCTTCTATTTCAATTTTCCTTATAGCTAACCATCCAATCCTCAATGTTCTCTTTTATAACAGGGAAGGAATTGTCTACATTTAACAGCTATGACAGATAAAAAACCACAGAGCTGATAGCGTCTGACAACATTTCTAATATCTATATTTTTCAATAGTGGCAATTCACACAACCACAGATTAAATGGGGATTGCTATATAATGAAATGATTCTGAAAACTCTTTGCATAGTACAAATGCAACTGTGAATATAAAAACAACTAAGGCAGAATATAATTTAAATTTTAGGTTATTTTGCTTATGAAATTTTTCATAAGCAAAATAACCTAATCAAAAAAAGACATTTATAATTTTTCATATATTTAAGATGATATCAAAAATATACACTAAGTCTTTGTTTAAAGGATAAGTAATTATAATTGCAGTTTTGGAAAGGTTTTAGGGAGTTGGGGAGGAATACAGCTGATTATCTGTAGGTTATCTGGCTCTTTTATTTTTGACACCTAAACAATATGTAATCTGATTTTCAATGAAGGAATTATTTAGCAAGTGTGAATAAATGGCAGGTTGCAACAAACAAAACAAGATGCCACACCTGAATAAGCTAGTTTTACCAGAACTATTATCTATAAGTATATGCTGAAATGATTATTTATGTGTAAGATAAAACCACCTGCTCTGAAAGTGCATTGTAGAAACATGTTCTTATTTTTTTTCCCCTGTCATGAACAGATTGTGTAATTACTTTCAGTTATATATTTCTGAAAAAGATGGGTGAAACCCAGACCTCAGGGTTAGGACATTTGTGCGTAAGCTGAAAGACTGACATCTTAATTGAACTCTTCCAACCTCGTGAGAGGCTCAGTACATTATTAGCTCCAATAAGCATGGAAAACCAGATTCAGTCACTCCTCTGTGAACAGCAGTTATAAATAATTTCTCAATATTTAAATTACTGTCTATAAACACAAAATGAAGAGGGTACGTGCAGAAGTGCTCCTCTATGCAAAAGGTCATTTTTAGAAAGTACAATGCCCTCTCATTTTTCGCTCTGTTGCCAAAGACTGAGTCTACAGAAATGATCAAACTACCAATCTGGATCAGATTGACAGTTTATACTACATAGGAGTATTTGATTATTGAGAGTGGAACAGCAGAACAAGTCCTCATATGCTTCCCAAACCTGAGTGACTTGAATGCTCAAGATGGGGTTTCATCCAAATTTATTTTTAAGGAATATGGTAACCCCTGATTCAACATTTGTATGTATCTAGTAAGTACACACTGTATGTGTTTATGCATCACTTTAGAGAATTAAACCTAGTTTATGAGAAGTAAAACATCATAGTTATTTACACTGGAAGAAGCCTGGCATTCATAAGAGAAGAGCTTCTGCAATTCCTCCTTTGGTTAGACTCTTACTCTCCCAGACTGGCAAAAATGAACTGGATCTTTATCCAGGCAAGTGGAGAAGAGATTCCATCAAGGAAAGAAAAGCTACAGCTCCTCACACTTAGAAATGATCCTGCAAACTGGGCGATGTCAAGCTTATTATTAGCACAATCTTAACAGTTAACTTTGGCAGGACTCAAATGCCATTCACAATCAAATCTGATTCTCTTGACATATGAATAATTTGATTCTCTATAATATTGCACAGCTAATAATATGAAACAAAAGTCTAGCTGCCACAGCAGCAAGAATTCTACCTTCTTTCACACATCTCTTATGTGAATAAAGCACCCTGGGTTTTCATGCCATTTGACCTAAGCAGAAATGAGTTCTAGTTCATTGACTGATTGATTGATGTGATTAACAATTGATTATGTGCCACCAACTCCCCCTTTTGCTTAAATCCAATACTTGAGAAAAATTTTGAGCAACCAACTTTTGTCATGGGATTATGGCACTGGACAGGGAGTTGGATTAGATTTTACATCAGAACGTGAAATTCAGCAGGTTCTGACACATTCTGGAGAATCGGTAGCAGACATTTTGAGCAGTTCAGAGAACCGGCAAATACCACCTTTGGCTGGCCCAAGAGTGGGGTGGGAATGGAGATTTTGCAATATCTTTCCCCCAAGAGCGGGGTGGGAATGGGGCCCACCAAGCCACACTCACAATAGTAAAAAAATTGAATTTCACCATAATTTTATTAAAAGTCCGTGAATCGGTGCAAAGTGATTTAAAACATAAATTTTGAACTGTTGTTTTGGAAACAACTGTTAAAGACCCTTCCCTTCCATGGTGTGTGTGAATATGCAAGTTGTATGTTCCACCAAGTTGAACTCAGGTTCTGGGATAATTCATATGGGATATATGCATTGTTTGAATTCTCTGGTATTCTTGGGAAATATTTACTCCTTATCCCTTATTTGTCCTATGCTGAAGGAACCACGGCCACTCACTTTCCACCCTTCTTACTAACATAAAACCAATTAGATTAGTATAACTTGTACTCTCCAAATGCAGTGAATTTTTTGCTCAGAAGTTCCAGTTAAAACAATGTTCTTTGGATATTTGAAGATCTTTAATCCCTGCACAATTTATGGGCACCAGATCAGGAATCCTAGATCTAATGGCTACTCAGCTGCTCCAATTTGCCCACCAGATGGCACTAGTTATTCAATCTTCAATTATCCTGCAGCAAAAAGCTTTATAAATCCTATAGAACATGATTTCCCTTGTAATTAACTCCAACTATACACTCTAAAGTGTGTCCCATTTACCACTTCAACAAAGCTGTGATATTTAGGTTGAGACCAAAGGGAAAGAAGAAGGTGACAGAGCAAGAGGAAACAAAGCAAGGTTAATAATAAACCACAATTTAGACATTGCAAAAGGAGTTTTCTAAGCATTGTTCTCTAAATGAACCAGTAATCTGTGGTTTTACATCAAAAGTCTCTATATTCATGACCCAGAAAGAAGATATGAAAAAGAATTAGCATAGGACATAAGTCAAAACCAATGATAGAGAATAGATGTCATACATCTAATCAAAACCAGCCAGAGAAATAAAAAATGTCTCATTCAATTCCCTTCAATTACCCTAGTTTTTAGATTGGTTCAAGTTACTTGCACAAAGGATCATCCCTCACCACTATATCTTTATTGAACTTTTACAGTGTCTATAGAAAATGCCAGAATGATTCTGCTGTTTCTCCACCTCCTTCTTTCCCTCCTTAAATTCTCAAAGATGACAGAGAATTTGACCCTTCCGGAATGCCAGGTGGGCATATTAATCATTACTGGGTATTTTAAGGTGGCCCTGTTCTTCTGGGTGAGCAAAAGGGGATTTTGCATGAGAGTTCAGTAGAAAAGAAGTAACAGCAACAAGAGCAAAGATGGGACAAGAATCAAGGAGACTGTTGGCTATTTTCTGATCCTGCTGCATGTTTCCTAAGTTTGCCGATTATTTACATTACTGATTTCTGCTGACTTCCCCTGACTGTCATTTCCAGTGATGAAGATGAAACAGTTCTAGGAGACATATAAGAAACCAGGGTGATTTTCTTTGAAAAGAATCAAACTACAGCTTGGTCCCTGTTATAGAAGAAGGTGAAAGGGCCCAATTAAAGAGTTTCTATGTTACTGTCACATTCCGGCGTTCACGTTGCATACAAACAGAGATTCAGTTTGTTTGGTGAAAAACTTTTATCTCTATCTAACAAACTATGTGATAACCAGCACTAAATGACAATGATACAGAGGTAATCATATCCAAGTCAGTTCTAACCAAGTTAACACCATCACCCATATATATATATACCATTACCCCACCCAGCTCCACCCACAACTCCACCCAGATGACACCCACCCACCATCACCAACCACCATGGCCCACATCTCCAGCCACACCCCCACCCAGTGTCATCATAGCCTCTTCCTGGTTAGCTGCATCCGAACAAAGAGCTACATCAGAGTAGGCAGTTGCACCCGCATAGAAGAGTTACATCAGAGGAGGCAGTTGCACCCGGGTAGAAGAGCCACATGCAGCTACAGGCTCAATCGACATCAGAGAGGCAACATCAACATGGCAGCGTTGCATGGTGGGCATGGTGATGGACTGGGTCCCCCTGGATGGCAGCCTGAGGGCTGACATGCCACTCCCCCACCAGTGGAGAGGATTCTGGAAGGTAAAAAGCGCTATTAGCAATATCCTCTATAGGTTTATCAGGGTATCGACGATGGAACTGGACGATCAGGCGTGGTGCGCGCACCTCAGATGACCTCACCCACGATGCGTCTGTCAATGGGTATCCCTTCCAAACTACTAAATACTGTAAAGTGCCATGACAATGATGGGAATCTACTATCTGTTCGATTTCATAATGGCGTTCACCATCAACCTGCACCAGAGACGGTGCTGTTGGAAGATTACGCAGCCCAGTGACGGTCACCGGTTTGAGTAAACTGCTGTGAAACACCGGGTGGGTTTTCCCTAACATGGGAGGCAGCTTTAATTCTACCATGACCGGATTAATTACTGTGACGATTGGGAATGGACCTATGAACTTGTGACCCAGCTTATGGCAGGGCACTTTAAGGCGTATATACTTGGTAAATAAAAATACCTTATCCCCAACCCGAAACGTTGGTTGTAGAGTGCGTTTCTTGTTGGCGTGTCTCTTGTACATGTCTGCTGCAACTCGCAATGCTTTTTGGTCATTTTCCCACACTGGATACATGTAGCCTATCCATTCCTTTATAGTTCCATGATCAGCAGTGATTTGAGGACATTCAGGTATAGCCATGAAATCAAACCCATTCACAATACGGAAGTGGGTATACCCAGTACTACTATGTACTGCATTGTTATGTGCATCCTCAGCAAATGGCAGTAGACACGCCCAGTCAGTTTGCTGGTACTGCACATAGCAACAGAGATACCGTTCCACTGCAGCATTCGTTCTCTCTGCTGTGCCATTGGTAGCCGGATAGAACGCAGAACTCAAACCTTGAGAGGACTCACCCTCTTCAGGAAACTGCGCCAAAATTGAGCAGTAAACTGTACTCCATGATCTGAAATTTTACGTTTAGGTACACCATGTAAATGGTAAATATGTACTAGGAACAGTTTGGCCAATTTTTTAGCTGACATAAGCCCTGGACAGGCAATGAAATGAGCCTGTTTTGAGAACAAATCAATGACTGTCCAGATAACAGTATTCCCCCCCCTCTCTGGCAGCTCCACAATGAAATCCATTGCTATGTCTTCCCAGGGCTGAGTGGGCTCTGCTACTTGTTATAACAAGCCAGGTGGCTTTCCTGCCTGGCTTTTCATAGTTGCACAAATGTTACAACCCTGAACATATTCCTCAATATCCCACTTCATCTTTGGCCACCAGAACTGCTGATTTGTCAAATGCAGTGTTTTCAGGAATCCATAATGTCCTGCTACCCGTGCGTCGTGACAACGCTGTAAAACTGCTATCCGTTGTTCTGTTGGAACATATATATTTTGACCCTTTACAGGCTAAACCATCTCTTCTGGTTAGAGTCTGCTGATTCACCTGGAACCAAGGGTCTAGTGGAAGTGCATCTCTAATAGACTGTGTGATATCAACTGGAGGCTTTCTGCCCTGACTGCTGGCCGCTAAAGCTATGTTTGCCAACTGGGAAAACATAGACTGGAAGGTCTGCTCTCGATCACTATTAAATTGTGGTTTCCGTGACAAAGCGTCTGTCATAAAGTTTCACCCACCAGGAATATATTTGAGTTGGAAGTTAAACCTACGGAAGTAGAGTGCCCATCGTACTTGCTTGGGCGACAGCTTTTGGGGAGATTGTAGAGCCTCCAGGTTCTTGTGGTCAGTCCATATCTCGAAGGGCACTGTAGCCCCCTCGAGTAAATGCCTCCATGTAAGCAGCGCCCATCGCACTGCAAAAGCCTCCTTTTCCCATATAGCCCACCGTTGTTCAGTGTCACTTAGTTTGCAAGAGGTGTAGGCACATGGCTGCAGCTCTCCTTTTCCATTCAGGAGTAAGACAGCTCCCACGGCTACATTGCTCGCATCTGCCTGCACTATAAATTTCCTGGCTGGATCAGAATGTCTCAATATTGACTCATGTGTGAACAATCCCTTCAATGTTTCAAACGCTTTTTGACAATTTAGGTCCCACTGTAGGGGTTGTCCCGGACGAGGCTTTCTGGCAAGGTGTCTTGTTTTCAATAGGTTGGTAAGCGGTAAAGCCACCTTGGCAAATGATGGTATGAACTGACAGCAGAAGTTGGCAAACCCCAAGAAGCTAATTGTTTCCGAGTTCTTGGAGCCTGCCAGTCCATTACCGCCTGTATATTTGCCGGATCCATTTCTATTCCCGCCTTGGAAACTCTATAGCCTAAGTAGTCCAAACAGGTCTGGTGGAATTTGCATTTGGATATTTTGACATACAATTGGGCTTTTAACAATTTGATCAGAATGTCCCTTACCAATTTTATGTGCTGATCCATGGTCTTCGTGTAAATCAAAATACTCTGAATAACACAGGAGCTGCAAAAGGGGATCTTGCTGTTACAACATGCCAACAAAAGCAAAGTGTGAAGTTCCTGAATAGATCAGGTGAAGTGCTTTGGAAGAGCAGAGTGAACACCGGAGTATATGAAGAGAAAGACAAGCAAAAGCAGATGACTCAGAACCAAGAGGCCGCCAGTGACAAAGTTGCTTAGCAACTAAGTATCAGGGTCTTGTTCCAGCAGATAATCCACAATTGCATGGAATAGAGCAGAAGGAACTTGTGTCCATGGACTGAAGAAGCCCAAGGACTACTTTGAAGAGAATGACATGCATTGTGGGAGTGGTTGATACCGTGCTGAGAAAATCTGAAGCCATCAGGTGCTCAGATCAGACATAACTAAAGATATATTGTCTTAACAGGTGTCTACAATGAAGGATACAATGAAGAGGTCACCAAATAGTTCTCCAAAAGCACCAACAAGTATGACCTACCACTGAGTCATAAGGGAATTAATACACTGCAAAATGAGAGTTTTAACAGAATTCAAATGATTATAAGATGAATAAGTAAGTGGGAAGGCAAGAAGGTGGAAGTACTGGGAAAATAAAAAGTATTCTTGTCTATCCTTTCAGTAACTCATAACATAAGGAGGGAGAACAGGATTCAGGATTTGAACAATTAGCTACGTTGTGCTGCTGAGAAGGATTTGATTTCCTCAGCCACATACTGCATGACCCACATATAGGATTTCTGGCAAGAGACATGTCATGAAGACTGGGAAAGACATATTCCTTGCCAAGCTTGCTAGGAGAGCATTGAACTAGAGAAAAAGGGTGGCAAAAGCCAAGGATTGAATAGATGATAATAATGCACAAAAAAAGCATGATAGCCGATGTAAAGACTGGCAGGAAAGTATCTAGTGAAAGAGAAAGGCGTATGACTCACAGTCTCAGAATATTTTTAGATTAATATGCCAAGTACGAGAAGCACAAGGAGAACTTAAAAGTCTAAAACTCTATTTAAAAAGACAAATATGATGTCATAAAAATCCATGAAATTTAATGGAATGGCATACATGATTGCAACATAACCCACTTATTATTGCAACATATTCAAAAAGAAAGTAGTAATATTCTAGCATTGATTATTAATATAGGCTAAAGAGTCTTCCAGACAATATTTTTAAATTAAGAACACATGTTCATTCTTAATATTTATTAAAAGCAAAGTATAACATGTGGAATAAAACATCAATAATAAAGCATCGAAAGGTCACACATTAAAAATCAGGTGAAGCTTCTATCACACTTTCAAGATTGTCATCTTGTCCTCTACGTGGATCTGGGTGATTTGAGAGACTGCCTCTCCCCAATCCCATTACATGTCCCATCAGGAAGGGCATGTTGTAGGTCCCATTCACAAACATGATGTGACCCAGGAAGAGATTCTTTTCTGCTGCAGCAGCCACCCACTGGAACATCATTCCCCAATCTTGTTGGCCTTTCAGAAGAAACTAAAGACATTGCTTTACTATTGGCCTGGGATGGGTCTAGGACTGTTCTCCTCGTACCTTCCCCACCCCTTTTTCGCCCCCAGGATTCTGCTTCCAGCCATTAACCTCTACCCCCTCGCCTCCGCTGTTAGGACTCTAGCTGTTCATGACGGCCAATGGGAATATGACTGAGTTTTACAACGTAGTTAGATTATATGACTAAAGTAATTATAATATTAAGAGCTTTGGCTCTTAATATTAAAAGTAAGAGAAAGAGTCTGAGGAATTGTGAGAGTAGAAAGTCATGATTTTAACTTCCCTATGGCTGTTCTGTATTGAGGGGGGGATGCAAAGGATTGTCTAGCTCAGACCCGAGGTGGAGAAACAAACCCCCGGAGAGGAAACTCCACACGGAACACTTTCTCCCTCCCTCTATCTTTCTTTCTCCCTTCCCTTCCTCTGTTTTGCTGGTGGTGAACTGTCATCTGAGCCCAAAAGTCCAGGGTGAACAGTGTTTCTTCCAAAAGCCCATGAGGAAGGGCCTGGGACTAAAAAGGGAGGGTCCCATTGGCCGGCACAAACAGCTAGGGTCCTAGCAGCGGAGGTGAGAGGATAGAGGTTAATGGCTGGGGGCGGAAACCTGGAGTTAATAAGGGGTGGCGGAAGGTACAAGGAGAACAGTCCCATTCCAGCCTGGGATACAGTAATGTGGGTATGAAGCTGAGTGTCTTCCATATAGAATATTTGAGGTTATGGTTTTTAATGGTTTTTGTCTTTAAATGTTTTAGTTATGTTTTTCATTGTTTTGTTATGCTTCATTGCTTTTCCATTCTTACATTATTTCCTTATATTCTTGTTTTTGTTTTATAGTAATTTTATTAAAGATTCTAATTGCAATAGTATTGTTTTGGTACTTTAACTTTCATTATTTTTTTCTTTTTAAGGTTTCACATAAATAAAGTCCAAAGATTTGATTCTTGAAGCAGATCAAGCAGAGCTAATAATTTTTATTTTTTCTGGCTTTCATCAAGAAATATTGAATGGAGAAATGATACTGCTACGACTATACTATTTTCTCCCATTTTCAGTGCTAGGAGAAGCCCAACACTAGTTAACATTTAATGTATTTAATTTTCACTTGTAACTCATATTTCATAAGAACAGTACCGACAAAGTGCAGAATTTATTTATTCAAAGTAAACATTAAGCATGTGTTTAAATTGTTCCCACTAAAATCAGGGCACGTAATTTGGCTGGATCATATTCTACATCTAGTAGCAATTACTAAACAATTTATTAATGGTTCGCCTTCTAGACACTATTTATTTATATAAATTGGTTGTGACACTGCTGAATATCAAGTAGAAAAATATTAAACCTAATAAAACATAACAGTAATGCATTTGTAATACTGTTTATTGAACGTTATAAAATTATTAAAATGTGATAGAATTTTTGATTATTTATTAGGGCAAAGCCTCAAAAAAAGAACCCATTGGGCTTCAGGTTTCAACTGTTTCCATTTTTTTTAAGAATATATGTTTTGCACATGTAAGGAATGTACTTAGAAACAAAGGTAACATAGAAGTCAGTGGGTTTATTTTCCATGGTGGTAATATATCTTTAATGTTTGTTTTATTAAAATATTTTAAAAGTAAAAACAGTTAAAGGGTAGGAATCTGACACTTATTTCTTATCTGTTAGATGGCTAAGAAGTCATTTGAACATCCTTTGGACTGTAACCTATGACTGGTAATACTTTAATGGTAAAGGTTTCCCTCGCGCATACGTGCTAGTCATTCCCGACTCTTGGGGGCGGTGCTCATCTCCGTTTCAAAGTTGAAGAGCCACGCCGTCCAAAGACATTGCCTTGGTCATGTGGACTAAATGCCGAAGGTGCACAGAACCCACCAAAGGTGTTTCCTCTTTTTCAAGTTGCATTTTTACATGCTTTTGACCTGCTAGATTAGCAGAAGCTGGGACAAGTAACAGAAGCTCACTCTGTAACACGGTGCTAGGTATTCAAACTATCAAACTGCTGCCCTTTCTTTTCGACAAGCTCAGCATTTTAGCCACTGAGCCACCACATCCCTTGGTAATACCTTACTGAAATATATAAAATCTAATCAAATAACTTTATTACAGTCATTAACCAGCAGAAACATTTTATTATTTATTTATTTCTTTCTTCACACTTCTAGACCGCCCCCTCTCCCAAAAGGGACTCGGGGCAGTGTTTCTGCTTCCTAGGAAGGAAGAGAAAGGTAAATTTTGAGTAATTTTTTTCTAGTCACAGTAAGTCTCCAAGGTACAATCTTCTGTAGGCAATTCAATAATACTAACAATAGGGATATGCTTTCCTTCCTTTGGGACAGTTCTTTTTCTGTTTATAAAATAACCAGTTAGTTTCCATTAAAAAACATTAATTTATCTTAGATAATGAAATTATACAAACTGATTGCAGTCTTAACTGGTTTTTCCTAGTAGAAGAGACGTTCTTCTTAAATATCACCTACTTCTTTTGTTGCATTCCTTTGTGCTATATATGTACAGGTTGTCCTTGACTTACGACCAGAATTGAACTGAAAACATCTGTTGTTAAGTGAGTCATTTGTTAAATAGGTGTTGCCCTATTTTCTGACCTTTCTTGCCACAAGTGAATCACTTGGGATATTAAATTAATAACATGGTCCTTGACTTATGATTACAATTGAGCCCAATTTTTTGTTGCTAAATGAAATATTTGTTAGATCAAAGCAAATAATAATCACAACAATTAAAAAAACAGATATAAGGTTTAGATCATATGATATCCATCTGAAACGATTACAATGTTAGCTATTTATTTAACTATAAACCTTGAAATGTCAATGTCACTCTGGAGGGTGACATACTCTCTCCAGAAGAAAAGTCTATTTAGTTATTATAACCTATTTATGGGATCAAAGCTTAAAGGCATGACCAAATGGGGAGGGAAAATCTTGTTTATATGCAAAGTATGCAAATTCAGCTATCGACCACATAATGGATTGTTTGTCCAGGTTGTATGTGTGTCTAAAAAAATGTCTATATATGTTATCTTACTAAGGGCTGGTCAATGACTACTCACTATAGACACAAGATCAAACAACAACATTCTCCACTCATAAACTATGAAGTTTTCATCTTTGTGAATGCATGAACTTTGGATGTATATTTCAGAGGTGGGATTCACTTACCTTTCCTACCAGTTTGCAAATATGAGGGTGCACGCCTCGTCTGCACCACCACCTTCTGCGCATGCACAGTGCTTGCATATTACATTGGGGTTGGGGTGGAGCCTCCCACAGCTGCTGCTACTGGTTCACCCGAACCAGAGAGAAGTGGCTGAATACCACCTCTGGTATATTTATATGGAAACTTGTTACCTCTAAAACCCAGTCAGGACGTGTTTCATGAATGGCTTCCCCCAATCTATGAAATCAGTCTCTGATCATTTGCCACACACACAAACACACACACACACACCGCAATGCCAGAAGCCACAAGGCACCACCTTTTGCCTGCCATGTCCCCCCTCAACACAAGAACCATGCCCGTCGTGCTCCTCCTCTTCCTTTTCTTTGGAGCTGATTGAGTTGTAAGCCAAACTATCTTTACAAAGCCCCTTAGATGTTCCCATCTCTACCTTCCAGGTATCCTCCAACATACTCTCACCTATCTGTCCCTCCAGTGCAGTGGTGGGTTTCTGTTGGTTCGCACCGGTTCAGGCAAACCGGTTCGTAACCGGACCCGGAAGTAACTTCTGGGAACCGGCACCAGCCCTGCCGCTTGATCGCCCTTGCCATCCCATCGCAGCTTGCTCGCTCCCCCGCCTGTCCGCACTAAACTAGGCTAGTCCAGCCAATCAGTGAGCGAGCTGGAGGAGACCCATTTAAAAGTGTGGCGCCAACAGCCAACATTCCTCCCTCCATTTCAAAACTCCCTTCGCCTTCCAGGAGCTTGTTGCTTCCCTCAGGTAAGCAACTAAGCATGAGGGGAGGCGGCGGGAGGCTAGCTTCTACGATGGAAGGCTTTCAGGCCTTCCCTAGCTAAAGCCGTGGGCTGGCGGGAGCGGCGCGGGCGGCGGGAGGCAAGCTTCTGTGAGGGAAGGCCAAAAGCCCCCCCGCTCCCCCTCTCCAGCCTTGCCTGGCTGGCTAAGCCTGCCAGGCGACCTGCTTAGTGACAGTCTTACTTGTCCTGCTGCCTCTCTGCCTGCCTGCTCCCTGTTGCATCCATTCATCGCATCTGAGTGCTGCTGATTCTGCCTGCTGGTAATTGACCTGTTTTTTTTTCTTTTATTTTTTTAATGTATTTTAAAATAATATTTTATTTATTGTGCATAGAATTTCTTAAAATAATTTTACTTAAATAAATCAATAAAACGATTTAATACAATTCTATGCACAATACATTTTAAAGTATTGAGTATAGAATATTTTAAAATAGTTTATTTTAATTTATTTTGGATAGAATCTTTTTTAAAATAGTCTAAGACAATTTTAAAAAAGAATCCACACACAATAAATTGATTTATTTAAGTAAAATTATTTTAAGAAATTCTATGCACAATAAATAAAATATTATTTTAAAATACATTAAAAAAATAAAAGAAAAAAAACCAGGTCAATTACCAGCACTCTCCACTCTGAAATGGAGAGAGAACAAAGGCTGACCTGCCACTTGAGCTAATTATGTGAGAAAGAATGAAAACACAGTTGCAAGATTGCATGCTGAGCTGTTTTTAAAGAAAATTAAAACTTCTGTCCTTCTCTCTGCGAAAGGGAGGAGTTAAAATGGCTCCCCTCTGTTCCCGTTTTTGCACTCATAAATGAAGCTGCCTTTTGAAACCACCCTGGGGGGGGGAATGGCTTCTGGCACCTTTTAATACCCCCCCTGGGGGTGCTCTGGATCTCTTCTGCTGCGTGGACTTTTTGGATTTGTCTCTTCTTGGGGTGCCTTTGTGCCTTGGACTAGCAAAAGAGAATTAACTTTTTTTTACTCTCGGACTTGCCTGCTACCTTGGTCTGCCCCGGCTGCACACTCAGACAGCACCATTTTCTTTGTGAAAGATTTACCATCTCTGAACTTAGACAATGGGACCTAAGAAACCTCCAATGGGCAAGTCACTTTCGGCCCCGGCCTCAGCTACCTCCAGTCCAAATATCCAACAGCCGAAGATCACTTCATTGCTACAAAAAGAAGTGGCTGAAGAGAAAGAACTATCTGTGAATGAAATGTTCCGTGAAATTATGAGAGGTCAAAACGAACTGAGGAAGGAAGTGACAGACCTCAAAGACGAACTCAGAGGGTTACAACATAATACAACAGATAATAAACAGAGAATAGTGGTGCTGGAGGAGGGGGCTGTCAGGATAGAGGAAAAGATTAAGGAGGTCCGGAAGGTGAATTTAGAATTGGAAAATTTCATGACCAAAATAGAATTTGAAAGAAAGTCTTTTTTTCTCAGGTTCCAGAATTTACCAGAGACAGAAAATGAAGATCTTAAAGACATTATGAGTACAATTTTAGCAGAATACCTTAAAAGAAATAAAGAGCAGATGTGGTGGGATATGGACCTGGTTTGTAGAATTAATTCAGCATATGCTAGAATTCATAATAAGAGGTACATGTTAAATTTCTCAGGAGGGCGACGAGAGATGAGGTGCTAGGGGCCCAAAGGGAGGGATCCTTAAAATACCAAGACAAAGAAATTACCATTCTAAAGCAAATTCCAAAAAAGATAAGAGAAAAAAGGAGGGAATATTCCTCCTTATCAAAGAAACTATATAATAGTGAAATTTGGTTTAGATGGCTACTGCCAGAAGGAATGTTGATTTCCTTTTTGAGGAACCTTGGAAAAAGAAGTGGATATCTAGAACAATGCTGAGACAATACATGAAGGGAATAGGACTAAACACGGGTAGATACCAAGTTTGATCTTGCTATGAGTTTCAATTTATTTTACTACCGGTTTGTTTGTGAGTGCGCAGGTGGGTGGGCAGAGCCTCCCACTGCTGCCACCTCTGGTTTGCCCGATCCGGGGCAAAGGGGCAGAAACTCATCTCTGGATAATATCACTCACTAAGCTGGAAGCCAGTACACGAAATATTATTGAAATGATAGGAATGGTTTATTCTGTTGCTTCCTAGGATGGTTCGTATTGTAATATTTCAGAATGTATTTTTTTACAAAACAAAAAAAGATTGGATTTTAGGGTTTTTTGTAAAAAAAAAAAGTTTACATCTGGTTTTTTCCTGAATTCCACTATGACGCAGAGTTTATGAACACAGCTTCCCTTAGTGTACATAGATCTTAAAATTTCCCTGAAATACATTTTTTTAAAAATACATTTCTCTGACACCATCCTTTTTTATAAAAAAAAAATCTCCCAATGCAGTCTTTTGAATCATGCTTCCAGAGTGTACATTTTGATGCTATTGTTTTTATGTAAACATTTTGGTGCAGAATTTTAAAATATGACTTTCCCAATATGGTTTATTTTAAAAAATATATCATTTGATATGCAATTTAAAAATAGTCTAGCTAGATATATCATTCACAATGTTTAATGTGGATTTTTAACCAGAAAAAGATTGAAGCTAATGTTGTATTGTCAAAGTTATATCTGAACCACAACAAAGTCAATTTTTGTGATCTTGTAAGTCTGTAGTGGATTTCTTTTATGCACCTAAATGAATAATCTTGTTCTATATTCATGTTTTGATTTAAAGTCTTAAGTATCAAATATGATGGGTTTTGTGACAGATTTGTCAATGAAACTTAATCTTTTTTAAGGTGCCATGATTATGGCATTTGTACTTAAGTCACAAAGATCATGCTTAAGATCATGATGCAATCCAGAGGACATTAAATGACTTCATATTTTCTATAAATCTAATACAGTCAGAACAGCTAAGACTTTCTGTTGTGCTAAAATGTTATGGAATATCCTTAAAAGTTTAGCAGAATCAAAGCATTCCTCCTAATTATTTTTATGAACCTTATGAAGATAAATCTTCCATCTGATCCTGATAAATCTGATCCTGGTTGAGAAGAACACATGTGATTAATGGGCCTGTTCATCTTATTATGATTCATATCACTTTTAAAAATAACAGTTCTCAGCAGTATCACACATCTACAATTCCATTTTTAGTATCACAAAGCTATCAGACTTAAAGAAGTTATATGATTCTTTTATTATACCAACATTTCTATTGTATCTACATTCTCCAAAGCACATAACAGGAAGCAGATTTATTTTTGTGACAAAGAATTATGATAGGATCTTATAACTTTACAGTTTATCTGAAATATAATCAGTTGCATTCTTTTCTCAGTACAAACAGAAGATGGCTCCAAACTCAGGAGAATATTAAATAAGCATCACTGAGTTAAATGACTAGCTGTAATGCACTGATAACTGGATCCTTTTATATTGATACACTTAATTCCACATTTCACATATACTTTAAAGAAATGGTTTCCTTCAAAGCACATTTGTTGTACGTATGAAAACACACACACACACACACACACACACACAAAATGTACTCATATTACTGGCTCCCAACACATTTAGCATGACATGTGAACAGAATTTTAAGTGCTTATGAACATATGCTATCAGCAGCTTGGATATAATGGAAACACTGAAGTATAAGTGTACATAGTACAAGCCCACATGGATTTATTTATTTATCAATTTTATTTAGTTCATCTCACAAAAAACAACTCTGGGTGAATAAATTGAATAAAACAATAAATATATTTAAATACTATTTACAAAATATAAACATTCATTAGTAAAATTAATACACAAACTGCATTTATGGAGCTAGCTTTGCTCTCTATAAAAAAATATTTTTTTTCAATTTGGGTGCCCTAATTGCAGAATTCACACCAAACCAGAATTTATATCAAAGTCTCTCTTACCAAAAAAGACATATCTCTAAAATCTGACACATCATGATATGGCTTGAAAGCATTTTTATCCTTCCTGGTTCTCACTGCAACCTGGTTTGAAAAAAAAATCCGAGTTAGCCAATTCCTTATAAATGGGAAATTTTGACAGATTATAGAAAAGAATGAAAAAAAAAACTATATCATGGAGTAAAGTGTTATATATATCCAAGATTGGAAATTCTATAAGAATTGCCAGCTTTTTTCAAGAAACTAAGTTCTGTTACCAACATTGATGAAACAGTCATGTGTACATACAATGAAAAGTCTGCCCTTAAAAAGAATGGTCTGTATAGACAAATGTTAATAAAGTTACAACTGTGCAATAAACAAGAAAGGTGATGATCAAGAAAGGAACTAATCAAACTTATGAAAGCACCAGGTCCAGGTGAGCTAATAACAATAGTACAAGAACTTGAGAAATTATTGTTGGAATCATTAAGAAGCACAACAAATGAAATTAGAAAGACAAAAGTAATACTACAAACATGGGATACACCATACATACATACATAACTCACAAAGAAGGGAATCATCTAGATCAGGGGTGTCCAAACTTGGGAACTTTAAGACTTGTGGACTTCAACTCCCAGAATTCCCCAGCTGGGGAATTCTGGGAGTTGAAGTCCACAAGTCTTAAAGTTCCCAAGTTTGGACACCCCTGATCTAGATAAACTACAATATGAAGGGTCCTTGGTGCTTTCTGAGCTTGCTTGTTTTCTTGCAGATGTTTCATTACCCAAACTAGGTAACATCATCAGTGCTAGTAAGGAGTGCTGTTAGTTGTCAGTTATATTCTAGGGGCTTGCCTGTCAGTGCTGGTGGGGGATGTTCTTTGGGATTCTTTGATTGGGCTGTTTGCTGTTAGCTTCTTTAGCAGGTTCTTGATTGGGGTATTGTTTACTTGATTGTTGATCTGATGTTAACCTTAGCAATAGCAATAGAATAACAGTTAGATTTATACACCACTTCACAGTGCTTTACAGCCCTCTCTAAGAGTTTTCAGAGTCAGCTTCTTGCCCCCCAACAATCTGGGTCCTCATTTTACCAACCTCGGAAGGATGGAAAGCTGATTCAACCTTGAGCCTGGTGAGATTCGAACTGCCAAATTGCAGGCAGGCAGCAGGCAGCAGAAGTAGCCTGCAGTACAGCATTTTAACCACTGCACCACCATGGCTCTTGAATTTGAATTAACCTTGCGGCTAATCTGTGCTGATCTGGGTGCTGATTGCTGGTGGAAAGGTGCTTTGTTCTTTTTGTTCTTTTTTGGGCTGGGTGATAGTCTCTTTTGCATAGTCTATAGATTATTGTTAATGTTAATGTTAATTCCCACAAACCATCATAGGGAAGCATTTTGGGTATAAAACATATTGGCCAAACAGGTTATATACTGAAGAAGAACATAAAAGACAACATCAGTGTAGTGAATCAATAAACTAGAATATATTAACAACAACAATGTAAGGCAGAATTAATCTTTCTACACACAAAAAAGACCATTGATAACCTGCAGTGACCATTTTTACTTATAATATTGAACAAAAATAAATATCAAGAAGAATTTAAATATTGAGCAAATTGCATATACCAATTAAAAAAGCAAATATAACCAATGGAGCGCTTGCTGCACATTTTTAAATAACTAATGGTACTAGGCGGGGAGGTCCTTTCCCTCCCTTATTATTTATCATAAGTCCTAGAAATATAAAGTATAAAGGCTCAACCAATTCCTAACTCAAATCCACACAGAAAAGTATAAATTTAAGTGTTATGCAGATAAGTAATTTAAAAAAAACCACTAAAAAAAGAAAGAAATAATAAAAAAATAACCATAGGGCTTTGGAGAATTCTCCAGATATAAAATCAATATTCAAAAAAACCAAAAATAATTACAACCAGATTAGATTCAGTGAAATATCTGGATTTGAACTTGAGAAGCAATGTTTTAAATATATATCAAAACAATTATGTTAAACTGTAAAGATAGAGGTTTCTCCTGTCCAGTTGTCTCTGACTCTAGGGGCTGGTGCTTATGTCTATTTCTTAGCTAAGGAGCCAGCCATTGTCCAAAGATCCTTTCTATGGTCATGTGGTCATCACACTGAGATGCACAGAATGCTGTTACCTTCCCATCAAAGTGGCACCTATTTATCTACTCACGTTTGCTTTCAAATTGCTAAGTGGGCAGGAACTAGGGCAAGGATGGGAACTCACCCTGTCGCACAGCCCTTGGATCTCAAACTTATGTTGTCAATTTCCAGCTGTCAAACTCAGTGTCTTTAACTACTGAGCCATTGTGCCCCTATTAAGTTGTAGAAATAATTTTAAAAAGTTCTTGAACTGTATAAAAATTTCCTTGGTTCGGATTCGTTGCAATTATTAAGCTGAATGAATGAGTCAAAATAAACTATTTGTTTCAAATGGCACTTCTGGAAAAAAAATTACAATGATGGGAAAAATAATCATATATGGAATGTAAAAAAAACCTTGAATTAAATTCTAAATTTACTGTCAGGCTGCAGTTGTATTCCTTTTTAGGATCTTTGGCCTGCCACACTCTATTATTTCATTATGCTGTTTCATTAGTGTAGTAATTGGAAGGAAGAATAGTAAGGAGTAGAATTGTAGAATGCGTTGTTGTCATTCCTTTCTAGAAGCTCAAGGTCATCTTTTGTCTCCGCACCTCTGCATTTGACTGGAACTAGATGGGTGGAAATGCCAGCGTGGGCGAAGAAGATTGGACTATGTGATGGATTTATGGGTGTGGGTATAAGATCATGAACTTTCAACTGGGTGGAATCCCAGGAAGCTTTAGATTTGGGATTTCCACAGATGTGCCAACATGTCTGTCTTATTAAATTGGAACTTTAAGGATAGCTCTGCCTTGGATTCTGATTTAATTCTGCATGATATTTGGAATGCTGACCTGTACAAGACTCAAAAGATAAAGGGTACCTCACTGTTCCAAACTTCAAGTTATATTACCAAGCAAACTCAAATATCAATATTGGAAGGAGTCAGCTTAGCTAATGACTTCATAGGTAATTTTGATACAGAGAAACCAAATAAGAAGAAAAATTTAAAGGACATATTATAAGACAATGTTTGAAAAAAGTATGGAACCCAATGAGAAAGCCCCTTTACAGGGCAGGGCAGAGGAATTTGGGAAATATCTGCAGGATAAAATCGCTCAAATCCGGAGGGAATGGGTCCCTTTCAGTGGGCTAGGGGAGACGCCCGAGGCGAGTCTTGAGAGACCACTCTGGGAGGAGTTTGACTCGGTTGCCATCGAGGATTTGGACGGGTTACGTGGACGACTGCGACCTACCACATGTTTATTGGACCCGTGTCCCTCCTGGCTTGTACTGGCATCCTGGGAGGTTACACGCGACTGGCTCCTGGGACTAGTGAATGCTTCGTTGTGCGAGGGGTCTCTTCCGGCCGCCTTGAAAGAGGCGGTTGTGAGACCCTTACTCAAGAAGCCTTCCCTGGACCCAACGGAGCTAGCCAATTATTGTCCTGTCTCCAACCTTCCCTTTTTAGCGAAGGTTGTAGAGAGTGTGGTGGCCCAACAGTTCCCACATCACCTGGAGGAAAATGATTATCTAGACCCGCGCCAGTCCGGCTTCCGACCCAGGCACAGCACGGAGATGGCCTTGGTCACGTTGGTTGATGATCTCTGGAGGGCCAGAGATAGGGGTTGTTCCTCTATCCTGGTCCTATTAGATCTCTCAGCGGCTTTTGATACCATCGACCATGGTATCCTTTTGCACTGGCTAGAGGGGCTGGGGGTTAGGGACACCGTTCTACGGTGGTTCGGCTCCTACCTCTCCGGCCGGACGCAACGTGTGTTGGCAGGGGAGCAGAGGTCGACCCTGAGCCCCCTCACTTGTGGGGTGCCACAGGGGTCGGTCCTCTCACCTCTCCTGTTCAACACATATATGAAGCCTCTGGGCGAGATCATCCGTGGTTTTGGGGTGGGATATCATCTGTACGCTGATGATACACAGCTGTACATTTCCACCCCGAACCACCCCAACGAGGCCGTCGAACTGATGTCCCGGTGTTTGGAAGCCGTACGGGTCTGGATGGGTGACAACAGACTCAAACTCAACCCCTCCAAGACGGAGTGGCTGTGGCTTCCGGCCCCCCGGTTCAACCAGTTGCTTCCATCTCTGGCCATCGGGGGCGAGCAACTGGCCCCCATGGAGCGGGCGCGCAATTTGGGCATCCTCCTGGATGCCCGGCTGTCCATGGATGACCATGTAACAGCCGTGGCAAGGGGGGCATTCCACCAGGTTCGCCTGGTGCACCAATTGCGCCCCCTATTGGACCGGGATGCCTTACGCACAGTCACCCATGCGCTGGTGACGTCCCACCTAGACTACTGCAATGCTCTCTACATGGGGCTTCCCTTGAGATGCACCCGAAGACTACAGTTGGTCCAGAATGCGGCCGCGCGGGTGATTATGGGGAGTACTAGATACTCCCATATAACACCTCTCCTGCGCGAGCTGCATTGGCTTCCTGTGGTCTATCGGGTGCGTTTCAAGGTTTTGATTACCATCTTCAAAGCGCTCCATGGCACAGGACCTAGCTACCTGCGGGATCGCATCCTGCCCCATACATCCCTGCGACCAATCCGCTCTCACAGAGAGGGACTTCTCCTGGTGCCGTCCACTAAACAATGCCAGAGGGCGACACCCAGGAGTAGGGACTTCTCTGTGATGGGCCCAGCCCTTTGGAATGACCTCCCCCTCGACATTAGGATTACCTCCGATCTCCGCTCCTTCCGTTCAAAACTCAAGACCCACCTTTTTCAATTATCTGGCCTGGCTCAAGCATAGTTCCATCTTATTCCTCCTGACAGTCTTTTTAAATTAGTAATTTTAACTGGGGTATTTTAATTTCTAATTTCATTATTATTATTTTCTATATTGTAATGGTTGTTACCTCCTCCGTGTAATGTAATATATATATATGCGTTTTTATTTATTGTACGCTGCCCCGAGTCCCTTGTGGAGAGGGAGCGGCTAACAAATCAAATAAATTGAAATTGAATTGAAATTTAAATTAGATAGTGTAGTGTAATTTCCCCACTAGCCTCCTTTAAATGTTTTTCATGTTGGAGATAACCACAGTAAGTTAAGTTCAATTACATATACAGATATGGTTAACTAGGACTACACAAAAGGACCAAAGACTGTAACATACCATAATCGATGTTTGTATAATTTCCTAGAAGAATAAAACCTGACCTTAAAAATGAAGAAGAATTTCTTTAAAAAATTACAAAACTTGAAGTGTTCATACAGAAAACAGGACAAATAAAAACTTGCATGACAAAAATGGATGCAAAAAGTTTAAAATAACAATCACAACACAACAATCAGAAGAATTATGGAACACATCTATATAATTTACTCCAAGTTATAATATAAGAGAAAGTTGGTATAAAATGTTTGATAGATAGCATACAACTCCATTAATAATTGCCAAGATAGACAAAGGATATAGTAATGAATGCTGGAAATGCCTTGAGAAAGAAGGTACAGTTTATCATATGTGGTGGACATAAAAATAAACCCTCAAAATACTAGAAAGAAATACAGGGAGTCCTCATTTAGCAACTGCCTCTTACAGTGACTGAGGTTATGACACAGCTGAAAATATAACTGCTACAGAATTCCAGGTTTTTGAAGCAAAGAAAAACCGACATAAGATTATAAGCATAGTCAATACAGTGGTACCTTAATACTCATCATTACTTGGTATTAGGAGGCAAGATGAGTACCAAAAACAACAAGCACTAAACAATTTTTTCCCATAAAAGGAATAATGTAGTGAGTCACAAGGTAGCCAACACTGACACATTCTAGTATACACATTGAATACTAAACTAATGATGAATACTAGCACAAAATTTTCACATCAAAATGCATTGAGTAACAAACGCAATGAGTTTCAAAGCAGTTGAATATCAAGGTACCACTGGATTTCACTTAATGAATGCTTTATTGAGAACCAAGTTGCTCATCCCAATTGTGCAATTAAATGAGGACTCCCTGTTTATAGCCATTTTAAATTTATAGATAAATTTAACACAAAACTGAAAAAGAAATACATTTTTTTTAAAAATTCAGTCTGCGAAACTTAGCCTGGAGAATATGAGCAATGGCAAAATTAATAGCATATATGCACAACAAGCATTTCACCAAATATCAGCAAGAATGGCTTCCATATATTACCATATGCTCTAAGGCAAATATAAGTATTGTAGTTTTTAAAAGGGGAAAGAATAACTAAAGAATTGAAATTAGAAACATATGGATATTTTAAATGCCATAAACATTCTACATTAGTGGGAATACAACAAAGAAGTTATAAACCAATATTTATCTATAATGCTTTTAGTAATTTTCTTTTTTCTTGTATTTTTAAATAACAAATGGTGGATATTTTGGCATTTAACTCAGAGACTGAATTTTCTTCTCACACTATTAAAGTAATGTAATGTACTTTTTATGTTAATACTTTAGCAATGATATACTGAGCATTAACGATATAGTCTCAAAAATACCTTTATCCACTTACTGATATTTTATTTCTGCATTCTCCTCTTCATCTTCCCCTTCCCATGGAAAACAAATATCTACTTGAAAAATATATCATGTCTTTTGTTAAAAGCATACAAAACATTACATACTTTTTTACAACCGCACTGTAGGAGAAGTCTCTGCTTTAGCTTGGCCAATTCTTGAGACTATAAATGAGCAACTGTGGTCTTTTAGGTCAACAAAAGGAGGTAATTGTCAGAATTTACAGCAGTTGGGCCAATATGCTTGTTTCTGTTATCTCTTGAATATCACTGCAAAAATAATGCAATGAAGTGCAAATCTCCAAACCCCTTACTTTTTCTATGACATTTGATTTGCACCTGGGCCACACAGCAAATCTCATTCACCGGTTCTCTACTGAATACTGTCTGTAATAAAAATAATGCTGCCAAACTGGAAACTGAAGGGTAAAGGATACATCAACGGTATGATTGCACATTGGTCATAACTATTCAAAATAGTGTACAGTGCAGTAAAAAGTCGGCCTTGATGCAATGCAGACTTCACTGCTTAAATTGTGGATGAGCCTGGACAGATTATGAAAATCACATATTGCTTCTTTCTGTCTTCCCCCATATTATTTATTGAATTGGCATCTTTAGGTGGTTTTGTGCCACAACCTTTTCAGATATATTAGAAACAGCTCTGCCTAGCTTAATGTGAAAAAGAGACAAAGAGGAAAGGGAAGCTAAGACTGGTATGTCTGAATCAACATTTGGTGTGGTGCTACAGATCTGGGATTCACAAAGACTAAATCTGACAATTGCTCTGCATTAGCTTCAAAAGTTATCTCTATGGTAGAATTGCATTTCTAAAGCATGTTACTTACTCATGTAAGTGCTTGTCTTTTTTTTTTTTTACTCAGCGCTTTGTCAGTAAAGCACACAGCTATTTGCACTCCTATTAAACCTGACCTTGGTGTTCTTTTGTAGTGGAATACTGTGTTTACATAGCTTGCAGTTAAATCATTAAAGCCCTTTTGGAGTCCACTTTAAAAAAGAAGAGTTAAAAACAACATGCCTGTATTTAATACGATGTGAAACCTGAATCAAATCCCTCCTGGTCACTAAAATTGGTCAAAAGTTGTGTCCTTGGATGTGCACGCATAGCAACCATTGAAGTCAATGGGAGCCACATGTAGCCATCTGCATGTGACTTGAAAAGTATCTTGGTCATTGTTGAGATCAAAACAAACCTGGTTTGAATTTGTCATACATCTGTTTCCAACAGTTCTAAACGAGGGATAAGTGTCTGATAAAACATCTACTCCACTAGAATTAATTGGAACATTGTTAACTTGATCTTCAATGCTGATTAGGATTCTGTTTTGCTCTCTTTTAGGCTAGCACATACCATTTTTAAGTTAAAAATTCCTCAACCTTTGGCTTAATGTGTAGCTACATACTTTTCTATTTCCATATATATATTCTTAGCTTTACCAAAGGATGTTACAATATTTGTTAATTTTAGTCTTCCATAAAAGAACATAATCAGTTTTGACATTAGTTCCTCTTCCTTGCAGCACATTAAAATGATTCTATTGTTTGTTGTTATCTGCTGCCATAGTTCTTTCCTAAATATTTCCAAAAGAGGTTTTTGTTATTATTGCAAGCTTTTAAAAAATAAAATTAGAGCAATATGTAGTAAAAGTCTTCCAGTTAAAACAAACTCCCTGTGAATACTGGGGTATACGAAATGAATGAGCTTAAGTTTTGCTAAAATATATTTTCAACATAATCTATTGTTTCTTGTGAACTCTATAGTTTTAAGTCAACAAGTGTAATAGGCAGCCCCCTCCTTCCCCACTCCCAGTGATGGCCTCCGGGAAGATCGTGAACATTCCATTAAGCCTGCTGGGAAAGATTGTGCATCATTTGTAACTGGATCTTATTAATAGTTATTTGTTATTGTGTATTATAATAGCTGTGTTTGGTTCTGTTTTTAAAATTGCATTGTCTTATGTTACTGTAGGGATTAGGGTTATTTTTTATTGTGAACATTTTATTGTGTTTCTATATGGTTTAAACCACCGTGAGTCTAAAGTATTTGGAAACGTAGAAAATTAAATTACTATTACTATTTCAAAGTATCTGAAACATAATCCAACAGGAACTTTCAGGACATTTTGCAGTGGATATCCATGTTGAAATTAGTCAAAATGATGCTCGATCCCATAAGACTAAATGGAATGTGTGACTCCTAAGAAAGGCCCACATCATTTAACTCTCATAAAAACAATGCAACACTAATATAACCCTGAAGCACCATGAATGCCTCCCAAATATGTAGTATTATAAATAATAGACTTGCAGCAATAATTAATAGTTTATTAATAGTATCAGTTTTTCTGCACATTGAAATAACTTCTCAGTCATACGGTTTAGCGGTTCAGGTACATCTGATTTATTTTCATTCGTACTTAGTTTATTTTCTGACGAGGCAAGTTCCATAGATCGTGGCAAAGACTTGGGGGTGCCAATATGTCTGTTCATGTCCACGCAGTTGCTATACACAAATCAAGAAGCCAATGTGCAAACACCATATGGAGATACCGATTGGTTTGAAATATATCTCAAAGTGGTCTACATTTAATATCCATATTAATATTACTTACAATAGATCATTTTTCCTTCATTTTTGTTTATTTTAAGGAACAAAGTGTGCAGGGGGGTGAGTTGGAATCTGCTATTAATCTATCAACCACTTCTAGCATGGCACTCCTCCATCACGACTCCAGGCCAACTGGCAGAGCAATTGCTCCATTTCTCTACCTTTAGAAAATGCTTGTGAAATATTAATGTCTAAGTAAATGCACTCTTTACCTAGATATATTTTAAAATAAATCAAGGAAGAACTCCATGCCACTCTTTAAAAACATGCAAGCACAAATTTAGCTCTTTTTTCTTTCTCTAGTTCAAATTCTTTCCTTGTCTTTATTAGTGTTTGCTGAGTTTAAGAATGAAAATAAGATTAAAGAAGCATTGAACGTAGGCCATGACAGAGAACTAAACACATCAGCTTTGCTGATTACATCATGAATGCATTTCCTTTTCTCAAGGCTAGGCTACTTTTTGTTATTTGGAGTTTGATGTGCCAGGACTAGAAATTGGAAAACACATCAAACCAAATGTTGGGGGGGCGGGGGACAACACCAAGCATGCATTGTATCTCTGTGATGTGATTACTTATACTATAAACACTGATGCAAATCTAAAACAGGTTGGCTGGAATATGACACAAAGCAATGAATGAGAGTACACTGAATAGTACTAGGGTGCTATTTCAGATAGTATTGTTGAACTAGCTTTATTTATTTTTTTCTTAAAGGAATTACAGCCAAGTGTCTATTTCCTATTGGATATTATTCAAATATAAATGGGCTTGATTTATTAAAACCATATAGGATAATCTGCATATGTAAGCATGTTCTTTAACCTTTTAAAACTACACTGTGACTCTGTTCACTGCTTAAAATGTCTCCAGAAAAAAACACATGATATTTGATATATAATGCTGTGGTTTAAAGATTTGGTCTACAATGTTTAGTCTGTGAAACAGCAGTCATCAAGTCACAATTGGCCAGGTATGAAACAGCCCTATTTTGCATGTATACAGTAATGTAGAAATGTTAAGTTTTCCAACCTAATTTCTCTCCATCCCCAGACATAGTCTATACACCCATCTTCTATTTTTTGTGCCCTAATTCCATGTTTTTCTGTAATTCCAAAGGATCATTTTTTCTTCAGTGACTGTTCCTTGTTTTTCAGGCAATGTTTTCTAATCCTTTCACAATGCTTCTCCTTTCTTACTGTGCATTTTTGGGGAGGCGAGGAGGAGATACATTCTCAAACTGTCCAACTCTCCAAGTTAATCCCCAAGATTTCGTTACATATCTTCTAATCAACATTCAGTTCAAACACCAATATGAATTTTCAAATGTGTTTTTCTGTGTAGATAATGTAGGTAAAGAGGTTTTAACTAGTTGACCAGGTTATATAGTTCAGACCACTTAATTGAGGAAACAATCCATTCAATGAAAATAGTTCTCTAAACGATTTGTCCACCTCTCCTCAAGCTGTATTATTTCTTTCTTGATTTTCACTTGTTTGACTTAGCTTGCTACCTTCTAAAAACCTTGTTTTCACATGATGTGGGCTTTCTTAGGAGTTATTGGTCTTATAGTATTGACCATTGTTTTGAATAATTTCAAATTTGAATAATTTCAGTGTGGAGATTTTCTTTTCATTTCATGCTTTTGGAAGGGGGTTCAGTCTGAAATAGAGAGATAAAGAATTTGTGATAGGGTGATCAAAGCTAGCCACGTGGAGAATAGAAAATGATGCTAAATCTGAGGGAAAGCTAGAATGGAACAAGCAGGAGATAACTGAATCTCAGCACTGAATCTCAAATTTGAATGTAGGGATAAGATAGGGTGGCTACTGCAGCAGCCTTTCCTCAGCTTCTGTATCTCACAGTAGAAAATGTTTTGGAGATCCCCGAGCTAATTTTCTGGGATTGTTGGATCCAGTTGAGTTAAAGATTGCATATGTGTCTCAGTTGATCTTGGGAATGATATTATCATAGATGTGAGACAGGTAAGTGGTCAGACATTAGACTGGGCATTACCTTAGAACAGACAAAACATGATCTGAAGATAAAGGATAGTGACATCAGTCTTCTTCTGTGGTCAGATAACTGTCCAATCCACAAGCATTGTTGCATAAACAACCATTTAGGCTCTTTGAAAGCAGTTGTAGAATCCTGACATAATCTGAGTTGCCATTCATTTAGATTACTACGGTGCACATTTGGGATACCTTTGAATTAAATGGAGATACCTTTGAAGTCATTCACAGGGCTCACAGTCACTCATGCCTTATTTCACCTCCTGCTTCATTTATTGCACTATGACTACATTCTTCACATATGACTTCACAGTAACCACTTTCCTAAGCAATTCACTAGCTGGAATTCTGAATTTTATAGAAGTGGATTTGGTGTGGGAAGACACCCCCCTCAAATTGTGACTTCTGGTTTGGTCTAGTGGTTAAGGCAAAGGGCTAGAAAGCAGGACACTGTGAGCTCAAGTCCTGCCTTAGTCACGAAAGCCAGTTAGGTGACCTTAAGACAGTCTGCCCCCTCTCAATCCAACCCACCTTACAAGGTTGTTGTTCTGGGAAAAATAGGAAGATCTCTTGGATATCTTCTTCACCTTGAGTTATTTGTAAAAATAATAAAGATAATACATAAATAAACAAATATAATACAGCCAGTCCAGAGTGATTGGCAAATATGAGGATCCAATGAAGCTATACATTATTTTTCCCAGTCAGGCAATTATATTGTTCTTCAGTTAATCTTTCAATGCTCAGGAAGTCAACAGCCATAGTCAACATTATTTGGATCTTTACCATTACCTTTTACCTTTTATTTCGATTTTTATACCGCCCCTTCTCCCCAAAGGGACATCATCTTCTGGGTGTTGTCCTGATTTTATAATTCATTCCAATATAAATCAGATAGGATGAAATTTAAAGATCTGAACACTTGTTACCTGTTTCTTAGTGAGACTCCACTGAAGCTCCCATAATAGGTGGGGGGGGGAGGGCATATTTCAGTAGTTTTTATATTGTAGTCATACAGAATCATAGCATCTACGAATATGATAGTATTTAGAGTAAAAGATACAAAAAAATTAGAAATCTTATTATATACAGGATAGATGTAGATAAAGAAATAATTTGCAGCAGCTCAGTGAGGCTCAGGTAAATTTACTGCATTTATTGATTTGTTATATCTGTATACCATGTACTCTCTCAAAACCAGCTTTTAGCAATTAATTGGACTATGATCTAAGACTCAGAACTGAACTTTTATCTTGGAATCTCAGAGTGACGAGCTTAAATCAGTTTTCTAGCATATGTATTGATAAAATGGCTTCTAACATATAACTTTCAACAGTCAGGGGGAAATGAGATGGAGGAAGAAAAAGAAAAAGCTTTGATGTATGTCTTTCCTGTTTTTTTTTCCTTCCTTTTCTTTTTCCTTTAGTTTCTACATTTTCAAATCTTTCTACATTTTCAATTTCCAAGCCTTATCATTAATAGCAAGGCCACTTGCAGTATGACACGTATCAAGACATATGCGATATTAGTTATTTTCAAGAAGTTCAAATCCTATGATTTAAGAAGCCCCAGCTCAGGATTCATCTAAATCTTGACTCAGAAGCTGCCTTTTCACATTGCCTTTTTAATCATGGTTCTCGTATTAAATCCTGTAAGAAATTATACTGGACCCGAATATTCGCTATATTGTCACCCACCAGACTTTCTCTTTGCATATTAATATGATTTGTGTAAACCTGGAACTGTAAGTACAATACCAGTTAGGGGCCAAATTTCATTATTAGCTGAAGTTTGTTTATAACCAGAATCAGCAAATCATGAAACAAATTACATGCAAGACTAAAACAAAGAAGGCTGTTCAGTTCAAAGGAGGCCCAGGCCTTTGTTTGTGGAAGGAATTGGAGCTTATTGCCACTACCTGAACTTTCAAGTTAGCTGTGATGATAGATTGGTTGATTAGCTCTCTGGGTTAATCAGGGCAAGTCTCAGTGGGACAGTAACTTTTCTTGTGCTCTGTTAATTCTTTGAATAGATACGCACACAATATTAGGCTGCCTGAAGTACCTTAAAAATACTGTATTTTTCTTCCCTTTGCCTAATAATGCTTTCCACTGTATCTTAGATGTGAAAAACCATCTAAGGTACTTCCAATAAAAAAAATAAGAACCATCTATAATGAACTAAGGATAAAGGAAAAAGAGACAGATAAAAGAAAAGAAATGTATTCCAAGTAAACACGCTGAATTTTAGTTTTGGAATAGAGGTGGGTAGCAATTTATTGATGAGAGATAATATACAAAAACTAAAATGAAAGGTAAAGAGACAACTGAAAAATAGTATAACTCACCAGGTCTTCACAAGTTCTATATACGATGTGCAAACAATATTAGTATCATGATGCTACAGATCAGGAACACGCCTCACAGCAAGAGATTCTCAAGGGAGCAATTTAATTTTACTGAGCCATTGCCTAGCTGTAAATAGACAGAGTGTGAAATCAAAGCAGAGGCCTGTAAGGGAGCCTTGAAAAGAACAGGCTGCTCCAATGTCCCATAGCTGTTCATCTGAGACAGCTCAAACAAAATAGCATCAGTGAGAGATGATCTCCTCGTATATAGTTGATACAAAGACCTGTTGCAGCAAAAGGTGTCCAGCTCTCAAAATGTAAGCCTATTGCAACAGCAGCCTAGGCAGCTCTATTTAAACCAACATGTGTTAGAAACATTGCAAGAGTTGAACACAGAGAATCCAATCACACTGAATTGTATGAATTCAATCTATTATGGTTTATGCAAAAAAAAAAATCATGGTTAAATATTTCATATTAAAATACATTGCTTGAGTCTTATTGCAGTGTTTTACTTCCTACCGAATAACTGTTTGCTACTCCTTTCACAATAATTGCATAGTTAAATTTAATGCTGCGTATCTTTAGCTTAGTTGAAGTCCAGTCTCAAGTATGTTATAATATAAATAAATGTGATCGATTTTGTCCTATTTCGCATACCGTAAATGTTTACTATGTAATCAAGTCATATGCAAGTTTTTCTTGGCAAGTTTTCCAGAAGTGGTTTGCCGTTGCCTTCTTTCTAAGACTGAGAGAAACTAATACGCTCAAAATCACCCAGTTTGTTTCATATCTATGACAGGACTAAAACTTATGACTTGCAGGTTTCTATCCAGGTGTCTTATTCATTACTCCAAGTTGATTCTCCTATGCATCTCTACAGGATAACCTAAATATGTATTAAACCTTAAATTGTGAGATTATTATATTTATACTCATGTTGATGAAGTCTACATTACAATCTAGTAAAATCTAAAACTATTGTATAGGTTTGATAATTATATTATCTATTTTTTATTTATGATTATTATTGTCAGCAATTTGCACAATCTGCTGTTATTATTTGTATGAAGCAAAAGGAATAGCTTTATATGGAAAATGTCATTATTTTTTAAAGATTTTTTCTCTGTAAATATAGAAAAATATTCTCTAACTCTGTAAAGGAAATCTATATATGAGAGGAGAAGGAGGAGAAGGAGGAGAAGGAGTAGTAGTAGTAGTAGTAGTAGTAATAGTAGTAGTAGTAGCAGTAGTAGTTCAAGACCCAATGTGATGTCAGCGCACAAATTTAATTAGGTAATGACTTTGGAAAATAACATTATGGATAGCTTATCCTTGTTCTATTATTTCATTTTCCATGTATCAAATAATATGATGCTCACCGTCATGTGGCACATGACTGCAAAATTATATGTGGCTCCTGTTAATATAGTTAGCATGGGAAAAATCAAAATTGAATTTTGAATTCTGTAGAGCCACTAATAATTCAACTTTTAGGCCAGATGCTTTGACTGCAGATCTTCCGATTTTTAGCTTCGATAAACTCAGCCACTATATGACTGACCAGGTATAATTGAAATTACAGTACAGAATGTAGCCCCAAGTTGGGAAAGTCTGATAATAAATTTTTGATAGTATTTCTAGCAGCTTTAATTTAAAAGCTTTAAAAATGCTCGGGGATGATCCAGGTTGGCAAGAATTGGTGTTGATGGAAAGATTGTTTTCATAGCCATCCATTCTATTCCTACTTTAATATTTTAGATTTTTCCAGCTAAGCTCCTCTTGGCTTCAGAACTGAGCAAATAAAAGTTAAGAGTACCAAATAAGAAAATGTTTGTTCCTTCATGATATTCAGTGTTTTTTATATACAAATATTTTATAAATATATCTTATATACAAATATTTTAAAGATATATTAATATTTACTAATATGTTAAGGATTTAATGGAAGCACTGGAAAAAATAAAATACACATTTCTGGACCTATTCTTTTGTCAATGGTGATTTACTGTATTTTTCAGCGTATAAGACCCACTGGAGTATAAGATGCACCAAGGTTTTGAAGAGGCAAATAAAAAAAAAGTTTTTGCACTCTGCAGACCTCCCAAAATGGCCTTTTTTTGCAAAAACGGGCCCCTTTCCCCCCCCCCCAAAAAAGGCATGAGTAGCCTTTAGGGGGCTTGCAGAGTGCTCCGGGGAGGGGGAAGCAAAAACAAGCAAAAAATGGCCCGTTTTTCGTTTTTAAAAAAGGCATGAATAGCCTATATAGAGTGCTTATAGAGTGATCCTGGGGGCTGCAGGGGTAAAATTGAGCAAAAAAGGACCGCTTTTTGCTCATTTCTGCCCTCCCCAGCCCCCAGGAACTCTCTAAAAGCTTCCTAAAAGCTATGCAGGGCCATTTTGGTGAAGGGGGTAGGGTTTCAGGAGGCAAAAAATTATGTATTCAGTGTATAAGATGCACCCAGATTTTCAGCCTTTTTTTTGAGAGAAAAAGCTGCAGCTTATACTCCGAAAAATATGATAAATTTGTTCATAGTATCTGTCAGCCTCTGTTTTGCTATTTCCTTTCGGCTGCCATTGAAACGGGGAGGGGGGGCTGGTATTTGGGAGGGGAAGTACAGGAGAGATTGTAAAAAGGGAGTTTTGGTCTACCATCTACTGCGCATGCTGGAGATTAGTGCTTGGTGTCGGTCAAGCCAACCGTCCTGCATACCAATCTGATGATGCTCCTTGAAGATTAATTATTAATTTAATTAATTTATTCACATTTCTAAACTGCCCCCTCTCCCAAAAAGGGACTCGAGGCGGTGTACAGTCCACAATAAATCACAGATAAAATACAAATATAAATAGAACTATAAATATATGTCAGATTAATTAATTAATTAATTAATTAATTAATTAAGATGGAACTCACATGACACCTAAGGGATTTGCAGATTGGACACTGGGATGAGGGTTACCAGGGGGAGGGGGTTTGGTCTCATATTGATATGTATGATTTCACGCGCTTTTGCCTCAGATCTTGCTTTGCTTAGCTGCTATCTTTTCATAACCAGTAAAAGTACTCTTAATTCTGCAAAATGGAGTTAAGTGGTTTCTTTCTTGGTTGCTGAGGGAGGCCGGTTTGACAGTATCTTCTTTATATTATACGTAAAGGTTTTAAAATGTGATCTATCAACAGTATTTAAAAAAAAAATTCACTAAACTTTTAAAAAAGTAACCAGTCAGCAGAACCAAATATAGTAGTCACTTTTTAAAAATTCATTCCCATTCACTTTAACAGGGAAAATCTTGTTGAAAACATGATTTTCATTGCTACATTTTTATTAGTTATAGAATGAAAATAAATCAATTCCAGAAAGGAAATATTGCTACTTACAAGTAAATTTGTTTTATTTCTTTAAGATGGCACTATTGAAAAACATTTGTTTCGTTTCAACATAGGTTAAAAATCTATGTGTACACACTTTTTAATCTATTAATATCAGTTCAGTTTTCACTGGATAAAAGAAATGTGATTTTCCCTGCAAGTTTAAATAATTTAAGGTAGAAGCTTTTGATTATTTTTAATAATTATAAGGTTGTATTCTAGATAATTGAAAAGGTAATCTAATGCAAAAAATACTATGACTATTGATAATAGATAATAATGATGTCTATTAGATTTAACATTGTTGTGAGCTTCTTGGAATCTTTGGGGTGTGCTGGACAGCTGTACAACATGAGCAAATAATAAGGAAGTTCTTTTTCTAACTAACATGTAGAACGCAAGACAGAAGGTAAGACTTCTGCAAATTAATTACAGTATCTCTACAGAAATAAATGCATTTAGACTCAGCTCTCTCAAAGGCAAGAGAATGAAAGTGACGTAGCTTCTAAGAGGGTGCCTTCCAGTCTGAGATTAATGTAGAAGCCTTCCTTCTATATCGCATCTGAATGGTACTTTGATAGCTAGACTATTTTTAGAAAGGCCTCTCTTGCAGAGTCTAACATACAGTTAGGTCTGTAATAGGAAAGATAATCTCTCAGAAACCAAGTAATCAACAAGTAGAACAGGTTTTTCGTACAAGTCCCTGTACTGTGTACTGATTAGAAATTTAGCTATGTATCATTTAAAACTTCCAGACACTTTTAAAGGATAGCCACCACATAGAATAAATTGTAATAGTTAATGCAGGCAGGCTGTAGCTAAAACCAGTTTAACAGTTGCCAGATGCAAACAGCTCAGCAGAAGGTGTAGCTGAAATGACAGTTGCAATTGTGTAAAAGTGTTCCTTCCCACAAAGATTGTCTATTTCTTCAGTGACCGATGGGGGTCAAGGACCAGTCAGACTGTGGATCTAGTCTATCTGGGTATGGGAAAATCCATCCAGAACAAGCTTAATCTCAACCCCTGAGTCCACTTTCCAACTGTGGCAACTGATCTTCTTTAGTGATATGTGCAAGAAAATCCAAGACTTTTAAGGAGTAGTAAAATAAAACAACCCTTTTTTAAAGTTGTTTGCAATCTCTTGTTTTATAAAAATCATGTTTCATGATATGGAAATGATAGAAAGTTGTTAAAATGTCTAGGAAGTTTAATAAATTATTTGCTTAAAGAGGGAGGGATTGAGGAAAGGGAGGAAGGAAGGAAGGCAGTTTTAATTTACTAGAAGATATTACCAATATTTACCCATGGTTTTTTTATTTTTAATTAGTTTTATACCCTACCTTTATATTCTACAAATACAGATGCTGTACATATTTATCACACAACAACCCCATTAGATGGGTTGTGCTGAGGCAACTCTGAGGCTACAAATTAAATATGTTTTAGTCAATCTTTCTATTTACCAGTAAGGACTGTAGGGCTACACTTCATCCATTTTCTGCTACATGTTTGCTCCAGGTATGTTTTCATATAAACCCACTTTTTCAGCCAACATGGTCAGACCCCAAGAGTGTTCCAGAATGCTCCTTTGGCTTCAGTCCCATTAAGCTCAGTGAGCCTTATTTCTGGATAAATATATATAGAAGGAGAGTATACTATATTAAATCATCATACTGGGAAACTATTAAGCGGTGCAAAACACAAAGCATAATCCAGTTGAGAAAAGAAACAGCCTTATTCCACTAACTAGCAGGCACCAGCTGGCCTCAGAAACAATAGCTTATCAACAGCAGATCTTACCACAAAATATATATTCTCTGATTGAATTACAAAATTAGGGTATGAAGAGAAAGTGGTAGTTGTAGTATATTTGGATTTTAGTAAAGCCTTTGATGCAGAGCTTCATAAAATCTTACTCTTGAAGTGAAATCAAATTGGGTTGAACAGGAACGCTCATGTGGACCAAAAACTGGCAAGAGGAATCCAAACCAAGGCTAATTATAAACAGTGAAACATAAAAGGAAATATCCCAAGGCAAGGACTAGGTCAAGTTAATTTTTTTGGCTGGTAGCTTAAAAAGTGCAGGATCTTACTAGAGGAAAATTCACACACATTTTTTTCAGTATGTCAGCAACTGGGAAACAATTCCCACTTGAATTATTTACTGTGTGGCTAAGGCTTTTTACTGTGTACTGTCTCCCTTCCTTCCTTTATTTGTACTCTGCTAAATCCCCAAAGGCTCTAGGCATCTAACAATCCCATTCATAATATAAATATTTACTTCAAAAATATAATACATATACATATATATATATATATATATATATATATATATATATATATATATATATATATATATATATATATATATATATATATATATATATATATATATATATAATGAATAAATAAATAACTACAGAAATGCAAAACAATATTTGAAAAATGAAACCAAAAGTTACCATAATTGTACACTCACAGCCCACTTCCAATCAAAGCTTCCCTTCTTCCTTTGCTAGACAGAATAGGTGCATCTGAACAGCTCTCCTAATTATAAGAGCATGCCTACAAGACTCACTGTGATTGATTGATTGATTGATTGATTGATTGATTGATTGATTGATATGATTAATATAGCTGCCCATTTCAAAGAACAGACTCTGGGCAGCTTTCAAAGATTGCAACACACACACACACACACACACAAAGCCCTCTACATCCAAAGATTAAGAATAGCTCCACAAATGACCCCATCAGATGGTAATCACAAAATTATAGAACAATACTGTATAGGAATGGATTCTCTTCGATCTGGTTGAATGAACAGATTAATATAGGAGCAGGTGATCCCTGAGGTGCCTGATCCCTGAGAAGCCATCTAGGGCAACCAGCCCTTGAATCACATCCAGAAGTAAATCAACATTTGATGCAACTCTCTAAACAGTATGTACACCAAGATACACCCTTTGCTACCTGTCAGCTGTATTCTGTATCAGCTATTCTCCATAGGAAGGCTAAATGTAATCTATTGATACTTGTTATAGCAACAGAATCTTGAAAATCAGATTGTCTTGTTTCTCCTCTTTCTTGTAATTCAGTGAATTAGGGAACATTTCTAGATTTTCAAAATATTTTATCCCTTCTTGCCTTGGCAATGAAGTTTCCAGACCTTCATCAAGATCATCTTCCTTTCTCTCTACACCTGACATTTCTGAGTTCACATGCAGATCGCAATTCTGTTGCATGGTACAATTCAGTTTTCATGCAATGTCAAATTGTGTCAGTTGTACCAAGTAACCACACTTCTTACATCTTTCCTGGGTAATCTCAGTGTAAATGAAGGACCCTGTAGCAATGTTCAGTTAGATAATTCGAAATGTTAGGCCACTAATCCAGACTGCTTAACATCAATATAAGGCTTTCTTTGGAAATGCCATGTACTTCCTATGCGTAAAGAAAAATAAAAGTAGGGAAGCCACCACAATAACAATTGCCAGTGTGAAGTGTCCCAGACCTCCAGTCCTTGAAGGTAATCAAAGCTATCCTATTTGGTTTCAGAACAACATGAGAGATATCTTGCTTCACTAGAAATCTTTGATAATGAAAATGTAGCAAAGTTATTCAATCTGTGTCAGTGATTTATTTGCACAAACATTTCTATCATTTTTCTTGCACTAATATTTTCAGAAATAAGTTTCAAAGTAACAAGTGTGATCACATCTATATACATAAAAATAAAAAAAAATCTTCTCCAAATAATGTTATTACTTAGACCAAATAGTCCAAATGGGAAATTAAAAAAAGAAAATTTATATAAAAATCTAAGAAAATAATTTTCTCTTTTCTGTTATCTAGGTATACTTTCTTGTTTTATGTGAACAGCTTTAAAATCTAGATGTCATCTGGAAAATTAGAAAGCCTGGATCCACATGAAATTAACCAACTATAATTGTGGTTTTAATGGAAATCAACAGGACATATAAATCATGCTCTCTGAAAGCCTTCTAAAAGCTATGCATGGCCATTTTGGTGAACGGGGTAGGATTTCGGAAGGCAAAAAAATGTTGCATTCAATGTATAAGATGCAGCCAGATTTTCAGCCTCTTTTTTGAGAGAAAAAGGTGTGTCTTATACTCCCAAAAATACGGTAATTTATAAATTGGGGAAAGGGCTGCAGGAGGGTAGGGAGGGAGGTAAAAGTCAAGTTTAATTACTATGTTAATAGTAACTTTTAGCACTGGGCACAAATGGATTTTTAAAAATCTCTATCTAATGTGTGGGCATAGAAACTGAGGAAATTATTTTTCAGAATTCTTGTAATGGAATGAGAAATGCTCCAACTGTTTCTCAAGCACAGGAATCTGTTCTAGAAGTTATAGCTGTACAGGTAGTCCTCAAATTACAACCATTTGTTTAGTGACTATTTGAAGTTACAATGGCACTGAAAAAAAGTGACTTATGACCTTTGCAGCATTCCCAAGGTCACATGATCAAAATTCAGGCACTTGGTAACTGGCATTTATGATAGTTGCATTGTCCTGGGGTCATGTGACTACCATTTGTAACTTTCTCATGCAATGTCAATGAGGGAAGCTAGATATGCTTAATAACCACTTTATTCATTTAATAACTACATTGATTCATTTAACAACTGTGGCAAAAAGGTCATAAAATGGGGTGCAACTCATTTAACAACATGCTTAGCAACAGACAAGTTGGGCTACATTGTGTTCATGAGTCAAGGACTCATAAGTCAAGAACTACCTGTACTGAAAAAGTCAGTTGTAGGGGTTCATCATAGTCACTTTGCTCGGTACTTAATAAAAAATATGGAATATTCAGAAAGCTACAGATAGCTAATTAAGAGATACATGAATGAATTTATCTATCTGTCTGTCTATCATATATCTATTGATCTACCAATCTATCTATCGTCTATCTTTCTATCATTTAGCTACTTATCTTACTAGTTCTGTTTGTCTTTGGAGAGTCACAATCCCACAACAGTCAGAAATTATGGGTACTTTATCACTGCAGGCTTTTTAAAAGAAACTGGACAGCCAGACTGGATAATCTGATCTCCTGCTTGAGCAGGAGGTTGGACTAGAAGATCTCCAAGGTTCCTCCCAACTCTATTATTCTGTTAATCCTCCATTTCATGGTTATTCCAAGAGTGCTTTTTCTAAAAGGCAACTGGATTTTTAGAATTTAGAATTGTTTCTTTGAAAAATAACTGAAAATGTTTCTTGGATGAGAAGGAAATATTTTCAAAGAAAAAAAAACAAGTCCAGTTGCCTTTTGGATAAAACACCTTTGGGACTACTGTATGACAGAATAACAGAATTGGAAGGGACCTTGGAGGTCTTCTAGTTCAACCCCGTACTCAGACAGAAGATCCTACAGCATTTCAGATAAATGATTCTTCAATCTCTTCTTAAAAACTTCCATGACACTCCAAGGAAAATCATGAATTTCACATATATAACTTGACCAGTAATAACTAAAAATATGAAAGGTTTCCAGATTCCAAACATGAGACTGTCATGTTTTCTGAAATAATTTCTTAAGCAAATTCTCTTTCCCCAGAATGAATGTGAATTCCAGGGAAAAGTGCAGAATTTGAGCATTACTAAGAATGGTCACTAGGCAGTGTTCAATTTAAATCAGAAGTCTTGATAAAGATTATTTTCAGTACAGCGGTAATCCAAATGTATAATGTTATAAATCCGTATTTATTCCTGAATGCTGAGGAGAAGGATCATGCATTAATTAAATAGAAAGTCAACTATTTGCCTTCCCCATATAATGTTTTGTTTTTAAAATAGTATTTGAACAGAGTATTAATATGTTTATATACAATGCAATTTACAATAAAAAACAAAAGTTTATCTCCCAAAACAATACTGAACATTCCTTATTTTCATCATACAAAACAGTGAAATTATTGTTCAAATACATATTTTATGGGGAATTTTGGCATGCTAATTAAGCAACGTTTTACCACAAGGGATGTAAAACTGAACAAGTAAATCAAATTATATTTAACCATGCCTAAAACAAAATTGTATTTGGATTTCTAGCAAGCTAAATAATATTTAGGGTACATTCATATTTTTTTTCAGAATTTCTCCCTCCTATGAAATTAAATCTATTGATCAGTTATTAAGGCTGGAAATAAAATCTCACAGCAACAGCAGTTCCCACATAAGAATGTTGATTAGACGCTATAAAGTTGCTTTAAAATATTTTCCCCGAAAAATAAAAATAAATGTCCACATACTAAACAGATTTCAGAAAGTCCAAGATAAATGCCTATAATATGCAGATCAGATATAGGGCGATTACAAATCATAGAAATCCATGGAAGATTTTGCAAGTTCTCTCTGCAGATCTCATGCACATTTATATATACATTTATGCCAATTCTTTTATACCAATCCTTTTTGGACATAGTGGGAACTATAACTACTTATCAGATAGGATAAAATTGTTTCTTTGTCCTTTCATTTGAAGTTCTTCAGGAAATGACATCTCTCTTTCTTTTTGTAATATAAAAATATATAAAGTACATTATCTCTAAAGAAACAATATTCCACAAAACAAAATAATTCCCATCTTTGAGATTTTTCTTTCCATTACCTCCTTCTATCCAATGTTGGCTTGGTTTTGTTTTAGGTTGGTTTTTTTTTTCCCCTTATTACACTGGATGTCATTGAAGGAGATGTGTGCAGACCTTCCTTTGACATGTAGACGATACAGACAGTCCAGTACAGTTTGCAAAGCATTTTGATTTTAAGCACTTCAAAGAATGCTCTCCTCTTCAAAGTCAAATTTCATCACCACTGGCCGGCTCATGTTCCACTTCTTGTTTCGATCCTTATCCTCAATGAACTCCTGGTAAGGATCTTTCTTTGAAATAGCTTTTTTGGAGCGAACATAACCGAAAAAGACAGTCAACGCCAAGAAAGAGTAAAACAACATGACAAAGAGAATAAAAAAATAGGCATTGTCATATGGTTTGTATTTTGGTGTTTTCTCCTTTGTAGCATTTGCCTTAGCATCCAGGTTTCTTTCCAGACTTTTCAGAACACATTGAACGATGAGAGATGCTAATGCTGTTTGGTTCATTTTGCTGTTGTCTTTCCCAAAAAGCTCCAAATTCGCACTGAAAAAAATAGGAAGCAGCAAATTTATTGAGCAGCTAGTGACCTGCTCCCATTCACATTCAGCCAGTGGGAGTTTTTCCCTTGGGTGGAAGGTGTATTGGTTCCTTAAGTGTTTCCTTTTTTAGCAAGGAATGTAGTGAAGCACTTTAGTCTGTCTCAGCCACCTGATAATATGGCATTTCATAAGATAGACAATGTTCCAGTGTCAAAGGGTAGCATAAATACACATATTACAATAAACTGACCTTCACTGTCTTTTTCATATTAAAAAAAATCAAAAACAACTATGTAGCTAAGGGAGTGTAAGTGAAATACAATACAGCATTATAAAACTTGTATTAAATTTTGTTGTTCAAAAAATAAAAGATTTTGGTGCACCAACATGATTTGAAAGCTTTTATCTCAAATGTTGAGAAGTCAGTTTACAAAGTTCTTCAAAATGATCTAGCTGGTTCATCGTGGCAAAATCCCCTTGGCCTCCCCCTTCCTTTGCCTTCAGATCTAATATATGATTTCAAACCATTCTCTCACACTACCAGAGAGACAGCTGTGGTAGTTTGCTGTAGAAACCCAGAAGTCTTATGCCACTTTAAAAAACTAACAGATTTATGGCAAAAAAATCTTTCTCAGAAAGATTGCTACTTGTTCTTTTTTGAAGATGTCACAAGAGTTTTGAGATCTCTTTCACCTTTAAATTCTTCAACATACCGCACTGTTTCTGCTATCAACAAAAATGCAGCTTTCTTGGACATACAATACCTTATTCAGGTTCAGTCCAATTATTAAGATCTGCCAGCAGCTGTTGTAATTCCTCTAAATCTTATTATGATAGCCTTCCAGTTCCAAGGCTTTTCCAAGATGTGACACCTGACATTTTGACTACCTGAGTAAAAAAGTGTAAACATAACAACTAAATAAAATATGTAAAACATATACAAGATCTGTCAAACATCAGGCCATAAGTGATCACATGTGTAAAATTAAGTAAAGAAACATTTGGAATAAAATGGCAAAAAAATAATAATTAATTGTCTATGAGCCTATGAGTTCATTGATTTTGGGTATACTATGTATATATAACATTATTGTAGGTCTATGTAATATACCCAGTGTATACTATACCCAACATTCTGAATGTTGTATGGGACATTCTCCCCTCAGAAGCCAGGACGGCACCAACATTGGTTTCATTCTGATTCCAAATCAGACTCTAGCTGGTAGCCAATATTTTGTATACTTAGTGATTAAATTATGTCCTTTCGTTATATAATTCGCTCTTAATTTTAAAATCTTTTCAATTTTATATTTACTGTCTCCCATCCTGAGATAATTTGATGTCCGGTAGAAGAGAAGACAGATGATGCTAAGTAATTGATAACTAGATAGCTAGATAGACAAATGGACAGACAGACAGACCTATAGGGTTATGTCAAGTAGAGATGGTATTTAATATTTTGTTTGACATTCAGATAGTATCAGGAGAAGACCTTCAGTAAAACTTATGTTTGGAATGGGAGAATGTTAACAACAAAAAATCATGCAAATCTGATTAAGATATGAAACCTCAAAGGAAGCATTGTGCATTACAGCATTTCTAAGTTATTTATGAACAACTTTGTCATAATATTCATCTGACCCTGAAAATTCTGATGCCTTTGTTGACCATAACAATTCATGGTCATTAGCCACAACTTCTAAGCACTGGAGCTAGAGATGTGAAGAAAGATAAGGAAACCATCTTGTCCAGGATAACTGTTTGCAAATAGTTCTGAGGGGGAAATGAAACCCTTGACTGTCAATGACAAGTGGAGTTACATGAAGTATTGAAAGAAAGAGCAAAGGGTTAAGTTGTTTTCACTGGGGTTGTCACAGGTCATGACTACTACCATGATAATAGCAAAACATAGGAGACTGTGGGGATTCTGGCTTTCTATTGTGTTTTACAGGCTTAAGTCATTCTAAAGTAAACTGGTTTTTTTTTTTTTTTTACAAAGAGGTGAAACTTTATCTGGCTGCAAAGAAGAAGAAAAAGAAAAGTTTGGCTGCCACAAATGACAATGCCAGCTGTTTCTTCCTGTGATCTGAATTCTAGGGAGCCAGTCCCAAGACTTTGAAGTGGAGAACACCTCAGCCAACTAGCACTTTGCCAACCATGTCCTGTTTCTTTAAGCCTGACCCCTGAACTGCTTGTATGATGACTAATTCACATGCTAAGATTGCGGAGTATATCAATATCACTTCCATGGTCTGCATTTGTCATTAGGAGTTTGTTATAAAAAAAACAAGATGAAAGTAAAGCTTGAAATGGTATATGAGCAGACTGTACAATTTATAGATGAAATGCATTGCCTTATATGTCAACTATTTGTTTTTAAATTAGCCTTTAAAGTTGTACAACAACACCATAAAGAAGAAATGCCAGAGAAAGAAAAAGAAGCTAAAAGAAGAAGTAGCATGAAGAATATCCAAGAAAATCTTGTTCTTGACTAGAATAGCATATATCAACTATCAGAAAATAATTTACAGGGGTGTGTGTGTATGTGTGTATGTGTGTGTGTGTGTGTGTGTGTGTGTATGTACCCGAACATAACAAGACCAGCTGGTCTTGTTGTATTCGTGTCTTTTCCTCTGTAAGTTTGAGATTGTTTTGGCAATGTTTCAGCGAGGTCTCACTCACCATCTTTAGGCTGGGTTTTGGACTTAAAGCGTGGTCGGAGCTGCCGTCTTTCTATAAATCTTGGTGGGGGGTGTGTGGAGTGCTGGCTTTGTTTCAGTAAGTGGAATGATTGGTCATCTGGTTGTATCATGATTGGTAGATTGGTGCTGTTTGGTGCTGGCTGTGTGTCCATTGTTGTTTTGTGTTGTAACAGCTTGGGGGAGGCTCGTTTGTTGACTAGGGCTGGTTTCCAGATGTCTGGTAGGTGGGAGGTATCATCACGTTTATTCATGTTGTGGGGGTGTTTCTCTATTTCGATAGCTTTCATAATTATTCTCTTGTTGAAGTGTTTAGTTTTGGAGATTAACCTGGTTCCTTCAAAATTAATTTCATGTCCTGTAGCTTTAAGGTGCTGGAAAAGGGAGGAAGTTTTTTCTTTTTTTCTTACTGCGTTCTTGTGTTCTGCGATGCATGCATTTTTTCCTGTTCGTTTGTCCTATGTATGTTGCAGGGCAGATTTTGCATGGTATTTCGTAGACTCCTTGGTTTTCTAGCTGGATTTTGTCTTTGGGCTTCTTAAGATGTTGGCTATTTTTTGGTCAGTGTTGAAGGCTGTCTTGATATTGTGCTTGTGGAGAATTTTGCTGATTTATCTGTGTTGCCTTTGATGTAAGGAAGGAGGGTGATGCTGTTGTCCTGTTCTGTGTCTCGGTTTTTTGGGGCGAGTCTCCCTTTGGATTAGGTTGGTAATTGTTTTTCTTTGGAATCTGTTGGAGATCAATACGTTTGTGAGAGTGTGTAATTCAGTTTTCAGGTGGTCTTTATTGGCTAGTCGTTTGGTTCTGGAGATGAGGGTCTTGGCTACAGAGTTGTTCTGTGCAGTGTGGTGATGGGATTGTGCGTTTAAATAGCGGTTGGTGTGTTTTTTTTCCAGTAGATGGTGTGTCCTAGGAGCCATTGGGTTTTTGTAGATTAGGACATCCAGAAAGGGAAGTTGTTTGTTTGCTTCTATTTCCATAGTGAATTGTATTTTGGGGTGTAGGCTGTTGAGATGTGTGAGGAAGTTGTCCATTTTTTCTTTCCCGTCTGACCAAATCATGAAAGTGTCATCAACATATCTAAGCCAGAGTTTGTGTGTGGGTTCAGATTTATCTGAGGCATTAGTTTCAAAATGTTCCATGTATAAGTTTGTGATGAGGAGTGAGAGGGGTGATCCCATGGGTGCTCCTTCTATCTGTGTGTATCTTTGTCCATCATGAATGAAGTGAGTGTTGGTTAAGCCGTGGTTGTCAGGTCCAGGATATGTTTAGGGGAATTGTGTTTGTTCTGGATAGCTGTCAAGGCTTCTTTTATAGGCACTTTGGTGAAGAGGGATATGACATTGAAGCTCACGAGTAGGTATCTGGGTTGTAGTTTTTGTTTCTTTATTGTTTCTATGAAGTGGTGTGAGTTTTGTACATGTGAGGTGATGGATTCTGCGTAGGGTTGGAGTTGTTTGGTGAGGAATTTGGCAAGATTCTGTAGAGGTGAGTCTATGGAGCTAACTATGGGTCTGAGTAGTGTTCCTTCCTTGTGTATCTTATGGAGGCCTTAGAGTTTGGGGCATCTGGAAGATTTCTCTCTGGGGATGATTCTTTGCTGGATCTCTTCACTGATAGGAGAGGCTTTTATTTTGGATTTGGTGGTTTTTTCCTGGTAGGTGGTGGGGTCTGTGTTTAGAGGTTTGTAAGCAGGGTCTTGGAGTAGGTTGGATAGTTTGGCTTGGTAGTCACTCTTGTTCAAACCCCAAAATACAATTCACTATGGAAATAGACGCAAACAAACAACTTCCCTTTCTGGATGTCCTAATCTACAAAAAACCCAATGCCTTCTAGGACACACCATCTACCGTAAAAAAACACACACCAACTGCTACTTAAATGTACAATCCCATCCCCACACTGCACAGAACAACTCTGTAGCCAAGACCCTCATCTCCAGAACCAAACGACTAGCCAATAAAGACCACCTGAAAACTGAATTACACACTCTCACAAACGTATTGATCTCCAACGGATTCCAAAGAAAAACAATTACCAACCTAATCCAAAGGGAGACTCGCCCCAAAAAACCGAGACACAGAACAGGACAACAGCATCACCCTCCTCCCTTACATCAAAGGCAACACAGATAAATCAGCAAAATTCTCCACAAGCACAATATCAAGACAGCCTTCAACACTGACCAAAAAATAGCCAACATCTTAAGAAACCCAAAGACAAAATCCAGCTAGAAAACCAAGGAGTCTACGAAATACCATGCAAAATCTGCCCTGCAACATACATAGGACAAACGAACAGGAAAAAATGCATGCATCGCAGAACACAAGAACGCAGTAAGAAAAAAAGAAAAAACTTCCTCCCTTTTCCAGCACCTTAAAGCTACAGGACATGAAATTAATTTTGAAGGAACCAGGTTAATCTCCAAAACTAAACACTTCAACAAGAGAATAATTATGAAAGCTATCGAAATAGAGAAACACCCCCACAACATGAATAAACGTGATGATACCTCCCACCTACCAGACATCTGGAAACCAGCCCTAGTCAACAAATGAGCCCCACTCACCACCTAGGGCTTTACAACACAAAATAACAACGGACACACAGCCAGCACCAATCAGCACCAATCTACCAATCATGATACAACCAGATGACCAATCATTCTACTTACTAAAACAAAGCCAGCACTCCACACACCCCCACCAAGATTTATAGAAAGACGGCAGCTTTCTATAAGCCCAAAACCCAGTCTGAAGATGGCGAGTGAGACCTCGCTGAAACATTGCCAAGACAATCTCAATCTTACACGGGAAAAGACACGAATACAACAAGACCAGCATAACTACACCCGTGAAAATCTATGAAAATGTGTATATGCTGGTCTTTTTGTATTCGGGTCTTTTTCCGTGTAAGATTGAGATTGTCTTGGCAACGTTTCGGCGAGGTCTCACTCGCCATCTTCAGGCTGGTGTTTTTTGTCAAAAAAATTGCATGCATAGCTTTATGGAGGTTTATAGAGTGCTGCTGGGGGCTGGGGGCAAAGAAACGGGCCATTTTTTGTTCATTTCTGCCCTCCCCAGTCCCCAGGAGGTCTCTGAAAGCCTCCATAAAGGTATGCACGGCCATTTTGGTAAAGGGGCGGGGCTCCGGGAGGCAAAAAAATTGTGTATTCGGTGCATAAGACACACCCAGATTTTCAGCCTCTTTTTTTGAGGAAAAAAGGTACGTCTTATACTCCAAAAAATATGGTAGGTAAACAAGAAAATTTATACTTGGGAACAGAATTATGATTTGCTTGCTTTGTTTCTGATGGAATGAACTGTTGCAAGCAGTTGCAATGGCCATACCTATTTTTCTTTTTGCTTGTTTCTTCTTTTCACTATTTTCATGCCCTCTGCAACATTTAGCAGCAAGCCATTTGAAAATATTTTAAGGTTTAAATGGACTAAGATGCTAGCTAGCAAAAACTTTGGCTTTTAAAACTTGAGTGTTTTATCACCATTTTTTGTTTTAAAACATTAACAGTGGATATTATTGAAGTAGCTTTGACATCATAAGGCTGAATTGCCCAAGAACCTAAACTTCAATACTTCAATATAAATAAAAGTGAATCAGAGCCATAACTTGTACATGTCTAAAACAGTGTGAATGATAATTGTTACTCATCTTTGTTTTTAAATAGGTCAAAATCTAGCTTGACTGCTTTTTCAATGCTGAATTCCCTTAATTAAATGTATTGCCTGATTACGTAGTCATAAATTTAGCTGCATCAGGTTTGTTTTAACACAGCAAGTGCCACTCACTCTAGCAACGCGACAATACAATGAATGAGATACTAGAAAGATATGTTTTTGCAAATGTTTTGTATCTAGTGCAAATTTTATTGAAATTAAAACAGCATTCCTGTTATACAGAAACTACCAGAGGATCAGTTTTGACTGGATTTAGGAACTAGATGCCCATGCCTCTAGATTTAGAAAAGAAAACAAGGTTTGAGATATACCATTCCACATGTAATTTCCATAGGATACTTAAAGGATCAGAGATTTCTTTAGTGATGATGGAGACAATGAATGAAGATTAAAAAGAAAGAATAAGATTAAAAGAAAAATGAACACTTAGCAGAAGGAACCAAGATCAAACAGTGGATTAACTATTTTTTCTTGTTGTTTCCCAGAAATTAAATAAGTATGGAGGATAAAGAATTTGTTTCCTTTTCGTCTTAGAAAAAATGCCAATTATGGAAACTAAACTGCTGGATCGCATATCAGTCTGCTTTGGAAATGTGAGAAATGGATGGGAAATATAAACATAGGGCAATAGCTTACAGTTATGTTATGAATTAAGCCTGCAAAAGTATCAACATTTAGTCACTGAATAAACTGTCATAGCTAATCTTCCTTGATGAATTTGAGCCAAATCAGAAAAGAAGCTAATAGCCCTATAGTTTTGAAGATTATCATTACCATGAGTTGAAACTCTTTGCATAAGAAAGTTAGTGGAAGACAAATAAAAATATAGATGCGTAAAGAATCCAATATGGTCTCAAAATCCAACATCTCATCTCAACTCATCTCTTCCTCCTAGTTTTCTTCTGTGTGATTGTCTCATCTGATCTTACCATATTGAAATAATTAAAACTAGCTGAAGTTACAAAACAAAAAGATTATTGATAGAAGAGAATATTTGTAGCTCAGAATTGAACTGTGCGGTCCTTTGTGCTGTCTAAGGTTAATTGTTTTCTTGCAGACATTTCATTACAAAATTAGTTAGCGCCAGTGACGTGCAGTCAGAGGAGGCAGGGGAGGCAGAGCCTCACCACTCTCATCATGAAAATAAAAAAAAATTACTCCGGGAAGCTACGAAAGTGGCTGGGAGAGGCGCACGGCTTGGTTTAGCCTCCCTGGACATCTCAGCAGCAGCCCCAAGTGTGCCGATCTCACCATTTTTTGCATCGGGCGAGCCCGGGATCCTTGCAAGGGGAATGGGACCACGTGTGCAGGAGGCTCCTCAGCTCCAGCCTCAATCAGCGCAGCCGCGGTCCCCTTCATGTTGGCTCAGGAAGGAGGGGAATGGGACCACGTGTGGAGGGGAAGGGGATCGTGGCTGTGCTAATCTGAGGCTGTGCGCTGCTGAGGAGCCGCCTGCACACATGGTCCCATTCCCCTTGCAAGGATCCCGGGCTCGCCCGATGCAAAAAATGCCTAGGTAAGATCATCAGTGCTAGAAGGGGGGGGAGGAGGAGGACGGAGAAGTTTCTCTTCTCAGAAATGTCTTCTCAGTGGCGCTGCGGCAGCCTGCCTGCCCCTTTCTGACATTTCTGAGAAGAGATACTTCTCCGTCCTCCTCCTTCTCCCTGCCCATTCCCTTCTAGCACTAATGATGTTACCTAAGAAAGGGCTGCCCCTTTCTGACATTTCTGAGAAGAGAAACTTCTCTGTTTGGGCTGCGCCCGTGCGATCGGAGCAACCACACGGTTTGATGACGTCACCAGCCTCACCAGTCATAAACCTCACCGCACGTCACTGGTTAGCGCTAGAAGTGAGTGGGGTTTTCTCTCATTTTATATACTAGTGGCTTGTCCTGTGGGTGTGGGTGGGAATGGTATTGATGGTTCCTTGATTGTTGTTTACTCTTTACTGTTGTTACTTGTTTGTCTGAGTTGGTGGTTTCCTAATTGGGTATTGTTTGTTTCTATTGTTGGTTTAGCATTAATTTGGTTTTAATGTCTGCTCATCTGAATGATGATAGCTAGTAAGGAGGTGTTCTGAACTTTTGTTGTTTCCTTTGGCTTTTTAATTGTCTCTTTCGAGACATGTAGAAGTTTATCTCCCTGTGTCTGTTGATCATCAATTTATTTGAGTGACAAGCTTCCAGAAATTATCTAGCATTTTTTAAATTTGGCATGGTCTAGAATACTCACAGTTTCTCAGTTGAAACAGTGGTTATGTCTGACCATGTGTTGTGAAATTAAGGAGTTTTCATCATATTTTTTGGCTACTACTTATGTTTATGAATACACTCTGCTAATTTCCTACCTGTGTGTCCTACATTGTGACTTTTATAGTATCTTGTAGATAATTCCTGTTTTTTTTCTTCTTCTGGGGCTGCTGGGTCTTTTGGTTTACTTAAAATGTTTGGAGGGTTTTATGTGCTACAATGATGCCATGTGGTTGTAATAGTCAGTTGGGAGTTTCTGAAATGTTTTTGATATATGTCAGTATTATCCTTTTCACAGCTTGTGTTGATTGTACCATATTGGATTTTGATAAAGTTGTGTGGAATAATTATTTTGTTACAGCGGTGACCTGTTTCCTTTTTCTGATGTTCAGGGTTGCTACGGTGTGTTTGTGCTTGTCTAGATAGTGTTCTATCTAAAACTGCTTTGGTAATGAAGTCAAGCTCAGAGACAACAAAAACCTCACAAAAAGATTATTCTTGATTTTGTATATATGTCACCGTGAAAGACCGAAATTGGTGAATGTCGACATTCACCGGTGAATGTTGGTAAATGTCGACATTCACCGGTGAATGTCGACACATACCAATTTCGGTCTTTCACGGTGACATATTGTTACTGTGAAAGTCCGAAATCTCAGCGTAACGCTTTCCTTTGGCTTTTCAATTCGCGGTCCTGGAAACTACTCATTCTAACCGTGCAGGATCGCAGGTTTAAAAAAAAAAAGCCCGCGAATAGAAGACGCTTAAAAGGAAGCAAGGAGCCGAGGTATTAGGGTAAGGGTATTAGGGTAAGGGTGTCGAGAGGATAAGGACATATACCAAGCGACTATGTGAATGTCGACATTCACCGGTGAATGTCGACATTCACCAGATTTTGGACTTTCATTCACCGGTGAATGTCAACATTCACCAGATTTCGGACTTTCACAGTAACATATACATTGATAAACATTAACTTTATTTTACAGTTTATCTCTCTTGCAACATTTTACAAATATGCCTTTCCACATTTGGTGGAACATAACCTTCTTATTCTGTATTAAACCTCCCCAACTAAGTATCCAGATCATTGTTTCATACCTATGATATACTAGTGGTCCTTTGTAAGTAACTGTTACATCAGTGTCAGCTAGACAAATAGTTTCAGTTTCAGCTGTGATTGGTTCAAATATCTTAATGTTCCATTTCTTTTATAAAATGAGTTTTATCATTTAAATTCTACAGATGACAAGTTTTATATTCAGATTGTGAGGCATATAAATGAAACCTTTGGCTATCTTGTTCATAAACATCAGTTGAAGAACAAAGACTGCCTCACAAAACATGCTGTGCCTTTTAAAACTGCAGGTCTCTCTGACCTCACATAGCTACCAGCCATAAATCACAGTGACTAGCACAGGGGTCAGCAGATTGTCAGGACCCAAATTTAAAAATAAAATAAAAATAAAAAATATGTTTAATATATGTTTTAATACTGCCCTGTCCTAAATCTCATGAGATCACCAAGCCTTAAAGTATCCCACAATTCTCATCTGAAACCTTTCAACGTAGGAAGGCAGGAACTGCAAAATTTGGCAATATTTAGATATCTATGTATGAGTGTGTGAATGTGTGTTCACATGTATGCTTTATTGAGAGGCATTTATATAGTGGCCTTCTAGACTTACACGGGCACTCATACAGCATTTTATGTAGTTAATCTTTTAGGAGATTGTCAAAATTCACTCTAATGCAATTAATGCTTTCCCTTCTTAAAAAAAAAACATTAAGAGAATTATGTAATCCAGCTTCCATTACTAACAGTAAGTAGGATCCCTTCCTGTAAATGTACTCAACACTTAGAATAAATTGAAAGTACAAACACTTTAACCAATTTGTCAATGGACAGATCATTTGATCTCAGTCCCTTAGGTACACCACTATAACTGTAAATGCCAGTTTACATTAACTGTAAATGCCAGTTTAAACTCTAAATTATGCTGCTTCAGCATAATTTATAATAGTTTATAATTTTTTTAATGTAAGTGTGAGCTACTAAGCACTCAATGTTTATTTTCAGTTTTTGTAAATATACTTTTCATTGTTACTTTTCCATATAATATTTTAATTAAATCTTATAATTTTGACTGGTGGTTGAATGACTCTTCTTTCATACTTAAGGGATAGCTTGTTCTTTCTACTTGCCTCAATTATTCATAAAAACCCATTCAAAAGTACCTCTATTTATTTGTTATATTAATTCTACAAAAATTAAAGTGGCATACATTCAGTTCCTATTTAATTACAGTACTAATTCATCCATTGTATCAACCTACTTAATCAGAAAAATAGTTGATGTAAATATCATACCATACTATGGAACTCTGTTTCAGTAAGATTACTATGTGTTTATTTTTTCCATTTTTTGTACTGTTCCTTGATACATAATTGAAACCACAATATTTAGTTACCATTTAAGATGATAAATAGTTAAATATGTACCTATATTTTCCTCTCTTGGGAAACACTAAATCGTGTCAGAATCCGAACATTGCTCTGTATAAGTTTAAGACGTTTATATGCATAAAGATGTAGTTTGTGGAATCTTCCTTTTATTAATTCCAGACAGAATTACCTAATCATATTTGGTGTCATCAACCAGCTACTGGTCACTCAGGACAGCTGCATTCCCCTAAATGGATACATTCCAGATATGTAGTTATTAGGTCCTAAAATACTCAAAAATAGTATCGTAGGTGGGAGAAATCTGGAAGTTTCAAGGGCCGCATTTGGTGAGTACCCATAATGGAGAAACTCCATTACAGACTGGTCATCCAATTGTTTCAAGAACAAGTAAGATTATATAATTATATATTGTATATGCATACATACATGATGTCTTTAGGATAAATACATTCCTTTCAAGTGATTTTTCAAATGATACTATAGACATCTGTAAATACAGTTTCATGTTTCCACCAAGGGAATCATGATGAGATTATGGAAAGAATATGAGTTATAGTTATACAACCTATGAGATGATAACAAAATAGACTAATTTAATACAGAATCAAAGAATCATAGAGTTAGAAGGCTATTTAGAGATCAGCTTTCAGTGCAAGAATCCAAATTAAAGGATCCCAGACAGATAGTAATTAGCATTCACTTAACGGGTCCAGAGAGGACTCGTTTACAGTCTTTCTGGGTCATAGTTCTACTACAGAACTTCTTTATTATTATCATCACAATGTTTCTTTCAGTATTCAAATGGAATCTCTATTTCTATATTTTCAACCTACTGGCCACTTTCCTGCAGTCTGGAACAAGTTTATTATGTAATCTAGAACATTGAGTGTGTTCTTCTTTTATGTGATAACCTTTCAAGTACTTTAAGAGTGTTTCAGTTGTATTTTCTCAGAGCTAAACATATATAGCTCCTAAACATATAATATATCTTCACAGAGATTAGTTTGTAGTCCATTAATCAACCACATGGCCTTTCTCTGGACTTCTTAAAGCTTCTCTGATTCCTGTTTAAATTGCAGTATCCCAAACTGGACACTATAATTGAGATAGGGTCTAACCCAAGTAGAATAAAATGGAATGATTTTTTTCCCATGCATTGGAAATTATATTTTATTTGATTATTCATCTGCATCCTTTATAACTGCATTATACTACTGGCTAAAATATAGTTTGCAATCAACTGTTTTTCCGAGGACTTCTTCATAGACATTTCCACCAGATATGTAGATAGCCCCTATCTGTATATATTTATGTAATGCTTTAAACAAGTGAAGAATTTTTGTGCTGTTCATTGTTAAATTTAATATTACTTTCAGCTCATTTCGTCCCATTGACAGTTCTGAATTTAATTCTGTTTTCTAAGACATTAATTACCCCACCTAATTCTGTCCCATCAATTAGAGAAAAAATGAGCAGTAGAGGACACAGATCCATGTAGCATTTGTTATGATATATTTCCTCAAATTTGATGAACAACTGTTGATGAGTTCCCTTTAAATACAGTTTTTTAATATCTATGTAACTATTTATTTAGCTGTGATATATGAAAACTAATTAATCATTAAGGGTCAGAAGATTAAAGCATTCCCATACACTATTATTACTTCCAATGGATAAATCTATTTTTTATCATGATTAAAATGTCATAACTTTCCATGGATTGGGCTAAAGCAGAGATAACCAAGATACTATCAGAAGAGAATATAGGGGTGAACTATGGTGTCCTTGTTGCACTCTTAGCTTTGCTGTTTTCCTGCAGAGGTTTCGTTACATAATTAGATCACATTTTCCTGCAGTGCAGTGATAATGTTAGTTACCCAACCGGATAATAAATTGTCTGCAAGAAAACAGCCAAGTTCAGGGAGCACCAATGACCACACCAATTATCAAAATAGCCAAACATGGGCTACATAATTGCATCTCATCCATTTTTGGGTAGAAACCAAATTTACTAATGGATTCTGCTCTTGTGGCATTAAGAGCCCATTTTATGTCCTAGGTTGACAAATAAATTATTCACAGTACCAAAATAATTTTATAATGTGCTAAGATATTGGTAACACATTTAAGAGGTAATATCTTCTAGTGGCTAGAAAGCTGACATAGCCTGTCGCTGCACTTATAAACATGCAGATAACATTCCCAGTATTATCAACCAGCAAAACACTATGGCTCCACAGAGAAAGCAGGGAACTGTATGTGTAACAGTCATAGAAGCCAGAAGTATGCATTCATTGTAAAATTCAAAGTTAAGTGTTCTGTTGAAAATGTACCTTTTTCTAGTGTTTTGCACAGCTGTATTAGCTACTAATTTACAGCTTTGCTTTCTTCCCTCTTCATTTTTTCCCTTACTGTTACATTTAGAATCCTGAGAATTCTAATCATGCCTATCACCAAACCATACTGTAGATTATTCATTCATGTAGAAAAGTATGATTCTTTCATTTTTTTTCCCGTCATATTTTGGGTACAAACTTGGTTGTCCTCTATATCGCAGAGATCTGTAGCTATTCTTTTGTTTTAGATATCTATGGAGATTCTCAGTCATCCAGATCATGGTTGTCCCAAAGGCGCTCTTTGAAAGGCAACTGAACTTTCTTGGTTTTCTTCCTTGAAAAGTTTTGCTTCTTATCTAAGGAGCTTCTTCAGCTCTAGATGGTAGGGGATCATGTTTTATGTCTTGTGTTTTAAATTTCATGAAACTACTGTAGGTTCAAAGAGGTGCTTTTTTGTATTTTTTTAAAGTAGAAATGATTTCAGTGGGAAGTGCAATCTTCAGAAAGTCCAAAGACATTCCTACACAGTCTAAATTCATACTATTTTTCCCAACAGAAACTAGCCAGCTACCTAAGAGAAACACATGAATGTCTATTCTGAGCTACTCAGTTCAGAATTATATCCCCTGGAGACATGCATGTATGATTTAGCACTCATGTCTAATCGTAAATGATTGCTTGACCATAAATTTGTCCTATACATTTTTAAAAAAAATTAAGCTCAAGGTTAAATCAAGAATGTTCTTGAGATAATCATTACCTCTCAAACATAAGAAAGGCAACTACCCTTTCACCTGCTTAAAATTGTGTCTTTCTTTAAAACTATCCATAGCATAATAGATTTTCTGTATAAGAAGTGGTGGGGGGGACTGTTTGCAGTGCTTTTGGGTTAAGAATTGCACAGTGATGCTCCTTTTATTTTTGACATTAAGACTTAGTTTAACACACTTGTCTATTAACTATTATGCAGGCTGGCAACTATGTAAATAATAAATTAATATTGCATTTATTTAATAAAGCATTGAATTGTAAGCCAAGTATGCAGACATTTCCAGGTGATAAACAGTTTTCTAAGTTACATGGAAAACAAATGACTATAACCTTAGTAATTATTTATTTAATCAACCTGCTTCCTGTTTTATTGCATCATATTGCTAAAGTTTGTCTTAGAAACTTTTTTTTTCTTTCAGTTTGTCTTTACTTTGTTAGGGATTTTTTGGTAGCAATAATATTTTTAAATTGGGTACAGTTGTTTGCACATTTCAAACAAGATGAGATCCATAATCACTTTATTTACCAATATGAAATGGTTTGTAAGCAAGCAAAAGCATTTCCACAGTGCCAAGGACTAAGGTATTTGAAATTTTCAATTACAAAAGTAATGTGTGGCATGTTAATTGTACCTCAAAAGGACGCAGAATGGAAATATGTCCTTCTGTAAGGAAAAGGAAATAGTTGCACAGTATGAGTCTAAGATTTGCTGAAGACACTGAATGGTTAATGAAGCCTCTGAGCTACTTCCAGATCCAAGACAAAGAAAGCTATAGTTCTTTCTTATCAGCAGATGTTCTTTCATATGGTATATCAGGCTGACTTGATTAAATTAGTCAGTAAAGGTCAAATGAAATATATCTTCCCATTTCTATTCTGATTTTTCCTGACAATCCCTGATAGGCCTTGTCCACAATAACTGTAAAATTTCCAATATTTGGAATTACACCAGCTCATATGAACACTTACCTTATTTTGCTGTAAAATTATCTCACAAGAGTCTTTTGTTTAATGTGTACTTGCACCATTGCATTATAGTTTCTGTATTTTCATGGTGACCTTAGCAGTATGAAAGTTGGATCATAGTGCCCTGTCTTCAGTCTCATTTTTGAAGGAATGAAGTTTTCAGTAGAGATATCTTGAAAAGGAAACCAATAGTTTGCCTTACATTAACTTCAAAGCTCATGTCTTTCTTTGTGTACATGTAACCTAATTGTGTTTGTTAATTTGCGCACCAAAGCCCATATGTTCAGCGGTGGTTAGCAGGGTTAAGTCAGTCCCATGGAATTCCTGAGCAAAGCATATAATTCCAAATATGTCTAAATTAATGTTCAGTTTCTTTCATTTTGCAATTTAGTAGAATTTCCCCATAAAAATAATACAGAAAATAGCCAAACAGATATTATGTGTTCTGCCACAAAAGTAAAAATTAACAAAAAAAGCTTCTTCCAACATGTTAAAAACAAGAAAAAAGTTAAGGAAACAATTGGTCCATTGCTAGGAGAAAGTGGCAAGAAGGTGACAAGCAACAGGGAGAAAGCAGAACTATTTAACTCATGTTTTGCATCTGTCTTTACACAAAGGGATAAAACAGTCCAACCTATCAAAAGCAGCACCACAAAATTAGGAACACAAATTGAAATAGGGAAGAAAATGGTAAGTGAGCACCTGTCTACCCTAGATGAGTTCAAATCACCAGGACCGGATGGATTACACCCCAGAGTTCTGAAGGAACTAGCAGACGAGATCTCAGAACCACTGAATTATATCTTTCAGAGATCCTGGAACACCGGGGAACTACCAGAGGACTGGAAAAGAGCTGATGTGGTTCCCATCTTCAAAAAAGGGAAAAAATTAGATCCAGGAAACTACAGACCTATCAGCCTAACCTCAATACCAGGAAAGATTCTGGAAAAAATAATCAAGCAACGAATTTGCGAACACCTAGAAGCAAACAAAGTAATAGCCAAAAGCCAACATGGATTTGTCAAAAACAGATCATGCCAGACTAATCTTATTGCATTCTTTGATAATGTGACAAAATTAGTGGACCAGAGGAATGCCGTTGATATAGTTTACTTGGACTTCAGTAAGGCTTTTGATAAGGTAGACCATAACCTACTACTAGATAAAGTAGAAGAATGTGGGTTAGACAGCATCACCACCAGATGGATTGGTAACTGGCTGACCAACCGCACTCAACGTGTAGTTCTCAATGGAACTGCATCTACATGGAGGGAAGTATGCAGTGGAGTACCCCAAGGCTCTGTTTTAGGCCCAGTACTCTTCAACATCTTCATCAATGATTTGGATGAGGGAATAAATGGGGAACTCATCAAATTTGCAGATGATACCAAGCTGGCAGGAATAGCCAACACTCCAGAAGATAGGCTTAAGATACAGACGGATCTTGACAAACTTGAATATTGGGCACCATCTAATAAAATGAAATTCAATGGTGAAAAGAGTAAGGTTCTACATTTAGGCAACAAAAACGGAATGCACAGGTACAGTATAGGTGATACCATACTCAGTAGTAGTAACTGTGAAAGGGATCTTGGAGTCCTAGTGGACAACCATTTAAATATGAGCCAGCAGTGTGCAGCAGCTGCCAAAAAAGCCAACACAGTTCTAGGCTGCATCAACAGAGGGATAGAATCAAGATCACGTGAAGTGTTAATACCACTTTATAATGCCTTGGTAAGGCCACACTTGGAATACTGCATTCAGTTCTGGTCGCCACGATGTAAAAAAGATGTGGAGACTCTAGAAAGAGTGCAGAGAAGAGCAACAAAGATGATTAGGGGACTGGAGACTAAAACATATGAAGAACGGTTGCAGGAACTGGGTATGTTTAGCTTAAGAGAAAGAAGGACTAGGGGAGACATGATAGCATTATTCCAATATCTCAGAGGTTGCCACAAAGAAGAGGGAGTCAGACTGTTCTCCAAAGCACCTGAGGGTAGAACAAGAAGCAATGGGTGGAAACTAATCAAGGAGAGAAGCAATTTAGAACTGAGGAGGAATTTCCTGACAGTGAGAACAATTAATCAGTGGAACAGCTTGCCTCCAGAAGTTGTGAATGCCCCAACACTGGAAGTCTTTAAGAAGATGTTGGATAGCTATTTGTCTGGAACGGTATAGGGTTTCCTGCCTGGGCAGGGGGTTGGACTGGAAGACCTCCAAGGTCCCTTCCAACTCTACTATTGTATTTTCTTGGAAATTATTTTCTCTCACCTACTCTGAGCTACCTTTAAAGTAGTAGTACTAGTACTATTCTGAGACTTTTCCTGGAGGAAATAAAATTAATTTGGAATGATCCAAATTCTATAAGGCAAAACATCTTAGAGGAAAGATAGACAAGCCACTTTTCCCTTGTACTTCATTTTGCCAGAATAAAAAAAAAGCATGAAGGTACAAATCACAGAAAAAGGAAAGATTGAAGCTAGATGGATATCTTAAAACTGTTCTATCTTTTAGGTATTTCAGAATCCACTTCAAAAGGTACTTCAAAAAACCTTTTGGCAATCAAGTCATTTGATGGCCTCCCTCAACACCACATTGGATGATGAGGGAGAGCCAGCCCCAGGGACTTTGGAGGGGGGAGCAAACTTCTAAGAACAGCATAGGTAAGTTGCCAACAGCTCCAAGCCAGGAGTGAAGAGGCCAGGCTCAGTGGAGAGGTTGACGGAAGGACATCCAGACAGTCAGCCGATAAGGAAAAGGAGAGGCATAATTGCAGCTGGAAACACCAGATCCCCCATGGGAAGAGCAAGGCAGAGAAGGTTCACAGCTGCAGATGGCCAGAGGGGATGTAGAAGAATTGCCTCCTCCATCTGATCCACAAATGTGCAGGGCTGAGAGGAGGCAGGCACAATTAAGGTTGGTGAGGCTATTTGTGAGGCGGCAACCTCTCCCCTCTGATGAGCTAAACTGGTCAGCAGCTATTTAACCCAGTACATGGAGCCCATTATCACTGGGAACAACCTATCAGTTTCTGCAGTGCATTCTGCAGTGCATTCATTCAGCCATTGTGATTCTTGCCATGGATTTGGATGCTGTTTTTGGACTTTAGACTTACTTCTTCGACCTTTGACTTGGATTTGGTGTTGGTTATTTGTGTTTGGATAGTGAACTTGTCTTTGTATTCTGAACTTGGTGAGGGGACTTTATAGGCTTTCTCTGCATTTCCAGATGGGAGAATTGGATTGATGATGTTTGTACTACTTCCTGGGGGAGGAGGACTGAATACTGGGAATCCTATTTGGAGTTGATGAAGCCCTATAAAGACTTCAACCCTTGGGGTGTATGCATATGTGGAGCAGAACAGGACACATTCTTTAGTAATGATTTTTAATCCTGCTGTATGTTATTTTTCAACTTTAAGAAGAAAATGGATTATTGAAGAATAAACCTGAGGACCAACTTGGCTCCAGTTAAACTTGAACATTTAAAAAAAATAGATTACATTAGCACAGGGGAGAAGCACAGTAATTAAGGATTTTTTAAAGATTAATCTCACATAACATCATGTAGGGCTGTGTAAAGGATACTTACCTGAGATTCAGAAGAGCTGAAACAATAGTCAATAATTCAAAAAATGATAGTGGTAATACCAAGCTACCAGGTCTACCACTTGAAGATAACATAACACAGAAGATCAGTTAAAAGCGTCTTAAACCCTTGTTCTCTTATTTCAAGGGGGGGACAGCAGTAATCACTTTGTCTCCTGATAATCCATATGTGCAGAACTAAGCTTAATAGACCACTGCTTTGACAAAGAACATATCTTATTTCCATTCATCCAGTCATCACAAACAGTATGAAATTAACCTGTGATAGATTTTACTTCTTCAGTTCTCAAAATGCTGATAACAAACAGAACCCCATAAACATAATTTAATTGGCACATCTCCTTCTGGGGAGGAGGCAAGGTAGAAGGGGTCACAAAAATTTCTCTCCAAGAAAAATGAAGATAGAATGCTAGCTGCAGCCCTTCTCCCCTAACATATAATAAGGGGGATTTATTTGGAAATGGGATGCTCACAAGTGTTACAAACCCATAGCATTTCAAAGGAAATAATAGCTTGCTTCAATTTCAAATAAATTGCGTCCTAGTATAATGATATGTGAGAATGACCTTGAGTTACTCGAGTGGAAGAGATAGGAAACAGACAGGAGCTGGTGTGGCAGTGGTTTTACAATCAGAGGAAGTAACTTAGGAAAAACCTGCCCTAATTGATCAGGCAGTTACAAGCGGCAATAGGAAGTTTGTACCTTCCAACTTGCAAAATTGATGTCAGCCCTTCCAGGTAAACCAGACAAGAAACATGACTAAATGAGCTCATTTTAATTTACTGTAAGGCTACATTAACAGAATCTTGCAAGGCTGAAGATACAAACTTCCCACTGGAACTTAATCCCCTGATTAATAATGGGCGGGCCTTCCTACAGTATGTTTTTTTTCCCTCTGATCATTAAGCAACTAAGGATTTCCCCTTTTCATTTTCTTGATAGCATCTCTTCCCTTCATTATTCAAGATCATTCCCACATAGCATTACAAGACCCGGGGCGGAGGGTATCTTCAGTTCTCAAAACAACAATATTGGCAATATTATTGATTAGCAATATTGTGACAAGGTTGAACTCCAGATTAGAATGGATACAAAGAGGTTTAACTAAAAGGCAACTGGCCTTTCTTGGTTTTTCCATGACAACATTTCACTTCTCATCTAATGAGCTTCTTCTTCTCGGATGAGAAGTGAAACGTTTTCAAGGAACAAACCCAAGCAAGTCTAGTTGCCTTTTGGAAAAGCACCTTTGGGACAACCATGACCTGGATGATTGAGAAACTCCATAGGTGAAGAACACAAAGATTTTTCTTCATTGTTCTCCGTTTTTATGATAAAATATCATATATATTTTATCTGATGAATAGCAATGTTTTTTAAAATATTGTAACGATACAAGCTCACAAAATTCATCACCAAAAGCAGTAAGTGCTTAGCAAGTTTCCATAGCTGTTTATTCATTATAAATAGTAAATATTTACTGCGCTTTTTTAATATGAGATTTTTTTTGTTTTTACAACACATGTGTTGTTGATAGAGAATGTAACATAAAGATAGTATTTTGTTCAATCACTCTTTAAGACCAATGTGTGAACTAAATTCTGTACGATATCCTAGTCCTACTAATTTACTAATTTCATTGAACTGAATGCTAAAAGGAATGAATTTGTGCTCTACCTCACTCACCATTCCAAGAATAAAGAAAAATAAATAACACTGCCTGCCATCTTCCTGTCCCTCCTAACATTTCAAAAGACAAATTTATTGACATTTGGAAATGTCACAACATAAAATGTATGTAAACCTTGGTTTCCACTGAAGTATATAAGATGCAATTGTATAATTTAAAATTACATGACAACTACAGAGACATAGTGATTTATGCCCTGTATTTTCTAGAAAGTATGTAAACATAAGCATTTTAAATGTATTTTCCCCCAAAAGTCCCTTTTGATCTAATAAAATGGAGATCATCGAAGCAAACTGTGACACCTCTATATACTAAAAGAGTGAAATATGTATTGTAAAAATAAAAGTACTTGGAAAAAATATAATTTTGATTCTATATATAATGCCTTGGATGCAACCAAAGCTTGGTGAGGTACGCCATATTGCACATTGTTAAGCAGTCATAGAAATCAAAGTTATTCTGTATTTTTCTTTCTTTCTTTCAGGAGGTAACATGGACTAGGAAAATTTCAAACACAAACAATCTTGCAAAACTTTTCTTCATGTTACAAAATATGTCATTTGCTGTTATGAAGAAAAGTCCTTTTGTATGTGACACTGAGCAACAACAGGATTACAAAAACAAGAAGATAACCAATAACTTATTTGTGGAAGTCTTCAAACATCTAGTCTAGCATCCTACAGACTTTAACATTTCCTTTCAAGGTCATTTTCCAGTGTGTTATACAAGATTCTTCAGCCCATGCTTAGCAAACTGGGCACTATCAAAAGTCGGCACTGAAAGTTTAAAAAAAAATGCTCTAATTTTGCAGCACTCAGATCACAATGTCCAAGTTAATCCATGAATCTTCATCAATCTAAAAATGGAATGCTTACTTCAGCCCAGCAGTGTGAAAATTAATATTCTTATTTGTTCTTAGCTAATGCCATGGTGAACTGAACTGTTTTATTTGTAGCACTGTTTGTGGTCTTTATTTTCTGAGCTGCTTTACCCAACATGTTCAAACACCTTATTGAAAGCACTGACGAGAAAAGAATAGTCCCATTTATCACTAGTACAATCTCTGCATTCTAGGCCTCGTTTTGGTGAGAAGATTGCTCCATTCCAAATACTGGACTGAGACCAGGACCAAGACCAACTTTAATGTGAAATGGACCATTCACCTTATGCAATATCTGGCTTCAGATAATGAAAGGCACCTGTACAAAGAAAAAAAGAAAGAAAAAAAGAAAGAAGAAGCAAAATAAGCTTTTAAAGTCATGCTGTGACAACCCCACAGCAAGGGGCAGTGTCAACTACAGGCTGACATTGTCATATTTAATAGTAATATATCAAAGGAAAGGGACTAATATGCTTATTCTTAGACAGGTTTGACAAAACTCTATGTATCTGGGATTATATACTATAATGATTCTTGAGCTGACCTCATTAAGAACATGTGTTTCTAATAGTGGAATGCCAGTGGTTATTTCATTTTGGACAACCCCTCTGTTTTACCTAATGGCAATCAGGTTTCATGTCTCAACAATTAATAACATCAAGATGTTGACATCACTTTAGAAAATAATTATGCAGAGGAAATGTTGCTGGAATAATCTACTGTCATAGCAGCAAATGTATGTATCTCTACAATAGGAAGAAAATGTATTTTTATTGCAAGAAAATATTATGCTATATGTTATTATGAAATATAATGTTTATCAAATATATCTCTTTTACATGTATGCATTTTGTGGTTTGAGAAGCATCATGAGCCCATCAAGTTTTAATCAAATTTGTTTTTTTTAAAGTACCAAGTTTCTCATATCTCTCAAAACTTACATTTTAGTACAATGGTGTGATTCTTATTGCTATATACCACAGAATTTGCTATAGGATCTGGCTACCCATCAAATTTTGCTGAAAAAGATATCACTTTCCTCTCTTTCTTCTAGCCATTGCTGGATTACATTTTTAATCCCACAAACAGTAAAGAAGGCCGTTTAGGAAACAACAAGGTCACTAAAAATACTGTACACACAGCATCTTCCAAATCATCAAGAGATACATCAAAGCTGTCTTCCCTAACCAGGTGTCCTACAGATATCCTGAATGGCCTCCATCGCTATTAGGACTGATAACTGTTCATACAGGTTATTCAATGTGGCCAGGGTAGGAAAGGATTGATTAAGGTGTTGCATCCACTGTGGTGCAAACCAGTATAAGTGCAACTTTACTGATCTGGCTAAAAACTAAATATGAGTGTCCATGGAGGAAGAGGCTAATGGCGATACATGAGTGGCAATGTAATCACAGAAACACTTTGAATAAATACTTGTTAAGAAAGATATCCTGACACAAGTATGTAATCACAGTATTTACACAATTATGTCATCGTGTGTGTCATCATTTTGGCATCATCAGGTTTCCTGGAAAAGTTGCTAGGTTGAACTATACTTATCTGATCATCACCATGAACAGTAGAAAGGACTCAGCTTCTAAATAGAGTTGTCAGCCCAGAACTAATCTCCCGCAGGTTTATGACTAAATATTTTTCATAAATTGGCCATAAATTGGTCCAACCTTTTGTCTAACTGCTTAAGACAGTATGCACAGTTCCCCTGCCTCCAATTTTAGCTTAACAATAGTGAGATTTTTGGGGAAAACAATCTAATTCTGCAACTCAGTTAGCTTGTCCAACCAAGGATAGTTTTAAACTTGTTTCCTCCCAGTCCAAACCAGCACATTAATTGTTATGCAATTGATGACTGTTCATTGTTTGAATGAGATTCTTAATTGGTTAAAAAAAAGAGCCAGATTATGTGATGAAGACATAGATTCCAGGAACACACATACATTGTTGGTGACTTAATACTCACTTTGTCCATATTGCCCATACTGGTAGCCTGGGACAGGCTCCATACTGTAACCAGTAGTGCTGTATGTTGGTGGGCAGTATGACTGAGATGTCGGAAGGCTATCTAAACTTTTCATATGATCTAGTCTTTGACTACAACTTGCGGACACTGTGGTAGTTGGCTCTAAACCCCCAGTTAGTGGTGACAAGGCGTAGTCAGTCTGGGGCTGGTGAGGGACTCCTCCATGGTTAGTTAAGAGGCCCATTACCTAAAATAAAAAGGAAAGGGAAAGGAGGTGAGATTAAGTAGCACGAAAGCTATATTTGAAACAATCCACAAATTACTTTATTATTTCTATAGCTACTTGGTTTCTGTTCTTTGATTCCAAAAAGAAATAGATACATCATACAAATTTCAGTAATAACATATAACTGGCATTCTCTTCTAATATACAAACATTCTGTATTTTATCCTGGAAAATCTCTAATGTGTGATTTCTAATGTGTGATCACAATGACATCTTAAATATGTAACATGTTTTCAGCATGATTATTTTTAAAGAACTCTATAATAAAGTATTCTATAATGTTAGTTTTTTAAAATTCTGTTATCCTATTTATTGTTCTGTAAACAAGAAGCAACAGTTATTTAACTGGAGGAGTCTGGTTTTTCCATTAAAGAGTATATTTGTTTTCCGGTCACATGGCAGCAGATGCCCAAGCTGGGAAAAACAATATGTGCCCTGATTAACATCAATATTGTACATATTATAACACAGATACAAACCTCTCTAATATTTTATGTTCTTACACAACAAAGAAGGAGCAAGCACAGCCATTCTGGCCCCACTCTTTTGTTTCCCATCCCTGCCTGTTACCTTGTGTTGCAGGCAAAGACGCTTGTCTGCTGCCAATGACATCCTTTAAAATAATACACAGAGCAAAAGCACAGTAATACCAGCAAAGAAAAGACAGCACCAAATCTAAACTACAATTTTCTTTAAACTTGATTGAGAAATTATGGCTTTAAATTTACAAGGGAAACTAAAACCAGTTGCAAGATCAAAGATAGTCAGAAGAACTAGAAATGCCCTGTGGAGGTTCAAAGAGAGATGTGTTTGGTTTGGTTGTTTTAATCAACAACCTCCCAAACATTTAAGCAACAAAAGTCATTAGCTGTAGTGTATTTTTATTACTCTTGAACATTGAAATGAAAATCCTTTTCTTTAAATTTCTGATGTGCTCTGCAAGGCCTGCATAAATGCAAAGAGCTCACTCACACACACAATATACAGTATATAAACTTACATACACATATATACATATATAGAGAGAAATAGATTATATTGAAATGAAAATCCTTTTCTTTAAATCTCGATGTGCACTGCATGTTGTGTTGTGCTGTGTTATGTTATGTTGTGATGTGATATGATGTTGTTATGCTATGCTAACATTGCATTTATATATTATCATATCATATCATATCATATCATTATATTGTATTGTATTGTATTGCATTGCATTATTATATTATAATATTGTATTGTATTGTAATGTTATGTTGTTATGTTATGTTATGTTACGTTACGTTACGTTACGTTATGTTACATTACATTACATTACATTATATTATATTATATTAATTTTATTTTACTTTATTTTATCATATCATATTAATATATTATATTATATTTATTATATTATTTCATGTTATTGAACATGCACCACAGCACTTCTTAAACTTTTCAAAATCATGGGACAATTTTCTTTTTATATTAATGATGAAAACCTATGATTTTTAGGATAGCATGTTTTGCAGAAAACATGAGTGTATTAATTTGCAAAAATAATTGAATTGTCTACCTTCTTGAGCACTTTAGCAAGTTTACAATACAATATTAAAAACATCCATAAAATTATTGATTTTTTTTAAATCTAAAAATGTGTTGCTATTTTTTAACATACACTCATCCCAAAAATCCCCGTAGAAGAAGAATATCCTCGACTTCCTTCTTAAAGGATAAAAGGTGGGTGTCTTCAACGGATGACTTAATGTACAATGTGTGGTTATGACCAAGGATGCTGTTTTCTGGGTTTCCATTGCCACAATCTCTCTAGGGATATTTGTAGCAGCTTCTATAGATTTCCAGATTGTAGAGTGGACAGATTTTTATCTGGAGAAGAATCTTGGGAGTGGTGAAGCTTACATTACCATAGTTCTAGTTTCTCTGAAGCTACAGAAACATAGTTAGCAGATGTTATACACAGTGATACAGGCATTTTTTTTCTTATAAAGGAAATTAGGGCCACACTAAGTAGATGAAATTTTCAGTTGGACCCTTCACTCTAAATGAAAATCCCCAGAGTTCACTCAATGGCTACAGCCTTACTAAACTTGGAATAAATCCCTTTATAAACTCGCTGGAATTTTGTGAGTTGCCCCATACGGATTTTTGCATTACATGATATAAATGCAAGCAGCTGGCATACAACTTCAAAGTCCAATGATTCTCCCCCCCCCCAAAAAAAAATCAAAGTAATCTACAAATGCTGTTTACTCTCTTTTTTAAAAAGCAAAATAAAGCAAACAATAACAAAACCCATCTCATATGTTGCAAGCCTGTTAATATTCAATAGTTGTAGTAAATGAATTTGGAAAACAGCTGTTGAATTTATAAATTCCATTTACTACTTTCAATAATTAGATTTAGTTGTTTTTTAAAACAATTACATCAATTCCCACAGTTGATACACTGGAAGAGAGAAGAACAGGATTTTTTCCTCTGCAGAGCGTGGGAGGGATGTTGTGTTAAAAACCCAGGAACACATTTTCAGAGATTTTTAAACATTGTTAATACATTTTATGGGTGTTTTTAATATACTATTGTTAACTTGCTATAGTTGTTCAAATAGCAGAAGGCAAATAATTGCAATTAAATAAATCCACATTTTCCCCAAATTTAATTCTGCAGTATATTATTATAACTCTACAATTTTAAGTTCAGGAATGTACCACAATTTTTAGGAGGTCAAATTTTGCTGACTAAAACTAATTTTATAAAAAGCTAATTTTTTACTAAAATATCATACAGAAATTAGATTTTTCAATCCATAATTTTTGAATAAATCTGGAGTTCTGCCTTTTATTGTGTTGTCTTTCTGTTTGCCAGTATCTCTTTGAGTAGCATTGAGTGGTATTTTGGTCCATAATATCTGTGGGGTAGAGTAGAATTATGCTTCCCAAGACTTCATTCAATTTATCAAGATGTTATGATGGCCCTCTTTTCTGTTCTAAGCTTTGTAATAGTTGTAATTTATATTTCATTTGTACCAAGGGTTACTCATCTCCAAATTCTTAACAATCATTGTAAAATTTGCTTCCATCTTGTCTAAACTTAATTAAAAAATGTAAGGAGATTAAATTAAAGTAAGTTTTTAATCATCATTATCAAGTATAGGTGTTATGCAGTGCTTCTCTACCTTTGAGGATGAAAAAAGCAACAGCGCTACTAAAGTTATTGTTTCAAAAATATCTTCCGAGGCTTTCAAAATAGTGCTGCAGTTGATTAGCATCTAAATAATTAGATTTTGGGACCATTCTCTTTGAAAGTCATAAGGAAAGTTGCCTAAAGGCAGAAACTCTGCCTTGTGATATGTGTCATGACCTTATAGCACGGGAACAAGGAGTTACTGAAAGGGCACTGTTGGCTTTCACCAATCGCTTGGGCTAATAGAGAACTTATTCTGAGACACATTTAAAAGTTGGTATTCCCAAGGAGTCTGCAAGGGATAAATAATATGCAGTATGCTTCCCCAATGAGGTATTTTCCAATGGCACCTGTAGCTTTCTTCTTCTTTCCCATCCCAACCAGAATAACATACAAAAAGACATTTCCAATTCCTGCATTTTCTAGTGATATAAATTCAACTGTAACTTATATTTTTTTTCTAAAGTGCTGCCTTTTCTGGAAATAAAATATCTTTGCAATTTAGATTATTGTTAGTTTACAAATACATGAAAGTGACAAAAATTGGTGTCCTCAAGTTTGACTCCTAGTGAAAGCATCCAGGCGGTTATCCTGACAGCAGTATAGAAGGGTTTTGTGTGTTTTTTTGCCATTGCCTTGTTGAGGGATGAAGTTATCTATTTATTTACTTCCTACTATGGTCAAAAGTCTTAGCCTTCTGAGATAGTAACCCATCCAAGTACTAACTAGGATTAAGTCCACTTCGCTTAGCTTCTTTGGTCAATCAAAGCCATCTAACTGTTGCCACCTTTTGAGATTTATATAACAAAGAAAAATGAACTGGGTTGTGGGGGGCATTTATATTATTTATTCATTTATTCATTTGTTTGTTAAATTTATTTGCTACCGATCTCACCGTGGGCAACTTGACATGATTCCCAAGGTTCTTACTGCTGCTGTGGTTGGTTTCCTTTAAAAAGTTGTATTGTTGAAAAACAAACAACTTCTCCATTTATTATATTACAGTGTTATTTTAGCAAATCTGATAAAAGGCCATAGTATTTTGAAGTTCTTTTAAGGCAATATTATTTTATGTACATTATGCGCATCATACATTTAAATGATTGTCTTTTGAACTTCCAACAATGAAAGAAAAAGGGAAACAAATATGAAATAAATATATTCATGTGTTTGGTGTTTGGAATATGGATTCATTCCTGTTAACTGTTTAAAAAAGAAAGGGAAAAAATCTCAGAAACTAACTAACTTGGAGTTTATTTTTTCCCCTTGAGAGACTTCATTCAGTTTTTGTTTACATATCTACGTAAATCTCAGCTGAATCAAATGCATTATTAAATTGGATTCTACTCCACTTTTAGTGGTTCTACTACTTCACTTTTAGATGAAAAGTGAAAAAAATTTCCCCTTTAAATCAAAGATCAAACTCAGTGATTTATGCCACATTTTTATGTAACTTTAACAAAAATAAAATAAAATGAAATCTTTCCAGTGCAGCATGCAATTTTTCTTCATAGAGAATACCTCTATATTTATTGCTTTTATTAATTACATCCACTGACTCATAAATATCTAGCAGTTCTAAAATATAAAACAATACAGTAATGAAACTGAAGATATCACAAATAAGGAAAATGAAATCTAGCATGAATACTGAAAATAAATATTAAATGTGCAGAATTAAAGTCCTGATTGTACAGAAACATCTAGGTACATTCAAATAATGAAGACCAAGATACTGATTTTGGAAGAAGTTTACACAATTTAGGTGCTGTTGATAGAGGGACCAGAGAGTTGGAGATGTATTTGAACTCTCATTAATGCTGGGAATGAAATATCAGATGCCTTGTAATTAGTGCACAATTTCTGACTTCATATTAGTAGTATGCCCCAGTATATAAATTTAATAATTAAATGAAATAAATAAATGAAATAAATAAATAAATAAATACGAACTACTGGTGCACAATTATATTTTAAGCTTATATACAGTACAAGTACTACTTATTTAGTGACAATTTCATTTAATGACTGTTTGCAGTGATGAAAAAGCAATTTTACAACCACTCCTTACATTTACAATCTTTGTAAAGGACTTTAAAGCAAAGAAAAGTTGAAGTAAGATAAAAAGCACATATGTGGTTTCACTTAGTGACCATTTCACTTAATGACCAAGTTGCACATGCCAATTATAGTCACTAAATGAGGATCACTGTAATGTAAAAGCGTCTGAGAACAGTGACAGTACTTGGCTCACCCTCAAAAACTGAATAGGTTAGTGCCCTGTTAGGATTTAGATGGAAGACATCAGGGCTTTTAGGGCAGTAGGCCAGACTAAAAGATTGAAAATAAATCCCACAAGGTAAGGTGGAAAATCAGTTCTGGATCATTGTCAGGAAAGTTTAATATCTTTCTTTCTCTCTTATAGATTCATTTTGTCCAAGTGTCAAGTTTGATTCAGGATCTAAACCAGCCTTTTTACCCAGCTTTAATTCCTTAGGGGGTATGGTCGGTGTATAATTTTAATTAGATTGAGCCTTTCAATAGTATTGATTTACAACAAAAGTGCTATGCTGCTTTTCTATATTTGCCATAGAAGTTATATATTTGCTATATAACTCTTCTTTGAAAAACAGCAAATATATATAATCTTTTTAAAAATATGTAGTGGGTTCAGTGGTGGGTTGCCCACTTTTTTTACTACCAGTTTGGGTGCGCTCTTGCGCACGCGTGACACTTCTGCACATGGGATCTGGGCCAAACTGGCAGCAACTCACCTCTGATTCCATTTTCAGTATATAGCATGGAATTCTCCAAAGAACGAATCTATCACATTATTAAACAGGACATACCTAGTCTCAAGGGTGCAAATTCTGTTATTTCAATGCAATGCAATGTGACTTAATAGGACTGGCATAAAATCCCCACATGTTTTAATTCATTTACGCATGCTTGCATGTCATATGCTCTGTAACTCTGTCTGCAACGTAGTTGACGGAGGGAAGTATGTTCTGTATTTGGGGGCTATTTTTTTTCTCGCTCTCTCCTTATCGTGATTGAAACTTTTAATGAATCAACACCAAGAAAATTATTGGCTGTTAAAGTATTAAACTCTAGTGATAGGATCATGAGTAAACTTTAGCGAAGTTAATGACACCCTCTTATCTGACCCTGACACATTTGCAGCATGTAATTTACAGAAGCTCTGTCCAGGGAATCTTGACAAATGCTCCTAAGGATGTCAGGGCACTGATCCATTTTAATGTAAAACAGATGTGGGTCACATACTCTCATTCATCACTGCACTGAACATTTCAAACTACTGCTTAGATGGATGGCATTACCTGCTGTGATCCCTTTTTCCCTAGGGAAGCCCACCTCCCCATTTTCACTAAAATTAAAATAATAACAATAATAATAACAACCTTCGCCAGAAAAGAGATAAAATTCTGCAGATCATCTCACTGACTCTCACACGTGCCAATGAACCCAGTTTTTAGAGTTACAATCAACTATTATCTCAGATAAAATATTTTAGGCCACCATCTCCCCGATTTACTCCTTCATTGCATCCATTTTAAGGATTACCCTTTTTATCCCTCTTATTCTATTGTCTTATTGCTACACTGCTAATGATCTATTCTACCCCTCCTTATTTTGGAATGATATTCCATATACTTAAAGAAATAGATTGGCATCTATGAAAGATGATACTGTAATAATGATGTGTACAATTATTTTTTTTGTTTTCATTCTTTACCGTAAAGGCTACATATGTGATTCATTTTAAATATTCAGGAAGCAGAAATAATTCTCCTTGGCTTCATTAACTTATATTATTTAATCATATACAGGCCTTTGATTTACAACAGTCCATTTAGTGACCATTCAAAGTCACAACATTACTGAAAAAGTGACTTATGACCAATTTTCACTCTTACAACCATTGCAGTATCTTCATGGTAACATGATCAAAATTCAGATGCTTGGAAAATGACTCATATTTATGACGGTTGCAGCGTCTCATGCTGTGCGATCCCCTTTGATGACCTTCTTACAAGCAAAATTAATGGGAAAGCTAGATTCACTTAACAACTGAGTGACTTAACAACTGCAGGTATTCACTTAACAACTGTGGCAAGAAAGACATAAAATGGAACAAAATTCACTTAACAACTGTCATGCTTAGCCAGAAATTTTGGGCTCAATCTCATTTGTAATTCAAGAGCTAACTGTATTATTCATGTGCACTACATAAACACAACAAATGGAGGACCAACCACACTTTCTGTGGAACCCAATGCATAGTCTTTTTCCATCTATTTGTTGAGTCCTTCTTTGAGGGAGATGGGCAGTATGGAAATGTGAAAATAAATAAATAAATAAGTAATATAAAATTAAATTTAACAGCAAGTAACAAATACAAGTGCTGCTGTTTTCAAGCTGTTCAACAAGTATTTATTTTATCTCAGTGTTTTTCTCAAAGTTTGTACATATCGTAGTTTATTAACTCCTGGATGAATTTCAGTAATAGAAAAATGACATACTGTGGTATATGAGAAATTGGCAAAATCTATGAATCTTTATATGAACTTCTTAGATTTAGATTTAAGATTAAAGTAACTTTGGCTACAATGAAGTATTTTATATCCAAAAGCTTCAGTTAAGTTCATGTATCAGGCTGTCAATATTCAACAATTTGATCTCAATCCAAAATATCCAATTTTAAAGAAAAAAATAAATCCACTCTAAATGCCAGAGGTAAAGTCTACTTCACTTTCTTTAGCCAAAACAAGCATCATTTTTTTTTTGTTTCCTTTGTTCCCAATTTGAGAGGTTCGGAGGAGGAAATTGTGCACTGCTACAGATGTCATACCATATACTTTTTATACAGGCTTAAGTGTACACTAAAGAATCCACTTTATTCACTATACTTTGCCTAACTCCTCAGTAGTTCCTGGAATAATGTTTGTAAGTGGCAGCATCTAGGAATTGCCATTTCTAATGATTGAAAATGACGTTTTGATGCTAAAATAATATATCAGCTGGAGTTTTTCAGACATAAAAATATTTTTTGAAAATATTTCTATCCCTTTTTTCTCACATATCAATGAATATATGAGAAATTATTTTGGTTCCTCAAATATAAATTCTCCCTAGAATGTCTTCTGAAAACAAAGAAATATAATAGCAACAAAAATATATTTGCTTAATGGTCTGTGATGCTACCTCTAGATCATAGATGTTTTTCCTCTTTTTAATAAAAGGTATCCATTCAGGTGTTGTTGTTTGTTTAATGTGCTTTTAATTCCTACTTATGATTCTTGGCTTTTTAGAATGTACAAATTACATATTAGCAAATAACTTGACATGTCTTTTTGAAAAACTGCAAAGATATGTTACAATATCTTAAATGTTGAAATCCTAAGCAAAGCAATAAACAAATTAATAAATGAACAGTATTATACACTGAATTTTAATGTCATTTTTTTCTGAAAAGAAAATGTTCAGGAATATACCAAATCAGCAGTGTTATTACGTTCACAGCAGGCATTACCAAGTCGTAGCTTTGCCTCTGTGTTTTAGGCTTCACAAGTGTTTATCAAAAGAAACTAATAAAATTTTGTCTCATTTGCAGAAAAAACAGCAATAGTCTGAAAGTTGTTATATGAACCTAGAAAATGTAATAAAAAGAGCTGACATTAAATGTCAATTTATATATGTGCTATACTTGATGTCTGAAAGATGACTTTTTTTTCTTTTTGGTTTGAAATGTTTTGCTGCTTATCCAAGTAGCTTCTACACAGCAAAACATATCAAACCAAAAACAAAAGAAGTCCAGTTGTCATGACTCAACTTCCAAAAAAGTCTACCTGGATGACTTAAAGCAACATGCTATACGTAACATATCCAAATGTAAAATTTATGTAAATTGCATATATTATATACCTCTTATATGTGTACTGTCCTGGTCTTGGAATTACAGAATGGATTTTTTAAAAAATGCATATAACTGATTTGAGAACTAACCTTGCCAACCGAATACTTTCTATATGTCTTCAACTGTAGCAGCTATCCTTCCTGACTGCCTACAAGTGGAGATACTTCCGTACATTGAAAGGGCCAGGTGGCAAAGGCCACATGGAATCTTGACATCATTAATCTTTATTTCAGCAAAGATCAACCATTTGTGGCAGAAGAGCCCTTACCACCATCAGGTATTAATGATTAAAACAGATACCAGAAAAAGAATCAGTCAACCTGATGAGAAATACAGATTTGCTCTAAATCTGAAAGAAGTTGAGACGTACAGCTTTAGAACTCAGCTGAATTCTTGTTCATTCTTTCAGTACAGATTAAGAGATACTTTTTATGCCAATGTGATACAGGCCCAAAATCTGTCTTGCAATTTCTCAAAAGTTGCTTCCTACCCCCACCCTCCAAAGAAGCTTTTTGGATGGTTGAAAACTTCTTTCTAGTCATTTTTTTGAGGTTTTTTGGATTTTCAATTATTAGACATGAGGGAGGGTGCTATTGCTGGCACTGTTTTTAATGTTGCATATCTTTTCATCTCTCTGAAGATTATCTGGCTTCAAATTTTTCCCCCAAAACTGTTGGTAGAGAAATTAGACAGATGATTTGTTTTAATGTTTTCAGAGAAAGAAGACATTTTTCAGTAAGATTCTGCCCCTTTTAGTGATTAGTACTAATGCCCAGTAAATGAATTGCCTCATAAAGTCTCTCCTAGGGATTAAACTGAAGAATATGAAGAGGCTACGCACATACACACACACAAACACACATCTACAATTTTTACAAATGCAAAGTTATCTTTTCCAACTCAATATTCTATGAAGCCTAGTTTTACCTCAACTTTAAATAAGTTATACTATGATTTCAGCAATGTCTTATCTTCAGGTAATTTCATTTAGTGCCTGAATTCAAACTGGAAATGGATTCAAAATGTTGACATTCCAGAATCTCTGGGGGGGAAAAATAACTGACAATGATGGAGGTTTTAAAGTTTCACGCTCTGATGTTCCAGAATCTGTATCTTTAAAAGCATCACATTAGTTTTTATGAGTGGATTGTATGTATGCTTATGTGGGTATTCAATGTAATATTCTATATCGGGGTGTCAGACTTAATTTCATTGATGGCACATCAAGGTTCTGTTTGATTTCGAGGGGTTGGGTGAGCCTGGACGGGATGAGGTGAGCATGGCCCTCTACCAGCAAAAATGGAGTTCACGGCCCCCAATTTTAGCTAGGAAAACCTCCTGCAGCCCTTCGCCAGCTAAAACGGAGCTCACAGGCTCTGTTCTCAGCCGGGACAGCCTCCTGCAGCCTTCTGCCAGCGAAAATGGAGCTCGAGTGGGCCACGTACAGCCTCCAAAGCTCAGTTTTCACTGCCAAAGGGCTGCAGGAGCCATCCCGGCTGCAAATGGAGCCTGGGAGAACCACACACAGTTCTCCTGAGTTCCGTTTTTGCTGTCAGGGGCACCAGAGCTGGTCCTTTGCTATTTCCAGGGCAACCCTGCAGGCCAGATCTAAGCACACACCTTGGGTTTGAAACCCCTGCTCTATATCACTGCCAAAAGCAGACTTCTTATGTTTTGTGTTGAATATAGTGCCTTCTCAAACTAGTTGTGCAACCAATATCTGAAATAGTATCACAATCAATCCTTGGCTATATTCATAGCAATACATTCTTAAATATGATGCCTTATGTATGAAAACCCTACTTCTTAAGCACAGAGCTCCAGGCTGTTCCATTTACTAGCTCCCAGATCCTAGTTTAGTCATCAAAATAGTAAGGCGGTTAGTTTATTTAGTAGAATATCAGGGACATTAACTATAATTGATCCAATATCACTGAACTTTTCCATTGCTCTTTCACAATTTAATAATTGTGTTTCAATTAAAAGAGAAAACATTAAGACCTTAACTGTCAACAATGTTTTAATTCTAATGCCAGAAATTAAGGGATCGCTGCAGCATCATAAAATGTCAAGCCTTTTCGTTAAAGATTACACTTAGTAATTGGGAAATCTTGAAAACTCTCTATTGAAGTGCTCCTGAAAAATATATCAACTTGTTTTCAAATGTCAGCCTATCTTTCTTTTGCTAAAGAAGGTCTAAATCCATACAGTTTTGTATCCCACTATGTGCTATAGGAATAGCTGAAACTTAATTACATTTACTGTTACAAAAAAAGAGTTTATGAACTTTTGCCTTTAGGCAAAAATGTTTATTTCATTGCCTTTGCTATTCATCCTTTTCAACTCTATTGCCTTTGAACTCTTCAGCTGCACAGAGTTATCACCATGGTACAGAAACCAGGAAGTGTGCTCTGGAGATGCAGACCTCAAGTTGCAGAAAATGAAAAAAGCCAAAGATATAGGAGTCGTTATTTTGGCCACCCTTTGTGCTATTAAAATCTCATTTTCTGCCTATTAGAATGCCCTCTTACTGCTTACGTAGTGGTGATAGTCAGTGATTAGTGTGTAATTCAGTATAATTGTCTTTTCACTTTTCATTTGTGTCATTCCAAGCTTCCTTCTGTTTTTTTAACCCCACAGAGAAAGAGCAGAAAGAAAATAAAGCTGTTAAATTCTCACATCCCTGAAGAGATTTCCTGATTGTAATTATAGATTGCTTCCTCCTCCCAATTCTGTATCATTGCTCAAAATTCAGTGGATACCTCTCCAAAACACCTGTGCTAAATCCACACTAATAGAATAAGCTGCAGAATATTTCAGCAGAAACTAATAATATCAAGCTGAAGACTTGTGCCAGAAGTAGGAAGTTTAACCAACCTTTTCTGGCACTCAATTATCAAGGCAATTTATTAACATGATCATCCAAGAAAAGCTCATGCAAATTAGGAAAACAATTATGTCCTTCAAGTCATTATAAGCTTCTTGAGAGCAGTAATGCTCTTAATTTATGTATTCATAATTCGATTATAGCTCAGCTTAATGTGGATTGCTCATCAGCTGAGGTAATGAGCAACCTACTCCTAAGGTTAAATTTAAACAGTACATATCTTTTTCATTATTTTCATGACAAAGAATCAAGACCAAAATCAATGACTCTGGAGAGGGTTATTTTTTAAAGGAAGGGAAAGGAAAGAAATCAACTTTAAAAATATATATTATGTAAAAGCACCACATCAAACATGCCTGACAGCCGAATAGAAGCAAGAAGCTTTGGGATTGCATTATGAAACATTGCCTTAAACTAAATATAAGCTATGACTTTTGATTCTGTCAGTAAAAAAGGAAGGAGGGAGGAAACTAGCAAACTGAAATCATGTGGCTTATATAAAGAATACTTTATGGTTTAAATTTGGCAAATCATTGTATGATGGCCTTGGGGAACAGACAATTTAGTTTGGGTATACAGCAAATCCTGTGTCTGAAAAAGCAGGACTGACCTGAGGTGAAAGGCCATTGCCAATGGCAGGGTTCATAGGATTTGAGGGCCCGGATGGAGGCACAAAGCTGTCTGTATAGCTGGAAAAGCCATGCCTTGTGCTTGGTAGGCAATAGGCAGTGCTGCTGTCTGGATTTGAAGGGAGGCTGCTTTGGTGTACTGTGCTTGGTGGAAGAGGTTGAGGTCGGTGGACTGTACTGCTTGGGTCTGACACAGCTGCAATGAAAAGGGACACAGGTATGAATCTCCCCATTTTCCCATTCAAAAGCCAACCCTACATCATAGAAAGGTTCACCAGACCAGTTCCCAATGTTCAAAACTATTCAGTGGTTGAGTGCACATCATGTGTAAAGCTATTGTGCAGTATATTTGGTTTGGTTTAGCTTCTTCAAACTCAGCCAAGTTTATTCTCAGGATCATTTGGACCACAATGGAGCAGGTTTTGGAGATTTGAGTCATCCTTTTGTTTCTTACATAACCTCCTTCTCCCCTGCATTTCACTTCCTTACACATGTATTGAGTCAGGAAAACCTTAGCTTTTAAAAAATTGATAAGTGATGCAAGGGCAGGAGAAATAGGAAGAAGGAAACACAGAAGGAAGGCAAATAACAAAAGCAATGTTACACATTGAGGTTTTGAAAGAGACTTGTCAAATTATTGAGATAATTAAGGTAGTATAAAAAAATAAAAAATGATCAAACTTTGGAAAGAAATTCATTAATTTAGGAAACTCTCAGACTGATCACTTTCATGTGATTCCAAGTAATTTTAAGACTGCATCAGTAAACTATGAGACTGTAAGAACTCATGTTCAATGAAACTACTTGGAAATTCTAACAATAGATTCAAAACTCTGAGTTTTCTCAGCTGCAACTCAGAATTCTTTGTTTGGACAACAGAATCCATGACAACAACTGATTTTAGGTTTTCTATAATAAAGCACATGATTGTTTAATAAAGTTTCAGAACTCTTCAAATTCCAATCTGGCTTTTGTCTGCTCAAGTATTATATCCAACTCTTGTCAGAATTTATTCTTGGAGGCAGCATCAAACATAGCATTTACCATTAAAAAACAGTTACCTTCAATGATGAACCAGAATGGGTGATGAACCTGATCAAGCTACAATTCATAACTCTCCAAACATATGGAAATACAATAATCTTCATTCCTAGCCTTGCTTCTAGAGATTATCCAATTGTAAAAGATGAACATCTGAAACTGATTTCCAGATTTCACCTTCCATGTTAATGCTGATCCACTGAAACTAGTGTAAACATTTATGGAGAGGTAATTATTATTTTCAGAGATTGAGCGCTTCAAAGGAATAAATAATATGTCAAAGTACAGTTCAAAAGAATATTTCAAGTCTACCTTGTGGAATAGATGTAGGTTGATAGGAAGATTCTGATAACTGATAAGTTGGCAGAGTTGGCATGGCAGAGGGTGGGAAACCTCCTGGAATCAAGTGATTGAAAGCCATCAACTGATTGGCCCCAGCTTGCTTCCTCCATCTGGCTCGACGATTGCTAAACCAAACCTAGAAATAGTTGAGAAGAGCTTAAATCATTTTGAAATGCATTCAGCATTTGTCACACTGTATTGATATATGTCTTACTTGCATTGGATTAAATTGTAACTAAAAGGCTTATGAAAGTTTTAACTAATTAAGGGTCACTGTACATACAGCTGAATGAGTAGAATATGGCCAATTACACTAGCTTTACCTCATAAGCTAAAACCTTCTTTCTCTTCTTTGCCTTGGTTTCAAGATGTCTCAAAGTTGTTGCTTTTTTTAAAAGACAACTGAACTGTTTCTAGGAGGAGGAGGAGGAGGAGGAGGAGGAGGAGGAGGAGGAGGAGGAGGAGGAGGAGGAGGAGGAGGAGGAGGAGGAGGAGGAGAACAAGAGGAGGAGGTGCGTGATGTTTTGCTTCTCATCCAAGAAACTTCATCAGTTCTGGCAGAATGACTAGTTGCTCATTCTGTTCATCTGTTCTTTTTCCTCAAGAAAAAAAAACAGTCCAGTTGCTTTTTGAAAAACTACTTTTGAAACAACTATGACCCGGATGACTGAAATCTACATAGACATTTGGTTTCAAGATGCTGCCTTATCCTATATCTAAGCTGCATCTATTCTACTCTAGATATTTATCCTAATATTTTATAAAGGCAGCCTTATCCTGAAGTGGACTGGTGTTAAGTTAGTTGTGGCATGTGAAAAAGCCTAATCTGTGATTGTATTCAATGTTAAATACACTCCATTAAGGTTCTTTTCATGTTTGTTCTTTGTATTATGAAGGTTCTTCTACTTATCTGGACATTTTAGTCTAGTTGTAATTATTATTTTAATTTATCTATCAATAGTAATTATTAGTTTAATTTGCCTGTCAATAATATTCAATTATTCTATTTATTTTATTATTTTCATTACCCTAATAAAACTAATTATTTTTAATTAATTGCTATCCTTTTATTATATTTTCTCATTAAGAAAGCTTGCCTTTTCTTAAAATAAAAAGAGACATTTCCTTAGTGTGTTTAAATTGACCAATTTTAGTTTGAAGAACATAACCATATCAGTTTCCAATTCAGGACATACCTTTCTGTTTTCAGGTGATGCTTCACTTTTTCCCTACTAATATTTATCTTCAACTGTGTGCTATTGCAGTAGATAACAAAATATTCAGGTTATGATTTAAAGGGCCAATTTCTTGAGACCATGTTTTGTCACTGCCTCAAGATATTTCTAGTTCTGATATAAAAGATAAGGTTGTGCATTGCTATTATTCCATTTGTGGACTAGGAATTGAATCTTACTAATACAGCACAGCACCCTTTACTGACATACCATTTGCCACTCTCTTGTCACTACCTTCTTTTTCATGAACCAATCATTTCATTATGGCTAATGATAGGGATGTCATGCATATTCTCCCCAACAAAGGAAGTGCTGCTGTGTTTCCTTCCAAGTATATGAAAATGAGCCACCAGTGAACACAAGCCCTGAAACACATTTCTTTCCATTCATTCCCTTGCCCCATCTTTCAGCATACAAAGGCATGCCCTCCAGTTAAACATTGTTCTGAAAAGTTAATTGGACCAATATGAAGGTGGGAAATCCACCGCTAAGTAAAATAAGCATAACAACAGCATAGCAACATTGGAAAGAGGCAAACTTTCCTCTGATATGCATCCTTGTCCATATCTAGACCGTGATTCCCTATACCTTCCAATCATTTAGAAATATTTATTCTTGTACAATTTTCTAAAAGGACATTATCAATCAAAGGCATGACAACTGGAATCATATGAGAATAAAAACATCCTAGTGGGAGGGTACCAGGCTGGGGAAGACAGAGAGAGGGGGGGAGGGAGGGAGGGAGGGAGAGAGAGAAAGAGAGAGAGAGAGAGTGTGTGTCTCATGGGGTTGTCTCAGCAACATAATCACAAATGAGATGATGGGACACTTGCCATATTGTGTGTATTAGTATATGTTTATGTCTGTATGTATTTTTGTGCTATCTTTGTGATACTATTGCAGTGGCAAACTTCCTAATTTTGTTTTTCCTCTTACCCAAAATTCCATCATTCTCTCCTTTCCTTTTTTGTTCATATCCTTCCATTGTTTAATGTCTATTACTTCCAATCTTTTTCTTCCCTCCCCCTGCCCTGTCATTTCTTTCATGGCCACTGAATCAGCCTAAAATTAAATAAATACTTCAGATATACAGCATTGCAGCAAAGAGGGAGGTATATTTTCTGGCTTAAATTAGACGTGTCTCTATCAATGCACTAGTCTTTTGATTTGGTATGTATTTGGCATTCATCCTTGTAAAGCTCAGGCTCTGTTTAGAGGAAACTATCCTCTATTGTCTTGATAAATTCTCTTTTCAAACATTTTGCCTATTTGAATGAGAGATCTTGTTCCCTTAAAAGCACATTGGTAATTTTCTGTTTAGGATAAGTCAGTTGAAATGTCACGGCCAATTTCACGAAGTTAAGCCTGGGGGAAGAACCACAGCTTTGAAAGGATACCCGGCCAGCATCAATGGAATAAGATCTTGCCTTGTCCAGTTATAAACTACTTCAGAGAAAAATGATAACAAAGGGGAAAAAATGTAAATATTGGGGAATTGAGTTGGAAATCATCCGCAAGGTCATCTAGTCTGTTCCATTCCAAACCTGAATATATTGGACTAATACATCCAAAGCTATTGAAATTCTTGATCTATTTTTCACAGTGAATTTTGCTACAGCGATTCACTATTTAAAAGAAAAAAAACATTTATCTGATCATGCTGGCTTTGGAATTCTAGGAGTTGAAGTCCACACCAGTGGTGGGTTCTGGATCCTGTTCCAACCATACGCAATGCTCTAGATGCTCAGAGGAGCGTCGCACAGGCACTGTACACACCGTGCGTGTGCACAGAAGCGCCATAGACTTAAAAGACCGGTAAGGAGCTCAGACAGGTGGGTGGTACCGGAATGGTATCCAGTGCTCCGGGCAGGCTCCAGTACACCTGTATCTGGGCATACTGCCTGCAACCCACCACTGGTCCACACCTCTTAAAGTTACTGAGGTTGGAAACACTGTCATAAATTATAAAAAAAACATTGCTTGGTTGTGTTCAAGCGTCTTCATTATGTGAAATATATTTAAGATAAGAAGCTTGGATTCCTGGTGTGTGACTAGAACTTAAATACCCAAGAAGCAAAGCACCAACTGATTGAAAATAACATAGTTTTGATATGAGAAAATTTGGATATAGAAGTTCAGAATGCTTTCTGGCACAGTTATGAGTTGTAACAAGAATTAAATGGTCAACTCTAAATGTTAATCCTGTAAATGTTATGCCCAAATCGAAAAACATTTTGCACCATAAACTCTCAAGATACTTCTCTATAAATTTCAGTGCAGCTCTCCCGGATTCATGTGATTACTGTTTGCAATCTTTCTAGGGGGATTTCCAACAAGCAATATCAAAGCAGGAACCAAGATGTACTTAATAGCTATGTGATTTGCTTAATGACTGCAGCAAAAGAGGTCATAAAATTGTGAACAACTTATCTACCATGCCTTAGCAACAGAGGTTCCAATCCAAATTGTAATCATAAGTTCAGAACTACTGTCTGGGTGACTTGGTATTTTGTATTTGATATTTGACAGCCAACTGTTAAAGTTTTAAAAGGAGTAATATTTGCAGAGAATGTTTGTCACACTGGCCATTTCAAAGAGTTTTCCCAATAATCTTGCTACAGCAATTTACAATTTTTGGATGGTCAAGAGATTGGTTGAAATGCAACTTATCTCTTATTCCAAAACATCCTTGCTCAACAGCATTTGGCTCAATTTATTTATTCAGCAAGTCGCTTTATCCAGAATTTTTATTGCTTTTTTAACAATTCCAAGCATTATAACAATCAGATTAATACGTCTATCATTATAACTTTGTGTACATACTTTCTTACCTGCCTCTTTCTGAGCTTATTCTCTTGGTTTATACGTTTGCCGCCATTAAATGTAAACCTTTCTGTAAAACTGGATATATTTCAAATAATAGACATTCAACAAACGCAGCCCTTTTTTGAACTACTATTTACTAGCAGATAACTTTGTTCTGACTACAACTTAAGAATTTCCCTAAGTAGTAATTTAAGCATTTATATGACTGCCAAGATTCAAGCAGAAATGTTTCTTTGAGCACACCGAGAGTTATTGAAGGTATGGTGGTTGGGAAGATAAATGTCAAGAGTTCCCTGGAGTTTTCTATTTCAATGGTGTAAGGTACAGACAAGTGGCACTTAAATTCCCAGGTCTTCTTTTAATTCCCAAAAGTTCACTCCCACTGATACTTTAACCATTGATTGATTGTGGTTGTTTCCCCCTTTCTTTGTGCTGTTTTAAGGGAAAAGTCCATATGTTCTACACAGTAGAAAATTTGCCAGACTGGAGATCACAGGAGTGAGTGTGAGACACAACGTGTCTCAAGGGAACCAAAAAAACCATAAGGAATGTAAAATGTCACAGGGTTAAAGCCACATTAAGACAGCTGTTATGTTAATGAGACTTCTGCTTTTCTTGTAGCTGGGAGTCACTGCATTAAAAAAAATACGAATGTTGATGGTACTCTTTAAAGCAGACATCCCAGAACTGAATATGCAAATATTTAAAGTAAGGAGTTCAAATTTGCAGCGGTTTTTCTAATAGTTAATTTTTAGCCATAGTCAATTTAATTTTCAGTTTCAATATCTGAAAGATGTCAATATATTTAATGTTGTGTTTTTATGTATTTATCTTTCATACTTTCTGTTTTAAATGATAAAAAATAAAGTCCATCCAATATGTTTCAAAATATTAATCACACTGATTTTCTTACCCCAATCAGTTACCTAAATAAAGTATGCATCAAATGTGGGGTCGGAAGAGCTTCTTTCAGCACGACCGAATGTTCTGATAACTCCTCAAAATAAAAATGGTCTTGCAACATAACTTATCTCATCATTCTTCACCAAGAAAAAATCAATCTTTATTAAAGACATATCTGTTCCCCCCACACAACTAATAGAAGAAGGCTGTTTGGAACTTTTGGGATAATATTCACCTGAACACGAGCCTCTGTGAGTTTAGCTCTTTGTGCAAGTTCTTCTCTGGTGTAAATGTCAGGATAATGAGTCCTCTCAAAAGCTCTCTCCAGCTCTTCTAATTGTTCTGCTGTGAAAGTGGTTCTGCTTCGCCGTTGCTTTCTCTTCAGTGGCAAATCTGGCTCAGAATCAATGTCAGAACCTTCATCTGATTGTTGTGCTGAAGCTAGAAAGCAAGCAAACAAGCAATGGAGCAATTAATATTGGATTGGGAGAGCAGGAGAAAAATGACGGGAACTAGCACTAAGCAAATTGTGTTTTATTCAAATAACAGCAGTCCAATTTTAAACAATAAGCAGTCTTGGAATATTAGAGGGTGCTACAACATATTTCCTTCAATGACTGAATAATTATTTATAGAAACTTCAGAAAATAAAGTCATTTTTCTTTCTATACTTAGTGGACCAGGGTTGCCTTTCCAGCCATCTAATGCCAGTTAGTTCCTCTGTGCACTGTTCATGGTTTCGCCATAACTTATTAAAATTGGCTAGTTTGACCCAATGCATTAAAGCATTAATTATAACCTGCAAATCATAAAGTTTAGTTCTAAGCAAAACACATTAGAGTTTATTATGCTAAATACACAAGTCTTTGAAAACATAGGCCAAGTGTATTCAACATGGTAAGCTCTAATGTATTTTGCTTAGAATTAAACTTTATGATTTACAGGAAGATTAGTGGATTCTAACAATTAAAAACTCAAAACAGGAATGAACAATTAAAATTAATTCATCGCAAACCAACTTCTGTATTTAGTATATTTGCATAAAATGCATGCCTTAGAACAATATAAAATACAAGAACATAATAAATGATTTTCAGATTAATTAATTTACAACTTTTATTTTGTGGCCACAAATAACTACCATAAAAAGCTGAATCCACTCAGCAACCCTTCCAGCACTGATGCCCTCATAACTCCCTTTATTGCTACAATACAAGTTTTAGATACATTTTAATCTAAGTTGTAATTTCTTTCCATTCTAGAATCTTTATTGTTGTTGTGTTTATTGCCCAATCATCTACGTCAATGTTCCTCAACTTTGGCAACTTCAAGATATGTTGACTTCAGTGGTAGGTTGCCAATTTTTTTACTACCAGTTCGGGAAAATGTGTGATGCTTCTGCGCATGCGCAGAAATGCGTAGGTGGTTGGACAGAGCCTCCCGCCACTGCTACTACCGGTTTCCCCGATCTGGGCTGAACTGGGAGTAACCCACCTTTGGTTGACTTCGGCAAATTCTGGAGCTGAAGTCCACACTACTTAAAGGTGCTGGCATTTTATGTAAGGGAGCCATTCCTGCATGACTTTGCTTGCAGTAGTGTTCTAAAAATATTCTTGCTGGCACTTTGGACTTTGACTTCAGCAAGTGCATTTCCTGGTCCAGATGATTCCCTGACTAACTTGATGCAGAAGCTAATAGCACACTTAAAAACATCAGACATGATTGTGAAGCAAAGAGGAAATTACAAGATGAGCTGTACATGTGTTTGACTACTTAGCACAAGAATAGAGAAATGCATTGTTTTTTTATCTGTAGCTGATAAAAATGTGCTGACAGTATTTGCTTGGAATAAAAGTATATCTGTGCTATCGAGTAGCACATTTAAGATGCTGTCACTAGACAAGAACCTTTAAAAAATTTAAGTAGAGGGATTCAGTATAGGCTTCTTTAATTGGAAGTCAATATAATTCATAGAAATAAATGTGAGCTGGGAAAATGAGACTGTGATTGTTCTGGTTTGTCATCTGTTTGCTGGTGACTTTGATTCTATGCATAACTAAGTCTGCCTTCCTGGTGATTAGGGAATGATGGTGCGTGTTGAAGAATAAATGGACATGCAGTAGGAGATATGTCACATGCAAACTGGATGAAGAGAAGCACAATTTCTGGTTATAGTTACAGTAGTTCTGCCAGATGGAAAGTTTCTGAGAAACCTATTGATCTGCATTTTTACACACCCATGTTGGTCTTAAATGCAAGTTCATCATAGTATTAGTAAATCTTTGTTGCCAAAGGTTAATTATCAATAGATAGTCCAATCTGGTTTGTATCAGGAGAGAAGAGATAGAAAGTTTCTTGCCTCCCCTCATGTTCACTGGTATTGAGGATGTAGATAGGATGACGATAATATTACAACTTCTTTTTGTTTTATACATGATTGCATAGTAATCTAATATGTATGTATTTTATGTTGGGCTTATGGATCAACTTGGATATGTTGTTACCCTACTACAGGGGTGTCAAACTTGTGTCGTCACATGATGTATCATGATTTCCCCCCCCTCTTCATTAAACCGGGCATGGGTGTGGCCAACACGTGAAGCATCTGGTCCGTAGGCTATGAATTTGACAGACTTGCCCTACTATAAGCCACATTAAAGATTTATATGTATTATTTATTCTTTTCACCCAGCATTTTCTCTGTCTGAATTGGCAAAGGTGCCCAGAGGTTATTGCTGAACATATATGTCTTAAGGATCAATATCCATATCTTGACCAACATTCTGTAGCAACCTAAGAGTTCATAGTCACTATGGCAAACACATAAGGCCCCAATTCTGCTTGTCTTTAGGAAAACCATTAAGACTGATTTTTTTCCTCTCAAGCATTTAAGTTCAGGTTCCCGTTTTGGTTGTTTTTATTATTGCATTTGGTTGCTATTTTATATATTATATTAGTTGAGGGACTGCTTGTCCTGGTAGAAGAGATCGTGTAGGAGAGGCATGTGCCCAGCCCCATCTGCTAGGGAATGCCAGCTGGGAGCCTTTTCTCTTGGAACATCATCTCCCAAGAGATCAGATTGGTCTTAACCCCTTCCTGACTTTGTTAGGCCTTAAAAACTTGGTTTTGCCATCTGCTTGGGGTAGAACCTGTTACTATTTTGATAGTTGCTGGTCTTTGGTATACACTGCCTATAGATTGTGTCATTATTGTGATGTTTTTATTTTCTGTTTGTGTGTGTCTTGTTGTTTTGTATTGTTTTGTATTTGTTGTTGTATTGTTCATTTGGGAGGAGGGGTGCTTAGTTACTGTGAGCCATATGGTTCACAGCAACTAAGTAAGCAGCCTCCCAAAATGCCAACAATACAACAGCAAATACAAAACAATACAAAACAACACAGCGAAAGAGAGAGAGTTATATAAATTGCAATAATAAATAAATACTTGGGGCTTTTAAAATTTGTCTTTCCTTAGTTTATTTTTTGTTCTTGTTGTTTTCTGTTGGTCACCAAATTGTTGAAATTGGATGACCTTACAAATTTAGTAAATGTAAATAAATAATAAATATAATTAGCTGAAAAGAGGATTCAACGATATCCAATTCTCTAGCATATGTTCTCAAATAAGTTGAAAGACAGATGGAATGCAAATACAGAACAAATTCAATCAAGTATATTGAAATCCTTTTAAAAACATACTCCACAGTGTAGTATAGGAAAAGAATTTCTGTTTTTCTATTATTATATCCCCTTAGCACCTGTAAGTAAGATTATCTGAGCAAAAGGAGTTTTAGCAATTTCTTTGCTTTCTTTAAATGGGAACAAATTTTGGAATTATCTGAGTACTATTTTGTAAAATAAAAAAGGCTGAACTGAACCGCTGCATGTATTTATTTAAGTTTGGTAATTAGCTAGAAATATAAACCAACAAGAATTAAACACTTAAAATCAATTGAACATGGAGCTAAGAATTGCAAAGTAGGCATTCTATCACCCTAGCTAAGCCTTATCACTTCACACTGGCTGGAACGGAAGGCCATAGGCATGTGTGCTAGACCACCTTCAACATGATAGGATTTCAGTGTCTCTAAAGAGCTGGTTTCCCATGCACATCCTTTTATGAAACACTGAGTTACAGGATTTTCCAATAGCTACCATTTATCTTAGCATCAGTCAAATGTCTGTGTGTGAGTTTCAATCACAGGTGAAATTCAGCAGGTTCTGACAAGTTCTGGAGAACTGGTAGCACAAATTTTGAGTAATTCAGAGAACCGGCAAATACCACCTCTGGCTGGCCCCAGAGTGGGGTGGGAATGGAGATTTTGCAACATCCTTTCTCCAGAAGTGGGGAGGAATGGGGATTTTGCAGTATCCTTCCCCTGCCATGTCCACCAAGCCATGCCCCAGAACCAGTAGTAAAACAATTTGAATTTCACCACTGGGTTTAATGATATGTGTTAGATTGGGTAATGGATAGGCACACACAGGCTTAATGGTAACAACAGCTCTTTATTAAGTACAACAAGTGAGAACAATCCAGCAAAGGTTGAGTCTGACAGCAGCCCTTTTATAGGGAGCTGTCAGACCCTTCAACCAATAGTATTAAACCTCTATTCCCGCTGGAACAGAGGACCTTGGTGGAAACCACTGTAGTTAGAACAAGTATCTAACACCCCTCCCCTCTTAGATGGAACAATCCTACTTGTTACATAGTCACGCAGGTAGGTGGGCTTTTGGGTAGTTCTGGCTGAGCTGTGCAGTTCAGTAGGAGGGGTTTCCTTGGACAGATTGGACAGACCTGTTTGCTCCGCAGCTCCGCTTGGTGGAAACTCCTGGAACCTTTCACAGGCCGTGGCTGGAGCTTCTAGAGCTGGTTCACTCAGAGCTCGCTGCGGGCCTGCAACATAACCAGATAAGTTTCCCGGTACCCTCGGGCTTGAGCTGGCCATGGAAGGAGTGAGTGTTTGTTCCATTTGGGTAGGGCTTTGGCTAACTCATGCAGGAGTTACTTCTGGTTGTCTAAGAGTGGAGTTGGAGAGGTGGCCACGGATTTGGTCAATATGCCTTCTCCAATTCCCACCGTCCTTGAGCTCTAGGAGGTAAGAGCAAGGGCCGGTGATGCCTATCACTGTGGAGGCAATCCACAGAGTTCCCCCAGCGTACTTGTGGGCGTATACCGAATCCCCTACACTAAATGTCCGAATCTTGCTTGTGGAGTCTGAGGGCGATGAGGCAGAATAATTGGGGTGTAGCCGGTCTAAGTGGGACCTTAGTCGGTGACCCATGAGAAGCTCGGAGGGGCTTCTCCCTTTAGTGGCACTGGGTGTGATGTGCTGAATTACCAAATAGTGGTCAACCCATTTTTGCCAATCTCCTGGGCCCATCCTAGAGAGGGCCTCTTTTGCAGATCTCACCATTCTCTCCACCTGACCATTGGAGGCCGGATAGAATGGTGCAACCAGGACATGCCTGATTCCCTGAGCTGCTAGGAAGGTCTCAAATTGCATGGCCGTGAATTAGGGTCCATTGTCAGAGATCAAGATGTCAGGCAGGCCGTGAGTGAAGGAAAGTCTCTGTAGCAACTTGATGACCGCTTCTGCCATAGTGGAGGTCATTACGACAACCTCTAACCATTTTGAGTAGGTGTCCACAACTACGAGAAATGTCTGGCCATGAACTGGGCCAGCAAAGTCAATGTGCACCCTAGACCATAGTGCTTGAGGTCGCTCCCACTCCTTAGCGGGTGCCTCTGGGGGAGCTGGTCTGGACTCTTGGCACGCTGTGCAGGTAGCCACCCATTCTTCGATATCCCTGTCCATGTTAGGCTACCCGCCTTGGAGAATAGAAAAGTCTTCACATTCAGGTCCTTAAGATCATCAAGGTAAGAGCCATATGGATAGAAAGCTGGATTGCTGCTTCTTTATTTAGAAATAAGAGGAAAAACACATAAGCTACAAAAGAACAGCCATGAAGTTTGATTTTTTTTTTCTTAAAAGAATTAAAACTAAATTGAGTGATTCTTTGTTCTTTATCCCATTGTGACCTGTTTGATGGTTCCAGGAAATATTTCATCAAAGTTAATAGTATTAAACACTAATTTGCACTATTTCATAGGAATTAGGTTACATACAATGTGTATCTTTTCTATATCTTTTTGTATACCTGACCATTCAAAAATACTCCTGGCAGTTAACAAATGTCAACCCCTAAGGAACACCATAAACAAATATATCTAGAGAAACACTGTACAACTAATACACATAATCATTCATTCTCTTAATTGTCTCTATTGTCAGGGAACTATTTGGTTTAAATAATTGTAGCAGCAAAGCATGACAATCATTTGAAAAGCATGTATCAACTTCCAATATAATATATTGTATGGATTTATCTAATCACTGGCTTTCTTGCTCACCATTTGAAATCAATAGCTTTTTTCATGTACAACTAGGCAGAGCAACCATATATGTAATGCTATTCCTGGGCTAACATCAGGATGCTCAAAATCGTACAAAGATTTTTATTCAAAATTGAAGCTCTTGAGCCATGTTGCAAAACTGCATGTGTAACTTTTTCTCTGGAAATATAGCAAATTCTAAATACAATCTATACAAGGTATCTTCCGACCTTACTAATTTGTCTAGCAAAATGTTATTTATATTATTCAGGAAGATGAATATCATAGCTATATCCTCTTCTGTGGAATACATTCTGGATTTCTAAATGATGCCATGTACTAAAATGGAAAGCACACATTTCTAGACTCCCAGAATTTATACATTGGGGGGGGGGATGTCAAAAAGCATTATTGTAAGCCATATAGTTGATTTATTTGTGCGCTTTGCATACTCTACTTTTTTCACTTACCAAAAACCAAATGCATCTATTTCCATACAGTAACTTGAGGGCTGTGAGCAGATCTGTTGTCTTTTTCTGACCTACAGTGTCCTTTTTTGTAGTGAAATCTCCAGGAGTGACCTCTAGCATGTTTACTCGGGTACAAGGGAGGAGAGGCTGCAGGCAAGGCTGATATCTCTTCACAGGCTCAGAGTAAATGACAAATGACACTTTCCCTTTGTGAACTTCAAGATTTTTGTTGACTTATTTGGCAGCTTTTGTTGAGTCCTTAGAAATGGCCTGTGGCTGAGGCCTATTCTACCAATTTCCACGCTCCATCTGTGGTATCCATCAACAGGGCCTTTTACACGCATTCAGGGCTCTGACACCTGCCTAGCAGGATGCGGGAGACACAAAGAAAACTGAAGTGGATGAGAAAATGGGTGGGGGGAAGGAGGAGGTAAGGGAAGGTTGAACTGGATGCTCTGTAGGGGTTAATCCATATCTCTTCAGTCTAGAGGCTGCAGCACCTGGAACTTCTTTTATCCCCTGGAGGGAAATCAGCGGACGTTGTACGATGTTAAATATATGACCTTAGCATTTAAGAAAAATTCCTTCCAGAAAAAAAGAAAAGGATTGCGATGGGCACAGATTCACTTTGGGAGCTTTCTTAAAAAATCAGTAGGAGACAGTAAGCAAAGTGGCTATATATGGGGGGGGGAGGGCTTGTTTATTTGTTTTTTTAAAAATATCCTTGTTTGTTTTAACCAAAAGGTTTCACCAGCTGCTAGCTAACTAAAGAAGAGGAGAGAAAAAACTAGAAGCATATTTTATTGCTACTGCAGGGATGAGAAAACAGATTACTGCCTGGACACTTTTATTGTCAAAGCGTTTAAGGAAACATTCCCACTGGAATCTTTAACATAATTAAGATTCAAGAGCAGATACTCGTCACTCTCTTTCTCGGCACAGACATTGCCACTTTGACTTTTTCCTCACTATCCTTTCTTTCTGTTATTCCCTGCTTCTAACCCTTACTGTCACCTCCCACCAGTATTACTGTTTCATTCCCCTCTTCTCCTCCTTTCAAAGTTCAGATTCACAGCAAGAGATCATTAAAAAGAAAATAAACCCCTGCCAAGTCTGGTCTAATCAAAATTGTACAGATAAATTCTGACACTTAGCAACTCCCCAAGTGCTCACAATCCTAGGAGGAATGTACAGATTACTTATGAATATGAGAGGCAGCAGGAGAGAAGTTCAGAAGGTCTAATGTCAGCGGGTAGCCACCTGTGCATTGTGTCAAGCAATCCGAGTACATGATTGCACATTTGATTAAGACTAGGATCTAGCTAAGCAAAGCAGTCACTGGCCAAGTATAATACTGACCACTCTGCAATAATTCGATGTAAAAAGTGTTTTTCAAACTTGACAATTTTAATATACCTCAACTCCCAGAATTTTCCAGCCAATGTTTTTTTTCCCATTTTATTGTACTTTTTTCAAGACGTGATTTTATGTTTTTATTAGAGATTATTTTATATAGCTTTTTGGAATAACATTATGATAAATACAAATAGACAAAGGGACAGCCAAAGTTTACTGGCAGGTAATGTCCACCTTTCACACAATCGCAAATGCTAGCAGGTGGCATTATAGCAAAGAACTGAAAACTTGTTTACATGGTGCAAGAAACTCTGGATTTTTAAGCCAAATTTATGGTTTTAGGATTACTTGAAGAAGTACTGGTTTCTGAATTAAAACAGACCTATTGATAATCCATAGGGATCCTAGTTAAAATTAATTAGAATGCTACATTTAAACATTTTATACCATGGGAAATTAATTTTAAAAAAATAAACATATATTAAACATTTGTTATAGGATCAACTTAGCATAGTGGTTAAAGGCAGTATGCTAGAAATCAGAAGTTTATGAGTTTTAATCCATATTTAGACACAATATGGCCTAGGTGACCTTGGCCAATCAGAAGTGGAATAGGGTCTCCTGCCTGAGCAGAAGGCTGGAGTAAAAGACCTCCAAGGTCCCTTCTAGCTCTATTCTGATTCTATCTCTCGGAAGAAGTCACTAGTAAAATTCTTCTGAAATCTTTTTTTAAAACTTTCAGGAATAAGTCCAGGCAATTGCCAAGAGCCAACACTAATAAGGTGTAAGCACAATAAGTAAGGTAAAGGTTCCCCTCGCACAGATGTGCTAGTCAATCCCGCCTCTAGGGGGTGGTGCTCATCTCCATTTCAAAGCCAAAGAGCCAGCACTGTCCGAAGAGATCTCTGCGGTCATGTGGCGGGCATGACTAAACGCCAAAGGCACATGGAACACTGTTATCTTTCCTCCTATTTTTCTACTTGCATTTTTACGTGCTTTCAAACTGCTAGGTTGGCAGAAGCTGGGCCAAGTAATGGGAGCTCACTCTGTTACATGGCCCTAGGGATTTGAACCACTGAACTGCCAACCTTTCTGATCGACAAGCTCAGTGTATCTATATATTTGCAATAACCATATACAAAATACAACTTACCCACTATATGAATAAGCTCACTGCATGTTCTTCTCAGCAGTTGTCTTAATCTTGGGAATTAAACAATCACTCAAGTAAACATAGATTCAGGACTATATGATTCAGTTAAGATGAAGTATCCTCATTTCAGTAATAAGAATAAGGCTGAAGACAGAAACTAATATCTGAACGAAATAGTCTTTGGCCTAGCAAGGAAGAGATCTTTTTTTGATTCTTGCAAGCAAAATCCATCCTGGCCAAGAAATAAATCTCTGATTTGTTTGTTTATATGATTTATAGATCCTACATCAATGATTGTCAGTGGTTTACAAAATTAAAATACAATAACATTCAAAACATCCATAATTCAATAAAAATAACAATTTACAGCCCTCTAATCCGGGTCCAGGAACCTACTATAGGTGGGGCTAATTTGAATTCCAGGAGCATGCTATTATAAATGAACTAGTGAAAAATATGGTTAAATATGCTTTTTGACCTCTCTCCCCAAAGAGTACTGTAAGAGTTTGTCCTCATATCAATATCTCAAATCAGTTAATTCTAGATACAGAAAACTGCTCAGAAATGAATGGAACCTCTGCAAAACAGTGCTTCCAAAGCTAATCCTCACATATTCAATAATGATGAAAGATGCAAAGAGATCCAACAGAATTAGAATTGCATTACCTCCATATAGGTCCTGATAAAGATCATCAATGCTATTTTATTTCGTACCCAAGCCAGAACCCTAATTGAAAATTATTAGATCCAAAAAATCTGTTTTTTCTAGAAAACATTGCAGCTGCATCCTGTGCCCACACAATGATTTACTCGTTGAAAAAGGCAAAGGGTTGTGATTGTTATAAAAATTTAGTAGGCTCCAAGGAAGACCTCATAAGGAAAACACAGTCTCCTTAAAAGCTTCTGCTAGTACCCTCTCTTGAAGTGAGGCACTGATAAATTCTTGGATCCAAACCCACTTCATAAACTCATCTATCTAAAATGGATAACAATCAAAGAAGAGAACAATGTTTTAATGTAGTATTTCAAATCTCAACCACTGCCTCCAATGCTTTTAATCACAATATCTAAATCAAAAGAACAAGAAATGCATTAAATTTTGTCAAGGCCAATGGCAATAAATTTGATAATAAATGCTTTAGCTTAAAATGCATGAACTATAATGAAACATATAATTAAGCACAATTTGTTTGATTTCACTGTTAGAAATACCATCTTCCCTATTGCAAGCATAATTTTCTGTCTTTTTATCAATCTCTTATTCTCTCTGTGAAAATTCTGAAGTGCGACTGAATACACATCCACTCTGCAGTAAGCCTCTCTAGATTCAGTGATGTTTACTCTCAGAAAACCAAACATGCAATTGTAACAAAAATGTCCACTGTTCACCATTTATAAAAGATCAAACTTACAACTTCCAAGTGTTTATATACATCTATTTGCTAAAGTACCACAGGGAGAAAGTAAGAGTGTTAATATTGATTTTATGTAATGACTTACGTATTCAGGAAGCCATTGTTCATTTATCAGAACCTCATACAAAAAGGATAACAATTAAGAACTCTGAGCTTTGAGCCTGGCGAGCTAACAAATGGTATAAAAGAGTTGATTTAGTTGTAACTCTAACATAATATTTCTTGAGAAATGGCCTTCGACCAATCAGTGTACCTTATAAGAAAGGGACAGAAACAAAACTGTAGTTGAAGTGAAAGAGAAAGACTGAGAGTGATTTTTATTTACAATTGCCTAGAGACTGGCTATTATTGTCCATATGTGCTACCATCACTCCCCTTATCATGGGCTGGCCGGCATGACTATTGGGAGCTGTTAATGAACTGGGTAATTGAGCTGCTGACATGTGTTCCCAAAACAAAACAATAAGAAGAAGAGACAAATGAACATTTTATTTGGCAATCAGAGCAGGCTGTGCTTTTCAGAGGTCTGCAGCTAAGTAAGTGGCTGAATACATCAGGCAGTACATTGAAAGCAAGCAGATGTGCATACAATAATAGTTAACTGACAGCTTACGGCCCATCTGTGCGTTAACATTTTGTTAAAGAAATTACTTGACTTGCTAAAGAGGCCAATCATACAGCTGCCCCAAGCACAGCAGTGCAAGAGATAAATCATTAGCTAAACCATTTCATGCTCAAAATGACTGCTCATGTTAAGAGTGATGCTGAGACATTTTGTCAGCAATGTAGCTACAATGTGCAGCCACAATGTAGTATTTGAAAAAGGAAGTTTTACAGCTTCAGCAAAAACAAAGCCTGCATGATGCAAACGGTTTAAGTAGGCGGGAAATGGGGACTATTTAGTGTTGCTTCACAGCAACTGAAATATCGAAATAATATACCAAGGCTAAAAGTTGCAGCGACATTCTCTTTTCCTAATTATTTTTGATCCGTTTCATTTAAGACTTATAAATAATCCAAAAGAGTTTCAGTTTTAAATAAACTAGGCATGCTTGGCAATGTCAACAAGTAAATTAGAATAAGGAGCAACTATAAACATAAAAATCAAATTTGCATCCTCTCAGCTATTCACAAACCACTTTTATTAATGCCTGCCAAACATTTTGTACAGAACACTAATAAATATTGTTAACAGGGAGGCCACTTTGAGGATTCTGTGTATACCTAACTCCACAACCTTTCTCATAAGATCCCCATATTCACAATAGAAGACGTGTAGTATAAAATACATAAAGATTTTGAACAGATTCTAAGAGCTAATGGCTGTTCAAATCCAGACCGTTTCATTTTTACAATGCAGAAAAAATGTATGCTTTAACATTTTATTTATCTTCAAAAATATCCATTATACGTTTTAGAAATAAAGCTAATAAATTACTGCATTTTAAACTTTCTACAACTTTCCACAAAAATACTTTATACCTTTTCATTCATATATAACTTGAACTTTGCAAGGTCTGATATTCTGAATTTCAAATAGAAAGAATCATATAGGGAAATGTAAACTTTCTTTTGCCAGGAACATTAAATCTCTCTGCTTTTCCTCTGTTGCTTTGAACCTTGAAAAGATAAAACCAGTGTATTCTCTGATTGCTACTTGCCAGGAGCAGTTGGAAAATACACTGGTTTTACCTTTTCAAGGTTCATTAGCCACAGAGGAAAAATGCACCCCTGTTGTAAATGATAACATTTATTTATTGTTAATGTCTTATTATGCAAATCACTTTTTTGAGGATTTGTTCTTGAAAGGGCACATAGCTATAATTATATAAATATCAAATACATTTGGTATTGTCTTGAATGATCAGGATGCCCACAAAGCAGAGTATGGCATGGAGTGATAGAGAAGGGGAATTATGTACTATCAGCTGGCTGTTTTGTTTTGTTTCCATGTGCTCCTTTCCAAGCACATCATTAAATGTACAAGAAATGTGTGGCTTTGCATACTAGCTTTTCGCTGGTTCTTGCTTCTATGCAGGTGAAAACAAATGAATTGCTTGCCATAAGTATAGTTAACAGAAATTAAGAGATTATGTGAACCTCTTAAAATAGTTCTTTGGATATTTCACATTGAGTGTTTTTAGTTTTTTTGTTTTGTTTTGTTTTGCTTTGCTTTGGATGCATCTGTGCCTGTTTGTGTTTGTGACATTATTAACCCAAATTGTTATAGCATTTAATTGTTAAATAGATTATTTTCTGTTACAAAAGCAAAGTGTTTTATGTGTTGGAAACCTTAGTCAACTGGAACAACATCTGAAATGCACCAAATAAATGACATCAATCACTTCCTATATCAGAAAGTTGGAAAACTCCTAATGATCTTAAAAATAAACATGCATTTTAATTAAATATTAGTTTCTTGGTCTTCTCTGAGCTTCCTTTCTTGCCCCAGATATTTCATTGCCATACTAGACAACATCAACAGTTATCCTATCCTATATGTCTGCCGTCTTTCTATAAATCTTGGTGGGAGGGGGGGTGTGAAGTGCTGGCTTTGTTTCAGTAAGTGGAATGATTGGTCGTGTGGTTGTATCATGATTGGTGGATTGGTGCTGATTGGTGCTGGCTGTGTGTCCGTTGTTGTTTTGTGTTGTAACAGCCTGGGTGGTGGGTGGGGCTCGTTTGTTGACTAGGGCTGGTTTCCAGATGTCTGGTAGTCAGGAGGTATTGTCACATTTATTCATGTTCAAGACCCGAATACAACAAGACCAGCATATATATATAACCATCCCCGCACGGTTACATGATCACATTTTGGGCTCTTTGCAACTGGCTCCTATTTCTGATCATATCCTGCAGTCAGATTACCATGATTTGCTGTCTTTTAAACCAAATTACAGTGATTTTTGCATAGGATTTGCTTAATGATCACTGTGAAAATAATTATAAAATTGGGTCTGGTCATGTGAATGCCTGAGCTTATGACCAGCAGGACTAATTGAAATTCGAGCCACAACTGCAACCATGATGGTGAGAATCACCTGTATTTCCATAGACAACATCAAGTACAAAAGAAAATTTAAGCAATGAACGTCATTATTTAGAGAACTATAATTTCATCCAATACAAAATATGCATTCATGAACATATGGTAGCTAGTCACAAATAGTGTATCTGTTCATGGGGCAGAAGGAAAAGGAGGTGATCTCCAAATGCTTTCTCTCAACCCAAAATACAACATGTTTAACTCCAAAGCATGCCTATGCTTTATCAGATGTCCAGAAAATTCCTTACAAAGGAAATTTGCCTTACTTTGCTTTACATTATTCTAACTTCCTATTGATTTTTTTTTAATTAAAAAGGATTAGGAGTGCCTGCCTGTTGCTTACCAATGCAGTTCAGCCAGATATTTTTTACAATACTAGCATTTATTTGTCAAAAAAAAAGTTTCAGTTTATCATTCATTATAGCTATATGTCTAGCTACTAATACTTATACTAAATGTGTGTGTCATTTTCCATCAGAGAAGTTTTTAATTATATTGATAAGAAGATATCAAACACCACTTAATGTGTATTAGAATAATGACTGTTTTTTTTCTCCAACACAAATTCTAAGTTCTATTTTGTATTCCATGAATGTAAACTGCTTTTTGTCTGCATTTATTTGCATTTTGTAAACAGATACCAAGAGGTGTTCCTTCCCTTTGTTCTAAAATCCTAAACATTATAACAAGCTAGAAAAATTAAAAGCAGGCCACTCCTAATGATGAAAAAACAAACATAAACCATGACAGAAGAGCACAGTCCAACTTTCATTGAAAAGATAAAGATACTCCTGTAAATTTGGAAAACTCTGAACCTCATGCCAAATATTATTGTTATATGAAGTAATTACACTAATTGCATTACATTGTCAGGCTCTTTGTGTATTTTGCATATGATATACATTAACCTGGAAGCAAGAACACAAGATTATCCAAGGGCATGAGGAACAATCATAAGAACGTTCAATGGAGTAAATATGAATGTGTTCTGTGTATACTCACAACTCAAGAACCACTAGGCCTATGATATTCAGAGAAATAGGAACAGTTTCCTTTTTTATTTAAAACTAAAATCTCACAAATTCACCAAATTTATTATAATTCATACTAAATTTTGGTGGATTCTTTTCCTTTTCAGACAGCAAAGGAGTCATATTTTTTTGACAAATTTTAGAAAGTGGTTTATAGAACCACACTTTCATTTTAATATTCCCTCTAGTTCAGGGATCCCTAACCCTTGGTTTGTGGACTGGCACACGGCCACAGCTTCAGAGGTGGTATGCTGTCTGTTTGCACCAGTTTGGGTGAACCAGTAATAGCGATGGTGCAAGGCTCCGACCACCCACCCAGACGTCCCGCAATCGAACTAGTAGTGAAGAAAATAAAATATCATTACTTGTATGGCATGCAGGGTTCCTTTGAGCTCACTTGCTATATTAGAATCCTTTTTCATAAGAAAAATTTGCTTTACATTAAATCAGATTGGATACCCCACTTGGATAATATTTTCTTTTCCTGCCATGGAACATTTCTCTCTGTCTGTCTTTTCTGTCTCTCTCTTTCCCTCCCAGTTTTTCATATAGCTACTGAATTGTTTAGTTCTGGCCATTGGACATGATATCATTCTCAATAAATTAATCAAACAACAATATATATATATATGTATTTGTGTTACAACCTCTGGTATGGCCAAATATGGTTCAAATCCCAGTAAGGGTATGGCTAGCTGATGAGAGCTAAATAGCTTGAAATAGATCTATACTAGTCTCCCTTTATTTATTTATCAGCACAAATACAACACAAATACACACACACATACACACACACACACACACACACACACACACACTGTATAACTGGATTGCTGCTGGTGCTATTGAAAATGAACAGAGGACATTACCATTTTTATGAGCACTGTGAGGTTGCCATTAGGCTAATTGTCATCTTGGGAGTGCAGGTTTTCTCAGCAGATCATGTTAAATGCTAAATAAGTAATTACTAATGGTGTACTCACTACCCTGTAAGTGACTTTCTGATTAGGATTATATTTATATTACTCTAACTATTCTTAAGCAACCTTAGCATCGTCTTCCACTCCCCATCGCCAGATAATCTATCTGATGTAATCATCAAAGTCGTTATGAGAAAAGCCAATAAAATGAGCAGAAAAGGTTTTATCATCTGTTTTGTTTTGTTTAATTGTTTATTTAAAATGTAACTTGAAATCACAAAATACCACAAGGATCTTCTGCAAGACAGATTGTCAAAGATGTTGAAGATCTTTGCAGGTCATTGCACAGGGAAAGTTTTTCGAGACATCCCTTGATCCCTGTCATTCTAATTTCAGGGCTTCTCGAGTTTATTCTGTCAGAATAGACCATCACTGCATTGTTCAAGAAAGGGAGTTTAACAAGCCTGCTTGTCAAGAGCTGTGTATTTTATATATAGGTGTGCTGCCCCGTTCCCCACACAGAGAGACACATGCATATGGCAAGAATTGTACAGGTGCTTATTCCAACCGCCAAGCAGACCCTTGAAAAGCATTCCTATTGCATAGATCTGGATTCTGAGCTTTGTACCTCAAGAGTCCCTGGGTAACTTGAATCTAATGGTCATACACAAAGTCCAGGAAAGTCATCCAGGATATAAGGCATGAGCACACAAGGCACAGTAAGCACCCTGTTCCAGCAATACTCAAAGCCTCAGGGCGGGTTTAAGTAGCTGGTGCAGCTCTTCATGAGAAATGAGGTTGCCTCCTCATGAATAGTCTAGCTGAACCAGAGGTGAGTTGCTCCTAGTTCAGCCTGGATCTGGTGAACTGGTTGTGGTGGCGTGGGAGACTTCGCCCACCACCCAGATCTTCTATGCATGCGCCGAAACATTGTGCGCATGCATGAGTGCACACACACGCACGAGCAAACCAGTAGTAAAAATAATGTATACCCACCACTGAGCTGAACGGCATTGTGCCCATCTCTTCTCTCCTCTATATGTTCTTGGATCTGGAGGAGGTGCGGACTCCACCTCCTCCTCGTTGCTAATAGGCAGCAACTGCTTCCAGTCCTCACCTGAAGGCTCCTAACCAAGAGCTGTGGCTCACCTCTCTCAGTCTCAGCCTGTTGATTGTCCAATCAACCCAGCTGAGGATGCTCCATGAGTCAAGGATTCTCTGAGCCTCAATCCTGACCAATTCCTGCCTCCATGCTTTCATCTGCAGACTCAACTCACCTTCCTCTGACTCATATCTGGAGAGACACCCAGGTGCAGATCCATGACACTAGGTCATATAGAAAGATGTGCACTTTCTGTGCATTATCTACTTGACTGGTCAAACAGTTATAGCTATTAATCCAAAGAACACCCCACTATTTCATGTTGTTTATCTATCATCTTAAGTGAAGCATCATTAAAATTAACATTAAGAGAAACACCTTTAAAGTGGTGCATCTTTTCACAGCTTCCTGCTTGCGATCTTCAAGTCTTAGTTCATTGGAAAAATATTATAATTATTTCTTCAATGTTTATGTCTATCTATGTACATACAATTTTTATGGACGAGTTGCATTAAGACAGCTTTATATATGTATTCCAACTTCAAGCAATGAGTGGTGACTTATCAATTCAGTGACACAAAATTAAACATTGTGTTACTAATTGCCAATTTGTTCTTTCTTAAGAAGTCCTAATCTGCCCTTTTTTAAAAAACTGATTTCAACATTGCCCACACATCACAGATTTAAGATTATGACACAAATGTACCATCACAAGCTAATCACTAACAAGAAACTTCAGGAACAGCAGGTTTTATCATTTCATTAATTCAGCATAAATACTATTGGTATACTTCAGATGAACCTTCTATGTCATTCTGTTACCATGAAATAATACCTTCAAACATCAGACAAGCCTAAAATGTTCTGAGAAGGTCCAGAATTCATCAGTCCATCACTGGTGATGGGATAATACATTTAAGAAACAAGAATTGCATTTCCACCTTAACTCCATTTATCAATAAACTGTTCTTCAGTTAGACTGTTAAAAAACTTACTTTCAACCTTCAGATGCATAATACTGGTACTCTAATTTTCAGTTTTTTCCATCTATATGCTAGTGTTTGATAGATACATCAAGTTTTAATCTGCTTTCAGATTTTTATAGTTGTTGATGCATAATTTATTATATTATTAATATTATTAATATTATTATTATAATATCATAAATAAAAGTTTCAATTAGGCATTGTTTTTTGAAACCGAAGTTAGTAAAGGAGAGTCCATATATATTGTAAATAAATCAATGTGGAAACAGAATGATCTTCAAGAACTTTGTTCTAACAAAATTGCAACAGTATGGAGGAGTGGATAAAAAAGACTCTGTAAAATAGATTCAGTAAAATCGCTCAAAACAAAATCTTATTCTGCCTATCCTTCAATAAGTTGCTGAAATGTCTTAGCGTGATAAAGATTGTTACAATTTGGGGACAATCTGTCTGAAGAATAGCTATTACGTACCATTAAGTGAATCTGTGTGCAATATTCACAAAATTTCTCAAGTTTTTGCCAGTGTCTGATAACCTGTCATATTTTATGTATTTAGCACAGCAATCTGGCAAAGGTTATATAAGTATATTCAACTGAAATCTGTGACGAGGAACCATAGTTATTTAGAGCTCAGAACTATGCAAATACACAAACACAGTCATAGATACACACATCCTGATGTAGAAAAGGTAACACAAATGGTTGTTTTGATGAACTGGAAGGAGTTCAATTCATCTTATAAAAGCAGACATGACGGATTGATTAACTTTGCACATCTTCTGACTTAGCTCAGAACTGTATCAGCAGTGTGATTGTAGGACAAAGGAATTGAGGTTAAAGCAATCTAGATTATGCAGTGGCGACATAAGGCCTTGGGCTGTTAGTTACCCATTCTTGGGCTAAACAAATATTCCCTTTAAGTAGCTCCTGGAGGAAATAAACCTCAATATGTAAATTCAAAAATAAATAAAAATAGGATAACTTTCATTTATTAAAAGGTTGGGTCAACTGTGAGTCAGTAATACTAAACAAAAGAAATGACCAGAGATGAGGCCAGAATATTGGGAAGACAATGAGAACAGAAATTAATGCTATGATGTTAGGACTTCACATCATTTTTTGCTCCTTGTCCAAAGTTTTCTCTACTGATTTCAACAGAATGTTCTCGTAATGGATAACAGAACTTAAAGACTCAATAGTATAAATTCATGCATAACTCACTGAAACACCATATCTTAATTGAAAAACAGCATATAAAATAAGATAATGCAGAATCTTTACTAGCACCTCTTCAATTCCTTAGAGCAGCAAATGAACCACTTTTATTCAGACAAAAGAGAATATTTGCTTAATGGACAATAATGGTTGACAATTTCAGGGAGACCAAGAAGTTAGAATTGCACTTTAGGAAGACTATAAAAACTAGACATACCGCTGTGATCCACTAGATGAATTTTTATACGCAGTTTTTATCCAAAGTTACTCAACAAAAACATACCTTAATGGCTGATAGATGTTTAGCCTGTCCTGTTGCTAATGACATTTAAATATATCAAAAGATCGCCCATTTGTGAGATCCTTTGGTGCTCTCTGAACTTGGTTGTTTTTTTCAAGATGTCTCATAACCTAAGTAGGTAAATTAGTCCTGTAAGGGAGTGAGGTTTGCTCTCTGTTTGTATACTAATGGTTTGCCCTTTCAGTGTTGGTAGGATAGAAGTAGAATACAAAAATGGTGGATGCAATAGAATAGAAGGTAATAAATTATCTTTAGGATTTTATAGCCAAAAGATATATAAAGGAATCTGGTTTGGTTTAAGGATTGTTGGTTTCTTAGACTGATATAGAGGACAATTTGTATGACTATGCCAATTTCTAGTATGCCACTGCTTTCCTTTGCAGAGCAAACCTTGCCATGTAGATGAGACTTTTAAATAAAACAAGTCTAGATCAAGTCAACATGCTTAAAAAAAGAGGAGAGCAAGGAAAAAGAAGAGGAAGAGTCTGTGATTGTGTAAATAACCCTACAAAAGAATCGAAGAAGAGAACACAATGGCTGTTTATTGCTAGCCATGGAATTTGTAGACAGTGAAATGTTCATGTACTGCTACAATAAAATGATCTTGTGATTAACTTTGAAGTTGTCTTGGGTTGCTCATAAAAAAATTTTTGAGTCGTGTAAAAGTAATATCAACAGAAATTATTTACCTTAAGTTGCAATAAATATTGCAAACGTGTATTTTAAACAATTCGATTAACTTCGTACAAATCCATTAATATGTATAATTTGAAGTGATGATGTTGAAGTTCATGTCTAATAACATAATTTGTTATTATAATGGCCTTCACTTAAACAAAAATAAGAGTTGGGACCTTCTTTTGGTTTGCTTCTTTGTTTGAAGCTTAAATATTTATACATTCATCATTTGGAAATAATATTCTACATTTAATTCTGTGACCTACATTGGCCAATAAAACACAACAGGAAATTACTTAAGAACATGAAAGTAATTGTCTTCTACCTCTATTATTCTCTAATGGCATAATCACATTTTATCTATCCATATCTTGTTTACCCTGCTTCTTATGTCAGTCACATACTTATATGTAGCCTCATATTTATATGCTGAATTTAAAGCTGTATATCAGGGGTGGCCTTTTCACTGCCAAAAGGACTAATGTAGTCCTCACATTCTATTTTGCTTTTTCTCCAGAACCTTTCTAACATTATATTTCAATTTCCTTCCACTTTGAGTACAAGCATAAAAATTATCATGTACACTTAAAAATAGGCTTGGTGCTATTTTAAAAAAGGAAGGAGAACCCCCACACCTCACCTCCCAAATACAAACAAATTAAGAAAATGTGGTTTTGGCAACATGAGACATTGCTTCATTCCTTTTGCATTATTGTCCTGTCCTCTACCCTTATTACCAATCTCCCAAATATTAAATGAGGCCTACTCCATCTGCTAATAATTACCAAGCTAATAGTATTAGCTTTTATCCCAAGTGGAGGGGTTGGGGGTGGGGATTAGTGAGATCATGCAAACATTTCCTTCATAATCCCTTCCATTTGAAATGACTAGAAATTGTCAAAATGCACCAACATGCTCTTTTGCAACAGACTGTATATTTATTCCAGTGAAGTTTACAAAGAAAATCTCCCATATATTTAATCTACAATACTCTTTTTATAGCATCAATAATCATTCTCCTTGATATACAGTATGCATTTGAAACTCATGGCAAAGCCGATGGAAATCTGATTGCTTAACTATTTTGAAATTAAGATATGTATCTTTTTATTAACTTGGGTTTTTTTGGATGTATATTTTTCAAAATTACTTGCTTGCTACACTTAAGTAAAATTTATTGTGCTCAAAATAACACAAATTTAAAATGTACTATTCTGTTATTATCTATGAAAACCTGCTTCTCTGGACTAATTTGGAAATATATATGTAATATAGGCCTAAATATGCAAGTGTTATATTGTCATTGTATGCATATTTGTAGAGAAGCAAGTTCAAGTAAATTAAATTGGCATTCGCTTTTACAAATATATGACCATTTGCTGGTGTACGCTACATAGTCTCCACAAAGTAGAAACCCAGACAGCTGTTTTAAATCTGCTGTGGATCCAAATTTTCTTTCTGTTTAAGAAATAGCATTATCTTTATAGATGACACAGTCTTATATCTTTTTTTATTTCTATACTCCATTTTACTCGAAACAGTAGTAAAAATATTTGAAGATAAACAAGATCAAATGTATATGTGACCAGTCTCGCCATGCTCGGTTTTGTTCTTATGGCAAAGGGGGAAAATACCAACTGACTGTATCGCAAATTTGCCTTCTATATAATAATGGCATTGTACAAATTGTGCCTTCACTTCAGAAAGGGAGAGTAGAGCCCTAAACAGAATTCCCTTCCAAACTATAGTAGGAGGACTCATCTGCATTTTTTTCTGCACAAGTGGAGTTAGTTTCACACATGAAGACTAAAAAGAAGCCTCATAGCATGATGGAAGTTGCAAGAGTAATGCTGTGGAAGAGGATTTAGATAGCAGCCAGTGCTTCAGAAGGGAAAAGAGAGTCCGGTTAGAAATTATTTCCACCTTGTCTTGATGCATATATGATGTGTGATGAAGTTCAAAGTTTATGCTGCTTCTATTTAATTCTTTTTTTCCTGCAGACTACACCATGCATTCTGCCAGGAGCCTTCTACATGTTGTAAGATATGGGGCAAACAAGGAGAACACTAGTGGTTCCCAGGCCAGAAATCGCATACATGCATTCATTCATTCATTTACTCATTCATGCATTCAATATGCTTCCCATCCCATCCAGAGCAACTCTGGATTTGTGCTTACAAACATTAAAACTAATACACATTAAATTAATAAGAAAAAATAGCAGGAATAAATACTGTTAAAATATAGAGATGAAGGAACATGAAGGATATGGGTACATAAGTATATGAAACATACAATGATTTATGTACACATTCAACGATTTGACCTCAAGACCATCAAGTGCAAAACTAAGTATCTTATTAATTTGGAGAAGTGTGAGGAATGCAACCTGAGAATACAATCAACTTCTACATCCTGACATATGGTGGGCAGTCAGCTGTTTTGTATCACTTCAGTCTTATCTGTAATAAATAGTCTAATCTAGCTAAGCTACATCTGTAAGTCTTAGAGCAATTCTGACTTGATTTCTTGAAATCAAATTTAGTTTCTGTGTGTCTCTTAAAAGAGCATTTCATTGACTTATTCTTCAGGAGAAATATGGACTTCTTGTTCCCTATTCAGACACAAGGTTGTCAAAGGATGTGTGTGAATGTCCTGTTTTTCATTATATAAACATTTCTTCATTCTTATGTCTTCCCATATTTTCAAGAGCTGCCAGGGAGAACCAATCTAGCGAGGCTTTTGTAAATGTAAAATGCAATCATCGAGGAATATTGAGAGTGATGAAAAAATGTACTACAGGAAAAAATACAGCAGCAGAATGTTCTATTACTTCCTGAAATAAATTCAAAACCACCACTAAGATAAATCTGGGGGAAAAAATAATCAAGATTTCTCAAGAGAATATGCTAAAAAAGCAAAAGTTTCTTTAGCAGAGGAATATAATTTTTGAATACTTTAAGAAATCAATGTTATATAAGGACTTACTTTAGTACACTGTAATTAAAAATACTGGATCAATGCAGTGCACAGATTTGACAGACATATGATGGCTGAATTATTCAGATCAGCAAGTATCTATTCACAGGTATACATGTGAATATATGCAACATGTACATATTGTATCTGCATATTTATATAATACTAGCTGTACCCGGCCACGCGTTGCTGTGGCCCAGTCTGGTTAAATGGAAAAGAAAGGAGAAAGCGCAAGTCCCCCCAGCAGAGGCAGCCCCCGCATGGAAGTGAGCCACGGTGGCCCCTGCAAGAGCCACCATGGAGGATGCTCCCACAGGCCTGGCCGAGCTGAGGAGGAAAGGAGGAGGAGGCCGCTACCCCCAACCCGGCTTCCCTCAGCAGTGGCAGCGAGAGGAGGCAGCCGGCATCCCCTGAGGGGCAGGAGGAGGAGGAGGGGGAAGGAACCGCCCCTGGTGACGTGGACACGAGGCAGCCCCCGCTGGCCACGGCCCCATCCAGAGATGCCGTCGCCACTGCAGTCGCCACCTCACAGGGCACCCAGCGGTCGCCCCAGCCCCGCTGCGCCTCAGGCTGACACCGCCGCCGTCCCCTCGGAGCTGCCTTAGCGAGGCCGTAGCTGGCTCCCTGTGAGGGGGGTGGAGAGCACACACAGCTGGCTGGGCTGAGGAGATGCTCCACCTCCACCTCCTCTAGAGCTCCACTGGGCTAGCGGAGGGAGGGTGGCTTAAAGGTGGGAGGAGGTGGCTGAGGGATGGGGCAGGGGCCACCCAGCCGCAAACAGCAAAGGCTTGGCAGGAGGGGAGGAGAGAGAAGGGAGGGGGAGGCCAAAAGGCTTCGGCTCCCCTTGGTGGAAATGGCAAAGCTTGTCAGAGAAGGGGTGGAAAGGGGAAAGGGTGTAGCCACAGCCCAGCCACACATATAAAGGTACCATCGGGACGAAGCTGGAGAGAGGCCAAACTGTTCCAAATATACTATACTCAAGAAATGAACGCTATGGTATACGTGTGTTGCTTTTACGTCCGGCAGATGGCGCTGGATTTCAAAAAAGCATGTTTTTACAAAAAAGCATGTTTTTACCTGTCACAGGTGTGACATCTATATAATCTATATAAAAACATGTGCGTAGTCGAATGCAATGTTGAGTCAAAATTTCAAAGCAATCGGTGAACAACTTTCGGAGATTTGAGATTTTGAACAAACAAACAATACATTTTTATTTATATAGATTCTCAAACAAGTTCACCACATGTTCCAGACTGCTGTTCCTGAACAAGTGATTGGGGGGGTGGGGTTAGGAAGTAGAAGGTTTTACATCCCCATCCTCTATACTACCATTAGAAACAGAGAAAGTGCAGTTTATTCCCTTCTGCCTAGCTGAGGTATAATCAATTGAAGGTTATATAAATGTGAACTTAGCTACTAGAACAACACACTGCAGGACAACCTAAGGTTTCAAATAGCTGACATATGCTTCAACCCATGTCACCAATGCAAGCATAGAAAACTGAATTAGAAAAAAGCAGAACATGTGGACTTTCTAGATGGTAGGCCAGAAAAATGAGAGATGAAGAGTGGGAGAACATTGGGGGGGGGGGAATGGAGCCTGCTTCAAGTAGTTGTTCCTAGCTTTGGGAACCCTCCAACCATGTATTAATGTTCATGATTTGATGAGTAACATTGCACATAGTGCATCCATAGTGTGGGGAAGAAAGGACTGGCTCCTGTATCAACTCAGTGGAGTACACGCAAAGAGAGCTAAAAATATACCTGTGGCTTGCACTGAATCTATAAAACCAATAGAAATTTTGAGAGAAGTTTTACCCTGCTTTGGTCTTAAATAATGAACTTCCTCTAGATCATACCCAGCAAAAGCATATGGCATCCCAGATAGCAGCAGGTGAAGGATAGATGTAGTCTCGGTACAAACTCCCAGTCCTTTTTTCCTGTTTTGAGTTAAAATCACTTTCCTGTGCTCCTTTCCAATCACTTTCTTTAAAATCTATTTTTCCTTCGCCAATATGTTTTTCTACAAAATTTGTTCCATTGGAAGCTGCGTACTGCATATTAAATAACACTTCAAGAATTTCAGGCATTCTCATGCCTCTTGTGGATTATTTACTTTTCAGTTGGGTTGTTGGCTTTGTTTGGCGTTCACATTTGCTCCCCTCCTCCTGCTCCTTGAAGCTAGCCAACAATATGGCACTACACCACCCTTTATGTATATATGTTGCATAATTATGAAGACGCGAAGTATTTATCACCTTTTTGGAGCACGAAGCAGAAAGAAATACAATACTATTACTTCCAGCCAGTAGCTTTCCCAAGATAATTAGATAACACAGTGACTGAAGCCTTGGTTAGTCGAAGGCTTTTCAAGTTAAGTGATTGACATCCCTCTGTCTGGCTGCTCTATTAACTGTTTCATTTTGTTGCTATTTGCAGTTTGCTTGGCTAATACTTCGAACAAATACAGACTGTTTCTTTAGCCCCTTTTTTCTCTTTGACCTTCTCCTGCCCATTTTCTTTGAGCCACTTCAAGCTGCCTTGAAAAGGCCTGTTGAATGCGCACAGTCCATCAGAGTCCCAGGTTCATCCCCTTTGCGGCCCTGAATGCTCGACTTCAAAGATGGGCCGCATTCTTTAATTGCCCTTTGAATTAATATCAAAGGGTCACAATGTGAGTGCCAAAAGAGAAAGAGTCTTTAATGAAGCAAAGAGCTACTATTCATTTGCAGATAAGCACGTTTTTATGCCTGAATGGTCACCACTGGGGCTAAACGCTTCGGGAAGAAGAGGAGATGGAGGGCTAGGGAGGGAGTCTGAAGTAGTGATTAGTTCAAACAAACAAGAGTAAACAAATTTTCTAAAAAAAGGGGGTGGGAGAATACAAAAGTCCCCACCCCATCCCAACAAGAGAAAATAAGTTAATATGGCAGCATGTGTTAAATGCCACAAGAGAGACCATTTCTGATCTACTACTATTCTCCTCCCTCTGTCCCTGTTTGTTTATCAGCTTGAGGAAACTTTTCTTTTCTCTTTCTGCCATCTCAACACTGGAGTTTATTCAAAAGTTTTGTGGATTTTGACTCAGTATGTAACTATTTGCCTGGGAATGCAGAAGATTTCCTGATGGAATAGAAATGATCCTTTTGAAAATTAATTCAATGGAGATTGAATGGGTGGAATGTGAGACTGTTTATTTCACTTTTCCTTCTTTTTTGTTTCACGTTTCTTTTTCTTTTTTTTTTACTATTCTAGGTATGAAAAATAAAACATTGACTATATTCATTAATACATTTGGATTAAGTTGGCATATAAATGAAGAAAAAAATAGCAGTTAATACAAAAGAGAAACCTAATGCTTTTCTTTCTGAATGCTTAAGCATGTTTTTGCAAACCTACAAATACAGAGTATTGTCTCTGCTCAAATCCATCTATGTCAAATATTTTTGTACTTTTTCCTGATGAAAAATGAGAAGACCTGTTCACCTTGTAATCTACTCTTCTATTTAATAATATCATTTGGGTGATTGCTTTATTTTTTAAAAAGGAGAAACACTGTAAATTACATACATCTGATGTTATTATCTTAATAGTTTATATAAAGGATTCAGGTGCTGAATTATTTTATATTTATCTATAATGTAAAATCTAAGAAAATTCATTGAGACTCTTCCATCAGGTATGCCAACATGGAGTTTCTTTCAAATTCTTGAGTTCAACTAAAAGGAAATGCAGACATCCTTCTTCCATTACAGTTAGAAGCAACTAATGGTAGTACATATATTAAAACATAGGCATGTTGGCTTATGGTCTAGGAAAGTCCAAAAACAAATTACACATATAGGCTATAGGTTAAAAAAAAAGAAGGAAGATGCCTCTAGATACTTTGGTTAATTTCTTATGTACACCAAGACAATAATTAATTCACCAACTTAGAGATGGGGAACAGAAATGTGGCACATATATTTAAACTGGTTTACACAGAACTGCTTCTTCAACTAATACCACTATGGCCTTTTCTTCTCTGTTGGTTGGCTGATGAAAGAAAGGAAGAAAGAGGAGTGGTGGCAGCAATAGTTAGGGTTGGGAAGTGGTAGTATTACAATGGAAGCAGTAGCACTGAGGACAAGAAAGAGGTGGTTATAAAAACAAAATGAGGGGACAGCTTGAAAAAGAGGTCAGCCAAAAGGAACTACCTGCCATAAGAATATATTCAGGACCTCTTCAAACCTGGCCAAGTTGTGCTGACAACTCTGTAATTAAACATATATTTATATGATCCATTTTTAGGCACATAAGTGGTTTAGGAGAGGGAAATGTGGCAAAATACAGTTCTGGGACATGTTTTCATTCCCTAATCAATGCATTACTAAAGTAATAATCAGGAATTATTTTTACAGTGATAATAAGGCTTTCCCATTTTATTATTGATTATAGCAAATTAGAGAAAGACACTTACATTGAAGAAACTTATTAAGCAGATGTAGCTTAATCAGCTTTTGGGTATATCACTTCTGCTTTATTCTAGCAACTTAAACTGTTACATTGCTGCTTTTCTTCTTTTTTTGCATTTCTGTGGCTAAAACATATGACTGAGCAATTCTTTAACAAGATGTTTCACTTTGACAAAGTTTTGTAAGAAGCATTCCCTCAAAACAAGTTTGTCAAATGACATGACCCCGTGCCTCTCCACAGTGGAGTGTCAGAGAAGGGCTGGAAGAAATACTTTGTGCCACATGAATCACATTAAGGAAGAGAAGCATGTCTACCCACACCTCAACAAAGGAAATCCTCCCACCTCACACTGATCTAATATATATTATTATGATGCTTTGTGCCCTGCAAAGTTTGTCATTACATCTCATTTCAGATTCTTAAAATAACACATCTACATAATACAGAATTGGAATAAATGTGAAAATGACAAGCACAGCTACAATCTTATATTCCTGGGAAAAGGTCCCACTGAATATAATGGGACTTATTTTGGAAAGACATTTATAGACTTGTGCTGTATGGGAGTATGTGGTAGAGATCTTTATTATAAAATGTGATATGAAGACTGTTGGTAAAGCAAAAAAAATCCTCATTCTTCTCTGATAACACTAAAATTTAGAAAGTCCAGGCAGAACTGATTGGCAGGACAGAAAAAAGAAGCATCTTGCATTTTCACCATTCATTTTATGAAACTCAATATCCAGAAGAAGTGGCAACCTTCCCTAGTTTGAATCGATTAAAAACGAAGCTGCATAACTTTTCCCAGACTAAGGATCATACTATATTTTGAATGGCATGCCAGGACATAAAAAATAAAGAGGAAGAACAAAATATCTGAGTTCATTTAATCAAAATTAATATAGTTAATTTTAATTTTTAATTTACTAATCATAAATTGAATAATTTCCCCTTTTGTCTCATTCTATATGTTGGGTGGGTGTTCTTGGGGGCCACATCCAAAGCTTTCAGAAGCCACATGTGTCCTTGGGACACATTCAAGACTTCTGCCTATGATAACTACTTGGGATTTCTAAATTCATAAATAGTCATTTTTTGGGAATTCTGCTGGCCTGTGTATGAAACCGGGAAACTGAATTGGTAATCTTTTATGTATGTGCTTAAAGTGGCGATACAGAGCACTTTTAAAACTGAATAATAAATATTGGTCTTGGAGTCCATGTCAATTTGCATTGGTTTATTGTAACTGGAGTATCTGAGATAGTGCCTCAAAGGGATTTTTTTAAAGTTCTCCCTATTCATTATGATCTTCAAAATCAAAGGAATGGAAAAGTAAAAATGAATGCTATAGCCAATGACAAGTGAAATTCTTTTAGCTATATTTCGTTCTAAAGGTATTCTTGGTAGCTGCTCCAAATTGCCTGCCAACAAAAACCAAGTAAGCTCACTCTCTATTATTTTTCTACAGTCAGGCAAGACAGTTTTTATTCAGGCGGGTCTTTGATGTTACAGGCTTACTTCTTGCTGAGCTGGGTACCTGACTAGTTTAATAACATGATTTTAATTACTATATGCTTTATTTCTGTTTTAACTAGTTTAGATTGTTCATGGAACAGTGGGAGAGTACATTAATTAAATGAAAAGTATAGAACTGATTGTAATATAGGAAATCCTCGCTCTGAGGATTTGAGTAGTTTAATCCTATTCTATTTGAAGTGAATCACATTAGAGTTTAGTGGAGATAATGATGTCCATTTGCTCGATCCGTGCACTTTTAGCATAACTATTTTTGGAACCCATTTTCTTAGCAACACCTTGAAAACTTCATTAGAATTTAAAGTAGCAATACAATGAAACCTATGCTAAAATACTCTCACATATTGTTTTGCAGAATCTGATGCATTTAATTGCTACATAATCTACATACACAGAATCTGGAGAACCTCTTAGTTCCTAGGTTCTAGCTTATTCTTCTATAAATTACTTCTTGACAAAGCACATAATTATTGTGAAATTCCCACAACTGGATGTGTTGTGGGACATCAATGTTTCATTTTTTAAAAAGAACTAACAAATTACATAGAATAGTGCTATCCATGGCTCCTAGTCTTGATGGCTAATTTCTACTTTTTGAAGTATGTCGCTCATAGCTTAAATATGAGCTTCCAGGGGATAACAATGAAAGAGGGCAATGATATTCTTCTGGATGCAGCTTGTTCAAACTTGTACCTCTAGTTTGCTATTGTATGATTCGTAAAGTGAACAATATGGGCTCCTCACCTGTTCTAAAAACACCTTTCTGTTTCTTTTTTGTTTTTTTTAATTACCAAATAAAAATCCAGATGACACTAGACCTAGATGTCTACAAAGTAGTACACAGAGTTTTCTGATCTAGTGGTAATCTAATTTTGCAGCATGGAAATAGTAAACTTTGATTCTTCAGTTCTTAAATAAAGGTCATAAATAAGAATATCTAAAAATTCCATTGCTCTTATAGAAAACATCAAAATGTATTAAATATTTCATCATCATCTTAATTTCAGTTATTTCTAAGGAAACTATAACTGGTCCCAGTTCTGTGCCTAAGGCCGAACTAAACCTCACATACTTCTCAATTCTAGCTTGATGCCTTAACCTCTATATCAAATTAGCTCTTTAGTCAAGATATACTGAATACAAAACCAGTAAAGGAGTTTTCTTTCAAAAGGTAGAAAATACTTAGACCTGTCATTTTGAATGTACAAAGCATTCTAGAACCATAGTTTCTATAAGGCACATTTTCTATTTTCCAGAAACAATATTCTAATAATAGAGTAAGACAAAATTAGGAAGTTTTGCTCCTTTTTCACTTGGAAAAGGGCATGTGTTTTGCATATATTCTTTGGAGGGAATATGGAGTAAAATGTTATGAATAACAACTTTAAACGGGACAATTGTGCATGCTCAATTGCAGCTTGAGAAGAAAGAGACATTCTTATCTCCATACCTGGAGTAAAATATATTCAAATATCTATAATGTGATGTACTTCAGAAACATGTACGTATGTTAGAACTATCCAAATCTCCCCCCTCCCACCCCCAAAAGTATACAGGACCTTGCTTGAAGCAGTACATCTCGAATTATTAAAGCAGTCATTTCTTTTTTCCAGATTCCTCCACTTCCTTCTGGCTGTCACCACATGCATGTTCATACATAGCCACTTCACTTTGCTAGGAAAAAATGCAAAATGAACTGCTTTTTTCGGCAATGCCATTGCCGAAAAAAACAGCTGGGAGCAACTTCCAAACATACTAGAAAAAGAGGTAAACACATATATAAAACTACTTTCATTTTTGACTCCACATTATAATAAAACCAAATATGTGCTTAGCTGGGGCAAAGTAAAGGTGATATT